>NC_059366.1:9287500-9887500 GCF_019703515.2 Myxocyprinus asiaticus
GCAGGTTACTCTCTGTAGCCTCTGAGACATTAACCAACCATTCCGACGAAATGCTGTGGTGGAACCAGATAAAATTATAATGATACTTTAATATATACCATGGCACTGGTATTTCTTATGTATTTATTTATATATTTATTTATTTTGTTTATTTATTTATTGTTTGTAAGTGACAAAATACCCAATTCAGTATAATACACTATTTTCAGCAAAGCCTTGTTCGAAATAGAATACTAATATTCAACTCTTACTTGCAGTACTATATATAATTAATTTGCCAAAATGTGCAGTAAACAACAAACAACACTGCACAGAATACTATATCCCACAATACAATGCATTCAGTCTCTATTTTGACTCATTATTTGATAAGAATTATCATACTGGTTATGTTCAGAATGGAACCCTAACCTGCTACTTACTTACTAATTTACTATTTATTTCAGTCATGCCAACTCTCTGAAAGATTTAGCATGTGAATGCGGGTATGGCATATTGATAGGATATTGGCATTGCTGCAGAGCAAGTACGGAGACTTGCTACTGCTAGAAAATACACATACTGTACATATTGAGTTAACGTGAACATGCTGCTGCTGTTATACAATGAGAAAAAGACGCAATACATGCTGCATCGAGCATGTGTTACATGCTTCTGCATATATAGACATAACAAAAAATTCACCTTGTGTAGCAGAACTAGACAAGTGGAGCTGGGGTGGAGGTGGGTGTCAGAGAAAAAAAAACTCTTGCAGCGCGCTGCAGAGAAACCAATTTAACTAGAAAACTGAGCTATTTAAATGTTAGACAAGAGAGAGATGCAAGTTGATTGGCTATCCGATAACAAGTCAGAGGACCAATCAGCTTACGCCATGCAAGCCGATTGGCTTAACATGTCACATGTAAGCAAGCCGATTGGCTAACAGATAACAAGTCGAAGAACCTATCAGCTTGCACCACATAGAGTTGCATAGCTGAAATCTGGTCATTTATACATGCACTGCACAGTATAGACTCTGTACTGCCTACTAAATTTTTATTTTAAAGAATTGTATTTGAAACTGAATGCATTATGCAAACGATCTTTTAAAAAGATTTTTAAACAGTATTTTGCTACATTGTTGCTACATGCCCTCATCATGTATGTTTCATTTAACAAATAGCATCCACTTATCATGTAAAACGGTTATTTTGCATTTTTACTCCCAAGTTTATGTTAGAAAAAAAATCTCTCTAAAAGCACAGTAGCTACTCGAACCTCTGCAGAACATAGAACAGGAAATGTTATGTGAGGACATGAACACGTTCATTCATAGATTGTGATTTACAGTCTTATAATAATAAAGTCCCTCTCTTTCAGTCTCAACTCTAATCTCATTTGCGGTAGTCTGGCTGTTTTTATATGTCAGGCCACAACAAAGCCCACTGTTTCTTATGGCTTTATGACAGAAGAAGGAGAACTGGCCATGAAAGAGCATTTCTTTGCTGACCTGGTGAGAGCTGCTGGGAGTCAGTAAATGATGAGGCCCATGTGTGTTGGGTTGTACAACAGAAATGGGCAGTTCTATAGTCTCTCCACACAAGACAACAGTGTAAAACTGTGTTTGTGACTCCGCTCTGTTCTGGAGGCATGACGGTGGATGAAATGTCAATGCATTTATTGTAGTGTACACACACACCCCATCTGTGCAGAGACACACAGTGTGCTTGACTTCAGATCATCATAGAATGTCATTTATTTTGACACTGTTACATGATATAAGTGTATTGTAATATAGCAAAGTTGGTAGGGAACAGGGCACTATACTGCGTATCTAACACTGTGTGCAGCATAATTTTTTTTCTGTCCTCAGTGACAGCAAAATTACAGTCCCTAAGGGAAAATGAGGAAAATTGTATTTTCTGAAATTGTTTTGTGTTCCCTCACAATAATTTGCATTCTCACAATATTTGTATTGTTTGTTCTTTATATATATTGCCCTCATGTTCTCTGTATCTCTGTTGGTTCTTGAACTTGTATGGCTGTTGTGTTGGAGTGTTCCTGTCTTTTGTTTTCTAGGTTTCTAGATTCTTGTGTTTTGTTTGTATTCTAATAAAGCTGCAATTAGATCTTGCAATCTCCATGGCCCACGACTCCGACATGACAGAAGAACCAACCAACTATGGATCTAGCAGCTGAGTTTGGCAAACTAGGTTGGGCAGGACTTCCTTTCTTGGATTATTCAGCCCGCTTTCATGCTATAGTGAGCCGGTCAAACTGGGAAGACTCCCATCTTAAATCCATTGTTTGGATTGGCCTAAATTATTATGGAAATGCAGATATTCCAGACATGGGAGATATGGGAGAATTCACATGGAAGTACATAAACATCACTCTGGAGAGTGCATACTCTTCATGTGAGCAAGTGAGCGCTCTCTCGCCAGAGGCGTCACCCAGAGCTCTTGTGATGGCGGAGATGCTCTCTCCACACTCCACGATAGCCGACATTCCGCTCCCTGCTCCAGTGGTCTCAGAGTTTCTCATGTCAGAGGCCCCTCTGCCCCCTGCTCCAGTGATCCTGGAGACTCTCAACTCAGAGGCCCCTCTATTCCCTGTTTTGGTTGTCTTGGTGGTCAGTGCTAGTCGCTCCCCTGCCAGTCTTTGCATCACCATGAGTCTCTTATTGCCTTGCCGTCACCCCTTTCCAGATCTCCAGTTGTCTCCACCACTCTGGTCTCCCAGTCGTCCGCCGGCTCCGCCCTGGTCTCCCAGCCATCCACTGGTTCCTCCCTGGTTTCCTTCAATTAAGCCGGCTCCCACATGGTCTCCAGCCTGTCTGCCAGCTCCGCCCTGGTCTGCTGCACTTCTGCCAGCTTCCCTGTGGTCTCCACCCCATCTTTTTTTGTGTGTTCCCTCGCAAAATATTTTGCATTCCCTCGCAATAATTTGCATTCCTTCAAAATAAAATGTTGTATTCCTTACAATACGTTTTGAGTTTCAACACAATAGTTTTACGTTCTCTCACAATAAGTTTTTGCATTTGCTCACAATAAGTTTTGCATTCCATCACAATAATTTTGCGTTTTCTCACAATAAGTTTTGCATTTGCTCACAATAACTTTTGCATTCCCTTGCACTAAGTTTTGCATTTCGTCACAATAGTTTTGCATTCCCTCACAATAACTTTTGCATTCCTTCACAATTAGTTTTGCTTTCCGTCACAAGTTTTGCATTCCCTTGCAATAATTTTGCATTCCATTACAATTATTTTGCAGTCCCTTTTGTTACCCCACAATATACATTATGAAACCTCTTTAATTTCACTTGAATTCATTGCAAAAACGTAGGTAAGAATGTAAAGAGTTATGCAGAAATTTGGTCTGCTGAAGTTCTATAAATTATTATCCATTAGTTTGCCATTCTTCTGGGTGCTGCAAGTGGTTCAGGAATTACATACTTTAACTTTAAGTTAACAACTACAACATAATCAACTTTGACAGCACTGCTAAACCTATATTCACAACCAATAATCCATGTAAAGTGTGATGAATGCAGATACTGTATACAATCATGCTTCTTTGCCACTATTTGTGTGTGTGTGTGTGTGTGTGTGTGTGTGTGTGTGTGTGTGTGTGTGTGTGTGTGTGTGTGTGTGTGCGCGTGTAGAGGACAGTGGCTTTATGAGGTGGATTCCAAGGTGCTCAGGGGAGCAGTTAGAGCAGTCATGGTCTCTCGCAGCACCACTGAAGTGCTCACACTGTCTGTCACATTAAAGTTTACTCACACAGCACCAGAAGGCACTGCGTTATGAAGGTATAAATAACCAACATAATTACACCATATGTAGTCCTCCCAAAACAATGCCAGGCTCAGATAAATATAAAACAACCTTCCAGTCTTACTGAAAGATGGATACTCTGTCGGTGTGTGTGTGTTCTTCATTATTTGCCACATATTTGTGCGTCACAAACAATGCATCATCGGTTCCACAGGATTATAATACCTTATCTTAGCTTACTATGTTTCATGAATCAATAGCTTTTTGTGTAAACATTACATAGGATGGAACAAAGGCTACCCTTCTCCTGGGCTGATATAAACAAAATTATTTAATGTATACATTATGAGTGACAAGTGATTGAGGTTACAGAATTTGCGAGAACCACTCAACAGAGTTCAGGCTCCAGCTTGTTCATGTTTGGATTGGGATTCTCAGCCAATGGAATAAGAGCGATTTTTAAACAGTGTAGTATAAAGGAAATAACACACCCTCTTAGCTGAAAAGTGAACCCATAAATAAAGTGATGTAAGGGACAAGAAACTCGCCGGTGCACGGAACTCAAATCCAAGAGAAATATTAAATTCTTTGATGGTTTCTTTCTTATGGTGCTGCAGTTTTATTTATTTTTATTTTATTATTATTATATATTTATTATTATATTTATTATTATGTTGAAAGTAACATTAACTAAGCTTAGTGCATGCTGAAAAAGTATTGATCATTGTTAGTTAATGTTGAAAAAAAAATTTGTTAACTATAATGTTAACGAATACAACCCTACTGTAAAGTGTTTTAATAAACTTAATTCAAGATACACTGTATTCTCTGAAAACTAGTCTTAACATTTTATGCAATTATTTCTACTCAAATTATTTTTCAGGATGTTTAGAATTTATTTTATTTTATTAACAGGGAATCAAGACAAAAACTAGGTACCTCTCTCTTTCTTTTCCTCTCTCTGACCGTCTGTTTCACACTCACTTACCCAAGGCTTGTATTTGAGATGTCCTGCTGGTAGGGTCATTAGTTCATATCAAAGAGGTAGATGACGGCCTCCTGTGAAGTGAGGAGAAAGAACAGAGATTGATTACAGTCACGATTAGCATGTGCAGAATGTTTAAATGAGCTCAGTCATGCAAGTGAGGCAGAGAAGCTCCTGTCTAAAGCTGAACACATTCACTTCAGCGTCAAACAGATTTATACTTATCTAAGACCAGCTTGACCATTTTTAAGTTTACATTACAAAAAAGTATTATGGTTTTAACATGATTTCTGGACATGTTACAATGCTAATACCATGTTTTTGGGCACTACCCCATAGTACACCATGATATTTTGGAGTACTATGTAAATATGGATGGTGTGTTGTGTAGAAGTTAAAGGAATAGGTCACCCAAAATTTTGTCATTATTTACACACCATTATTTTGGTCCAAACTTGTATGCTGTTATATTTTTTCATGGAACAGCAACTGAAAAATTTTGAAGAACCTTCACGCAACTCTTTTCCATACAACACTACTGCATGGTGACGATGGTTGTCAAACTCCAAAAAAAAAACAACAAAAAAAAAACACATGATACAAGTAGTCCATATAACTCATGGACCATATTTGTAGTCTTTTGAAATGCACACTATTTAAAAGATGCATTAAAACTATGTATTTATGTATTTTTTTTATTGTTAGATTTAACTATATTTTTAAACATAAATTAAATAAACAGTTTTTAAATACGGTTATTTATTCATCAGTTTGAAAAGTGATTTACCCTTTCAGACACTGCGTCCATTCCAATGAATATCACTTCTCTCTGGTGTTTTTTAAAGGTTTTTGTCATTTGGTATCACCCAAGTCACAAAAATGTATTATATTAGATGCTACTAAGTCACACAATGAGTGTCATATTTCACATTGTTACTTTTTGAACCAAAAACTAATTATTTTAAATTAAGCCTGGCGGCATTTGTCACAAGTAAAAAAAAAAAAGAAAGTAAAACATTCCCATGAATTGAATTTTTTAATTGATTAAATGGATATTCCAGGTTTAATACAAGTTAAACTCAATCTAAAACATTTGTGGCATAATGTGGATTACTGAAAAATTACTTTTGACTCGTCCCTTCTTTTCTTAAAAAAATCTGGGTTACAGTGAGGCACTTACAATGGAAGTGATTGGGGTCAATTTTGAATGTTAAAATTCTCACTGTTTCAAAAGTTTAGTCACAAGACATAAATAATATGAATATACTATATATGTGTGTATGTATGATAAAATCACTTACTAACCTTTTCTGTGTAAAGTTATAGCCAATTTGACATCTTCATTGCCATGACGGTGCAATGTCAACAAAACCTAAAATCCTAAAATGACTGTAAAAATTACAATTAAAAAATTTCTCTAAAATTCATCTCAAATAATACATGAATATAACAGATCACTAGCTCTCTACTGAAGGAGGAAGCGGGGGCCAGGTGAACAGTCCACGTAATTCTTTATTATGTACAATTTTCAGTCTACAACAATGCTTTTCAGCCACACACTGAACATGCACACACACAGCTTTGTGCGTCACTCTCTCCCCCCTCCGCCGGACTGCCGTCGTATCCCTCTACAGCTTTCACTGTAACACAGAACAGCTGTTAGAGAGTATTTCCCACAGGTGTCAGTCCTTACCATTCTTCCTCTCCTGGCCTCGCTCTCCACAGACGTAATTCGGCCACACCCACATCACCACATACCCCCATCAACCCCATTTCTAGAGAGGAACACACAGCCATCTGCGCCCCCGGCCTGTGGACCACCTCGAACTTAAAAGGCTGGAGAAGTAGATACCAATGGGTGATCCGAGTGTTGGTATCCTTCATGCGATGGAGCTACTGGAGCAGGGCGTGGGTGAGGACTGCCCACTTGATGGTAAAACACTCCTTCTTCATTGTGCTGTACTTAGTCTTCCTTAGTGAGAGTTTGCAACTAATGTACAGCACTCCTCCCCCTCTACCATCTGGGACAGTACTGCTCTCATCCCCCTGTCCGATGTGTCTGTCTGCAATATAAAAGGGAGAGAGAAGTCAGGAGCATGCAATAATGGCCCGCCGCAAAGTGCAGCTTTCACCTGTGTGAACGCCTGCTGACACGGCTCCGTCCACTGGACCGGATCTGGTGCCCCCTTTTTAGTAAAATCAGTTGGTGATGGTCGAATAGTTAGGCACAAACCTACAATAATAGCCAGCCAGCCCCAGGAACTGTCTCACCTCCTTTTTGGTCTTAGGTCTTGAGCAGGCTGCAATCGCTGCGGTCTTATCAATTTGGGGCCGCACCTGCCCATGACCCAAGTGGAAGCCCAGATACCGTAATTCCACCCACCCAATTGCGCACTTCTTTGGGTTTGCTGTGAGTCCCGCCCATCTCAATGATCTCAGCACAGCCCTCAGATGCTGCAGATGCGGCGTAAGCAGCGTGCGGTCTGAGGATTCGGTCCATGAGCCACTGAAACGTAGCCAGGGTCCCGAACAAACCGAACGGAAGCATCACGAATTGGTGTAATCCGAACAGTGTGGAAAATGCCGTCTTTTCACAGGACATGGGAGTTAAGGGGATCTGCCAATATCCCATCATTAAATCCAGTGTCGAATAAAAGCGAGCCGCGCCTAACCAATCGAGCAGCTCATCAATCCGAGGCATTGGGTATGCATCAAATTTAGACACCACATTGACTTTTCTATAATCCACACAGAACCGGATTGCGCCTTCGCTCTTAGGAACCAAAACCACTGGGCTGGCCCAGTGACTGTGGGATTCTTCTATTACCCCCATATCCAGTATGGCCTTTAATTCTTCCTGAACCACTTTTTTTGTGCTCAGGTAATCGGTAGGGATGACCATGTACTACTACCCCTGGGGCCATCTTGATATGGTGCTCTATGAGATTCGTATGACCGGGAAGAGGCGAGAACACGTCTGAGAATTCTCCTTGCAACCTGGCAACCTCCGTGATTTGGGATGGTAAGAGGTGGTCTCCACAAGTGACTGGGGTGACTTGATCGGTGACTTTTAAGTTCACCTCCGGTCCAAGCTTCTCCCTCTCCGGAACCACTGTCACAGGAACTGCCTCTCTCCATGGTTTTAGGAGGTTGAGGTGGTAAATCTGACGTGCTCCAACTCTATCCGTTCGTTTCACCTCAAAATCTATTTCCCCGACTCGCCGTGTGACCCCAAAGGGTCCTTGTCACTTGGCAAGTAATTTAGAGCTCGATGTGGGAAGCAATACAAGGACTTTATCTCCCGGAGTAAATTCCCGTAGTACCGAGTACCTCTATTATACAGCCGGCTTTGATGTTCTTGAGCCTGGGCAAATTCTCCTGTGTTAATTGCCCCAGTGTGTGGAGTTTTGCTGTCAGGTCAAGAATGTATTGAATTTCGTTTTTGCTGTTTGAAGGTCCCTCCTCCCAATTTTCCCATAGGACGACGAGCACGCCGTGCGGTCGACACCCGTACAACAATTCAAATGGTGAAAACCCCGTGGAGGCTTGCGGGACCTCTCAAACTGCAAATAATAGGGGCTCGAGCCACATGTCCCAATTTCGAGTGTCTTCGTGCACGAACATACGAATCTTTAGGGTCTGGTTAAATTGTTCCACCAAGCCATCCATTTGGGGATGGTAAACGGTGGTCCAAATCGATTTAATCCCCAATAATTTGTACAGTTTGCATAGTGTATGTGACATAAAGGTAGTGCCCTGATCAGTGAGGATTTCTTTTGGAATCTCCACTCAGGAGATAATTCTGAAGAGTGCCTCCGCAACACTTCACGCTGAAAAGTTGCTCAGAGGCACTGCTTCTGGATATCGCATTGCAGAATCCACCAGAACCAACACAAAGTGATGCCCGCGTGCCATCTTTTCTAATGGCCCGATGAGGTCTATACCAATTCTTTCGAAGGGGACCTCGATCAATGGAAGGGGGCACAATGGCGCTCTTGGGGTGGCCGGCAGATTCACCAGCTGACATTCACGGCATGCTGCACACCACCTGTGAACATCCCCGTGAATGCCCGACCAATAGAAATGGGCCATTAGATGTTTAGTGTTTTTTCCTGCCCTAAGTGACCTGCCATCAGATTATAATGAGCCTTCTGGAATAACATTTCCCGATGGCTCTGCGGTATTAACAGTTGGGTTGTATCCTCCTTTGTCTGAGTGCCCTGCGTCACTCAATACAACCGATCCTTGATAATTGAAAAATACAGGGGGCCTGCGTAGCTCAGCAAGTAAAGACACTGACTATCACACCTGGAGTCACAAGTTCGAATCCAGGGTGTGCTGAGTGACTCCAGTCAGGCTTCCTAAGCAACCAATTGGCCTGGTTGCTAGGGTGGGTAGAGTCACGTTGGGTTAACCTTCTGGTGGTCGCTATAATGTGGTTCTCACTCTCGGTGGGGCACGTGGTTAGTTGTGCATGGATGCCATGGAGAATAGCATGAAGCCTCTACATGTGCTGTGTCTCCATGGTAACACACTCAACAAGCCACGTGATAAGATACATGGATTGAATGTCTCAGACATGGAGGCAACTGAGATTCGTCCTCCGCCACCCAGATTGAGGTGAGTCACTATGCCACCACAGGGACCTAGAGTGCATTGGAAATTGGCCATGCCAAATTGGGGATAAAAGGGGACCCCCCCCCCCCAAAAAAAAGATAATTGAAAAATACAGATATGCGAGACCATCAATCACTTTCACTCACATCTGCTCCAGAGGTAAATGCCCTGCAGGGAATCCTCTAA
Organism: Myxocyprinus asiaticus; assembly: GCF_019703515.2. Lineage (NCBI taxonomy): Eukaryota > Metazoa > Chordata > Actinopteri > Cypriniformes > Catostomidae > Myxocyprinus > Myxocyprinus asiaticus. The sequence continues at coordinate 9,297,046 of NC_059366.1, forward strand.
GGGCTGGGGAAGCCGAGACTTCCCCCTCCCTCACGTCCTCCTGATGTGAAGCTGACATAGACAGCCCTGGCACCACTTCCCCAGCAAATCACACACCACACACGATACACTTTGTTGCAGGACCCATCTACACATATTCCCCTCAATAAAGTTGTAAATTCCAGCCAATTCATACCCAAAATTAATGGATGGGAGAGGAGGGAACTAACCGCAGCCTCGACACTATGCTTTTGTCCCTGAAATTGAATGATGACCATCACTAAAGGGTCATTTTGAATATCTCTGTGTACACACCTTACCCTAACCCGCCGGCCTGTATCCAAAGCCTCGGATTGAACCATGCTTTGGTGAATGGAGGTTTGATTACAACCTGAATCCAACAAGGCTTGGTATGTACCTCCTTTAATACTCACAGGTATCTTGTACTGTAAGGGACACGACATGGAGGCGAAGGTAGAATCCATATGCATTATTATATAATCAGCAAACAAATCCAAGACACTAGGCAGAGACGTAATCGTTGAAGCAGGCAAAGTAGTCATTACACAAGTAATCAGTCCAACCAGGCAAACAGAGCAAAACAGTAATCCAATAACGGTAATCCAGTGAAACAGGCACAATGGTCATAACAAGTAGGCAAATAAACAGGCAATGAAAATAACGCTTGGTAAGGCAGTGAAACTGGCAATACTTTGCCAAGTCACAGTGGAAGAGCATGGTTATTTATATGGTGCAAACAGGAAGTAACCATGGAAAAAACGGTACAGTGTCAGTATTCAGGTGAGGGCTCCCTCTGGTGGTCGGCTGAAGGGATACCAGCCTCATTCGTTACAGGTACACTCCTGCTCAAGTGAGGCAGCCTGTGGCGCATTGGGGATCCGGACCAATGTCTCCACCTCCATCGCAGGGCATCAGTCCTGGAAGTGCCCAGGCTCCCTGCAGCTCTAGCAGACCGGCCCAGCCCTCACGCCCACACCCACGCCAGTGGATTCACCAGCCTGTGGGGGAGAGTGGAGAGGGTTAGGGAAGCCCACGGGTTGAAAGGTCCATGGGACCGGGGAACCGGTTTTTAATTCCCCGTTTCTAGGGAATAGGAGAGGGGGAGGGAGGAGAGAGAGAGGAAGAGAGAGAGAAAGAAGAAGAGGGCTCGCCGGCCCCTGAATACACCGCCATATGGTCTGGACCCACTCCGCCATTCATTTCGGTAGCCAGGCGATGAACTGTTCCAGAATCACCAGATCGAGCACTTCCTCTGCATCGTGTTCTTCAGCCAACAGCCACCTTCGGTAGGTGTCACAGAGCTGTTGGGCGAATGCGAACGGGCAACCATGCTCGCCAAGCATCCATGAGCGGAAGTGTTGCCGATGTTGTTCTGGGCTGCGGCCAACCCGTTGCAGGATGGCCTTCTTCAAGTCCTCATATACCAGGAGGTTGGATGCAGGAAGCTGTTGGGCCCCAAGTTGGGCTTCCCCGGACAACAGCGGCAGTAGGTGGGCTGCCAACTTGGTGTTTGGTCACTTCCACACTCCAGCCGTCTGCTCAAATAGCTCTAGGAAAGCCTCTGGGTCATCCTGAGGTCCCATCTTCATGAGCGTGACGTGAGGCACTGCCATAAGTGAGTCCGGGGTCACGGCTGATTTTTGTGGCCTCTGCTTGAGCCTGGAGGAGCACCTGGAACTGCTGCTCCTGTTCCACATGCAGGCCAAGCAGAGTCTGATGTTGTGTTTGGTGGATGCCGGCAAAGGTCTTGAACAGTTCGGCCAGCAGCGAAAACTCCATGATGCCGCTTTCCTCCTCCTAATTCCCAGGTTTCAGCACCACTTTGACAGATTACTAGCTCTCTACTGAAGGAGGAAGCAGGGGCCAGGTGAACAGTCCATGTAATTCTTTATTATGTACACTTTTCTGTCTACAACAATGCTTTTCAGCCACACACTGAACATGCACACACACAGCTTCGTAAATCTTTCTCCCCCCTCCGGCGGTTTGGACTGCCCTGTTATCCCTGTCCAGCTCTCACTGCAACAGAGAACAGCTGTTAAAGATAATTTCCCACAGGTGTCAATCCTTTCCGTTATTCCTCTCCCGGCCTCGCTCTCCACAGACGTCGTTCGGCCACGCCCACATCACCACAATGAGTTTTAACTAAAACATTAATGTAAGTGCTTTTATAAAATTTGTGTGTTATGAGAAGTTATAAATAGCTCTGTTCACTTATGCTAATGTTATTAGATGTGTAATGGCTATTAAATGAATTTTTTCTCTTTTCAAGTGACTGTATTAAACGTTTGCCTTGATTCTGAATCTGTCTCCACAGTTTTTAATCAAATTACTGTGTAATTTAACAATTTGTCTTACAAAAAACTTAAGACAAATATGCATTACAATGTCACTCTTCATAACAGCCCACGTAAAAATATTATCCATTCTGTTTATGAGAATATTTAACCAAAAACTGCGTCCTTCACGGCAATCTCCCATTCATTCCAATGGGTAGTTCTGCAGAGCTTGTCAAAGCGAGCAACCATAACCAAGGGAGGCAGACCTTAGCTTAGGGAAGGATCAATTGGCCACATTCACTTCCTTTGTAAGTGTCTCACTGTAACCTCAATTTTTGCTTTTTTTTAAAGAAAAGGAGGGATGAGTCAAAATAAATTTTGGTGGAAATCAACATTATGCTACAAAACTTGTATTGAACCCGGAATATTCCTTTAATGTTTATGGCTGCATATAGAGTAGACAAAAAGCACGGATGCACAGAGGTTATGCACTTCACCTTTAAGTATCTCATGATTGTTTTGGAGAAGAAAAAAAATAGCTTGGGTCCTGGCAAACACACACACACACGCAAACACACTTCCCTCGTCTCCTTCAATCTGTACATTTCCTCTCTCTTAGCAGACCAGTGGCTACTCTCTGTGCTGACTCAACCTCTGACATTTCCACCACAGGATCCTGTGTGCTGGCCAAAACATGAGCTGAACAGCAGGAACTGAGTGTTTTGACTCCTATATGTTGTTTGTAATGGCGCAGAGACACGCACACTTGGTCTGCTCTAACTCTGAGCAAAGATTTGTTATGGCACCTACTTATACTGTCTACAGTTTCATTCACTGTGGTTCCATGCAAGTAATTCACTGAGAGAGAGAAAATGAAAGACAGTGTGAACATGTGCTCATTGTACATACACTTTCAAAAGAGTAGGCCTACTGTAATATGGCAGCACCATAGTGGTAATATTAGATGGTAATATTATGGTACTTTGATATTTACATGGTACTGAAAAATTACCATATACCATTGGAGTATGGTATTTACATGGTACTCTAATGTATTTCAAAGAAGACTGTGTTACCATCATTGTAGTGTCTACAAATCTATGGATATAACCATGGTACCACGTCCAAAAATAACATGGTAATACCATGGCGCGTTAAGGGTAGGGTTGCTGTGCAATGCTATGGCACTATATAATAGGACAGTACACATTCACTCTGCTCCAAAAGTGAGCTGCCTTGCTGTCTACTACTGCCTACGTTGGGCTAGCACCAGTAGACCCAGGCCCACCCAGGATATTAAATATTATTCTATGACTTCAAATATATATTTATAAAACAGTTTAAAAAATGCATAATTTCTAATTTCTGAAAGTGTGAAAGAACTGTTTGAATGTGCCGCTTCTCTGTTGTTAAGGAAAATTTGGGCAAAAGCTCGGCCCATCCATTTTTATTGAGGCCCACCCAAAAGTAATTTCCTGGCTATGCACTTGGCTAGCACCTTCAATAAGGGACACCCGACCTGGGGGTGTGTGGGTGGTACCCTTTGAATGATTTTGCCATCTGACCGGGACAGGTAAAAAGTGAGGGACAAATCGTGTGTCCTTACTGATTTGATACGGGAAGCATCCATTAATCTTAAACACTTTTTATAGGGATATACAGGTAGAAACACTAAGCACAGCCTTTTAACTGGTAACTGACGGCTAATCAACAAATAAATAGGTTAAAGGCCAAAGTATACTTTGGGTATCCTCAATGTGGGTCGTTCCGCACCCAGTATGAGTGATGCAAATTGCTTCATCATCACAGCCATGTGGCTTGACCACGCACCGGCAAGATTTTCTTGACTTGCGCACACAGTGCTCAGCTGTGTGCATCGTCTGCACATACGCTGACCATTGGCTGTACTAAAAGAGTGTCACAAAGCAGTTGTAGTGTGCATGAGTCAAACGCATTTCTTTTCGTTCACGTTCAGAAAAGTATACTCAGAAATGCAACGCAGTCAGCCTGGCACGAGCCGATCCACTATCCGCAAAAATTAAGTATACCTGGGCCTTAAGTAACTATAACCTCCTATCATACAAAACTAGCAAAATAAGAAGTGTAAGAAATAAGAAATAAAGAGCAGAACAAAAGCACTTATTCGCATCCAGTACACAGAATCCACAGCTGTGGATTGGTGAGTGTGCAATGCGTGGTGCGAAAGTTTGAGCAGTCCGGGTCCTTAAATAACGTATAATGTGCGAGTAAAGGCAGCCGGTGGACTTTCCGGTGCCCCCCTAGGGTGAGATGCCCTACGCAGACTGCATAATATGTGTATAGGGAGCGGCGGTACTCAGTAACATCTCCATCTGCTGAGCATCGCCACAGAGTGGCTTCATGGTGCTAGTGAAGAAAGTCATTATCAAGGGTGACCAGACATCTCGGTTTACCTGGGACAGTTTCACAAGGTGTGTCCCTATGTGCTGACAGTTCTCTAAAGAGTGTAAATGCTGTATGTGCCAGTTGTAAGGCTCACTGACTTAAAATTAAAAGTGCACTAAGTCATTTTCTCCTAATTTCTTTATCCCTAAAGAACAGTTTTAAAGAAATGGTTTACCTAAAATTTGTCATTGTTTAATCACCCTCATGTAGATCCAAACACCTTAATTACCCAGAAGTATCATAAAAGTAGTCCATGTGATTCATGCGTCATATTCCTAGTCTTCTGAAGGCATGGAATAAGTTTTGGTGAGAAACGATCCGAAATTGAAGTTATTTTAATGTGAAAATCTGGACTTCTGCCATAGCTCTCCTAATGTTCATGTGTTCACGCAAGAATTTTTTATTATCTTATCTTTTTATCTTACCTTGTATTAACTTTTATTATTTATTATCTCTTTATTATTACGTTTATTATCTTATCACATGACAAAAGTAAATACATCTTGGGTAACACTTTACATTAGAGTTACATTGTTAAGGGTTTATAAAGACGTTCAATAATTACTAATAAGTTGTTTACAAATCCATTAAAAATTATTATATTGCGAAAACAACATGCATAAAATGGGTGACTGTCATACAATACTTGCAAAATAGTGAGCCATTTTACCTCATGTTATAACTGCTTAATAACACTTCAACATTAGTAACCATCCTTTAAAGATTTTATTAAGGTGTTGCCAACATAGAAAACTTGAGCGGGGCACAAACTGGGGCTAGTTGTAACACACATGGTTTGGTGTGCCCCAATTAGAACAAGCTATATGCAGTTCCATGCAGTCAGATATGTAATTGATATAATTCTCCTTTATACTTGTGTGTGTTTTTTTGTTTGTTTTTTTATTTAATGTAAAAATGCAGACATTTTTCTGTGAGGGTTAGGTTTAGGGGTAGGGTTAGGGGATAGAATCTATAGTTCGTACAGTATAAAAATCTTTATGTCTATGGAGAGTCCTCATAAGGAAAGCCGCACCAACGCGCGTGTGTGTGTGTGTGTGTGTGTGTGTGTGTGTGTGTGTGTGTTTTGTCATCTTTCCATGCATTATTTTGGCCAACGCTGTTGTGTATTTATTGTCAAGTGTGAAAATGATTGCTATATTATATATGAAAAAGTTAATAATGGAATTCATTGACATAATGTTTTAGTTTACCTTCTTGGTATTTTAATTAGATCAGTTAAAATTGTTACAAGGGGATTTTAAGCATTATATGGTCATGTTATAATGTACCCCTCACCTGTTCCAGCGTGCACCCCCCCAATCCTACTGACCTTCAGTCCACCTCTTGAATCAACAAGACTTATCAGTGCACAAAGGAGTTAATTACTACTATTAATATATTTACTATTCATGCTCTCTACGCATTGAATTACCCCTTGCATTCACCCTCTGCAACTGACTCTGTTCTGGCACCTGCACCTGCTGCTCACCCGAGTGCCACAGGTGGCTTCCAGAGGTTGTAACCTGGGAGTGGATGATGTAAACAACTGTCTGATGGCGGTGTCTCCACAGGTCTCGGTCAAACAGTTATTGTTGACTTCCTTCTCAAACTGAATAAGAGACTGTCATAGACTCCAGGGAAAGCCATGGGGTAACATTACTTTTTGATGGTGTAATATCTCTTCAGGATGAAATTCAATATGAAAAGTGCTGGAGCGAAGCCAGGCCTGTAACAATACAGTCGGTAAAGCAGAGAGGGAGAAATGAAGCCATTAGACTTATCCCTCAGCTTATAACCTACTTCCATAGGTGACACATTTTATCCCTTGATACCCAAGGCACAAAAACTGTGTGGATTAGTGAAGTAGCCAATACAGTGTACTGGATCAACACACATAAGGAGGCCATGACAGAAGCTGACGGCTGACCTTTGCTGAATAAAGCCGTGACAGATATTAAAACGAATATCTCAAGGTTCCTAAAGGATGAAAAACGAAATCCTAGTCAGGTAATGCCAGCCAGATCGGTTCAATTACCTGTTTTATGTGTTCCTCAATACAGGCCTTTGGGACTGGGGGTGGAAAAAAGGAAATATTTGTGCCTTGAGACGTGATCATGTTTTCAAAAAGTGTCATCTAAGCTGGCAATCCCCCGTCTATTATTCCATCAGCGAGATAGACTCTGCTTAGCCCTGTAAATATCCCGTCTGATCAAGGTTTGAAAGGAGCAAATGAAACATCTAAGAAACCCACTTTCACTCTGACGATTGAGTTACATACTACTAAAACAGATTTTGTGTGGTTTGCTTAGTTATAATTATTAAGTAGGTCTGTGCATCATGAATATGCATCACACCTACACTGTAAAATGAAAATCTTAATCAGTATCAGGGTTCAATACAAGTTCAGCTCAATCAACAGCATTTGTGGCATAATGTTGATTACCACAAAAATTTATTTCGACTTGCCCCTCCTTGTCTTTAAAAAAAAACAAAAATCTGGGTTACAGTAAGGCACTTAGAAAGGAAGTGAATGGGGACAATTTTTAGAGGGTTTAAAGGCAGAAATGTGAAGCTTATAATTTTATAAAAGCACTTACATTATTTCTTCTGTTAAATAATACTCATGTATTATTTGATCTGCAATGTTGTTTAAATTGTCATTTTTACAGTAATTTCAGGGTTTTAAGGTTTGTTGACATTACATCTTCATGGCAACGAAGTTATCTTCGTGATCTAATCACGTGGCTTGTTGAGCATGTTACCACGGAGACATAGCGTGTGTGGAGGCTTCACGCTATTCTCCGCGGCATCCACGCACAACTCACCACGTGCCCCACCGAGAGTGAGAACCACATTATAGCAACCACGAGGAGGTTACCCCATGTGACTCTACCCTCCCTAGCAACCGGGCAAATTTGGTTGCTTAGGAGACCTGGCTGGAGTCACTCAGCATGCCCTGGATTCAAACTCACCTCTCCAGGGGTGGTAGTCAGCGTCTTTACTCGCTGATTTACCCAGGCCCCCAGATTTTTGCTTTTTTTAAAAAGAAAAGGAGTGATGAGTCAAAGTTAATTTTTGTGGAAATTAACATTATGCCACAAATGTTGTCAATTGAGCTTAACTTGTATTGAATCTGGAATATTCCTTTAAACATAACAGTACTGAGACCAAAACAGCGTTCTACTTCTCTCAAATGTAGCATCTGGGATGTAATGTCAAAGGAACAGTGTGGCCTATTTTCAGGGCATGATTCTTGCCAATGTGGTTAGAAAAATACACTTAATTCACAAGATATTCCCAGAAAACAAGTTTTAATATCTTATGCAGTTTTGTTTCTCAAGTGAAATTGTCTTGTTATTAAAGATAAGGCTCTGTAGATATTTTTACTGGAAATCAAGACAAAATACATATTAAAAAAACATGTTTGCAGTGTAGATATGAGACAAAGAAATATTGGGAGGTCTTTGGGAGGCCTTGATTCCAGCTGTTATATCTGTAATGCGTGGGTGGTCCTACACGAGCAAGTACATCACTCCTACCACTCCATAGTGTTAAGATCGATGTACATTAAATCAGGCACAGATCCATGCAGATGGATATCAAATAGGTCAGCTATGCTTCGCTTGATCACATACAGTAAGACTCAAACGCAAAAGTAAAAGGCATCTGCTGATATGAAACGGACCCTGTAACAGAGCTTTGTGTCCTTGTGCATTACAGTCTGTGGGTGAATAATACAGTGCATGAAGAATTGAGCAGTTCTTATGTCCGACATACTGTATTTGACACCTGACACTACTGAGGCACACCTGGGACATTCATACAGCAGTAAATACAAGCTGCATGTCAGGTAGATATTAAAGGCTTTATGAGTCAAAATTTAGGGGGGGTAAATGAAACAAAACCTGTCAAGAATATGTCCAGGTCATATTTCACCCCAAAATGAGAATAAAGAACTAAGAAATTATGTTTTGTTTAAAGAAAATAAAGCCAATTTTTGGTCCTTTTAGATATTTTGCATTGTGATATTATTTTCATGACAATTAAGAACCCCACCACCACTAATTCGCTTACTGCACAAAGTATCAGTCTTATTACCATATTGTACAGGAATAATTATATATTATTTAAATTGTAAGACATTGATGCATCATGATAATATTTGTTGGAATTCCTTCACTTTAAGCTGATTTAAATGTAATATATATATTATGCATTACAGATTTTCTGAACGGGTTGATAGAGGGCAGAGTAACCTTCAAACTAGTCTTCCAGTATGAGTAACAGCTGGTTTCATGGGCCGAGACCTCACCACATGGCACAAACACAATGAGATGGGAAATGGCACTGAGACGACACCTGTTCATCACAGACTAACAGAAAGACAAAACTGAACTTCATGAGATTCAACTTTTTGCCAATGTAGACATATAAAATTTTTAGTTGCACTGACTGACCCCTACTGCCACAGATGAAAAAAAAAAGCTTGTACATCAAGCTTGAAGTGTGCCAATGGTAGAAAAATTCCTTATTTCTTTTACTTTTTTAACGCTTTATTTTTCGTATCATTAAATCGCACTAAATTAATTGCTAAATGAATAGACAGCCCTAATGTATACACTGGCAGCCAAAAGTTTGGAATAATGTACAGATTTTGCCCTTATGGAAAGAAGTTGGTACTTTTATTCCCCAAAGTGGCATTCAACTGATCACAATGTATAGTCAGGACATTAATAACGTGAAAATTTACTATTACAATTTGAAAAAAAAAAATTCAGAACTTCTTAAACTACTTCAAAGAGTTCACATCAAAAAATCCTCCGTGTGCAGCAATGACAGCTTTGCAGATCCTTGGCATTCTATTTGTCAGTTTGTCTAGATACTCAGGTGACATTTCACCCCATACTTCCTGTCGCACTTGCCATAGATGTGGCTGTCTTGTCGGGCACTTTTCATGCACCTTACAGTCTAGCTGATCCCACAAAAGCTCAATGGGGTTAAGATCCATAACACTCTTTCCAATTATCTGTTGTCCAATGTCTGTGTTTCTTTGCCCACTCTAACCTTTTCTTTTTTTTTTCTGTTTCAAAAGTGGCTTTTTTTTTTTTTTTTTTTTTAATTCTTCCCATAAGGCCTGCACCCCTGAGTCTTCTCTTTACTGTTGTGCATGAAACTGGTGTTGAGCGGGTAGAATTCAATGAAGCTGTCAGCTGAGGACATGTGAGGCGTCTATTTCTCAAACTAGAGACTCTGTTGTACTTATCCTCTTGTTTAGTTGTACATCTGGCCTTCCACATCTCTTTCTGTCCTTGTTAAAGCCAGTTGTCCTTTGTCTTTGAAGACTGTAGTGTACACCTTTGTATGAAATCTTCAGTTTTTTTGGCAATTTCAAGCATTGTCTAGCCTTCATTCCTCAAAACAATGATTGACTGATGAGTTTCTAGAGAAAGCTGTTTCTTTTTTGCCATTTTTGACCTAAAATTGACCATAAGACATGCCAGTCTATTGCATACTGTGGCAACTCAAAAACAAACACAAAGACAATGTTAAGCATCATTTAATGAACCAAATAGCTTTCAACTGTGTTTGATATAATGGCAAGTTATTTTCTAGTACCAAATTAGCAATTTATCATGATTACTCAAGGATAAGGTTGTTGGAGTGATGGCTGCTGGAAATGGGGCCTGTCTAGATTTGATCAAAAATGACTTTTTTCAAAAAGTGATGGTGAAACCGATGGTTTACATCAGTAATGTCCTGACTATACTTTGTGATCAGTTGAATGCCACTTTGGTGAATTAAAGTACCAATTTCCTTCTGAAACAGCAAAATCTGTACATTATTCCAAACTTTTGGCCGCCAGTGTACATACTGTACAGTAAATGTAAGGGCCAAAATCAGCAGTCAATTTAAATAGAAAAGACAGTAATATGCATTAAATGTCAAACAGAGATGTGTAGGAATCTTTCACATACTACACAGTGTAGTTGCACCACAACATAAATAAAAAACATAAATAAAAGAGTCTTTTTGTATATTGTGTTGTACAGTATTGTGCAGAGGAGCTCACATCTCCATCACAGTATGTAGTGCGCAATGGTGTATGGGTGGCAAATTTCACAGCCTGATATGAAATAATGTATTGTAACATCTCCAAGGTTTTACATGCTCTGGACAAAAATTTTAACAGCATCCTCCCTTTATGAAAGATCCAGTTGCACAGTCATTGACCCGAAGTAAAATTGAGTGAATAAATCCCATTTAAAACCATTCTTTGATAGAGTGAAATTTACCCTCATGACTACCGAGGTTTATGTTTCTCATATGTGTTGATGGGCGAGTCAAATAATGCACTCACTCAAAGACAGAGGAGCCGTAAAGAAGGAAGACTGGCTCGCTTGTTTTCAAACCCTTCCCCTTTAACAGATGTTGTTAATTACACAAGCGTGTTTGACAAAGAGTTCAAATTGCACTGTTTTCAACTCAATCAACTCTAACACAATTATTCTGCCAAGGTTTGTGTGCATTGGCACGTCGTTTCATCTCTATTGTTTGGTTAGTTATTAGCGGCTGTTTTCTCAGCATGTGTGTATGTGGAGAGCAGTGCTGCATTGGCCTCATGACAACTAAATATAGTCCCCTGGTAATACTATGTTCTTTACATTGCGTAGGCGGCCAGTGAGAGAAAGTCACAAAAGCTTCCAGAGAGAGCTGAACAAACAACATTTTACAGATTTTGTTGAATTGAATGTTGGTGTTGTTTTGATACGGTGGGTAAATCCTTATCACCCAGGCTGTGTGAAGGCTCTTAGAGTGAGTTTTACAGTTTTATCAATGTTGTTATGTTGTTAAAGTTAAAATTACATTAAAATGGATCCTGTTTACTTTCTTAATACGTGTTCCTGGTGTTTATGTGCACTATTCATCAGTGCACATTATTACAAATAGAAAAAACATTTTCGTAATCCTTCATCAAAATATAATAACTCGCTTTGCTTCTGAAAGAACTTTCCTTTTCAGCTGATGTCACCAATCCCTGCCATTTTCAGGGAATCTTCAGGTTCTTCTCCTGCAGTTAAACGAAGTAGAGACAAGCTCTACAACAGGGGTCGGCAACCTTTTAGACATGGAGTGCCATTTTTTATTTTCCTCGTCAATGGCCCCCCCAGCATTTTTCTAATTTTATTGTTTATTTTTCATTTCAAATGATATTATCAGCATAACAGTTTAAGTGAAAATTTGTGCAAAACCCGATGATTATGATATAATCATGATCCTGCATGTGAATTTTCACAAAGCATCTTTTGAAAGTTCTTTAATGAAAGAAAACCCATCCTTTTGTACAAAATGTGTTAACACAGTTAATGTCACAAATTTTCTTAGTTGATTGCTGATCACGAAATTGTGTGGAATCTTAAATATTTCTTATAATATGAAAGTATATTTTTCAAAATCACACAGAGGGGTAATCACTAGTACATAAGCAACAGCAAGAGAGGAGCAGTCTATTTTATTTATATGAAGTTTTTCACACCTGCATTCCAATCTACATCTTGATGTAATCCTTCCTCATGATCATTTAGCATGTTTTCATCAGCTGAATGGGAGCTTAAACACTATTAATGTGTGACGAGACTCGTGCTGCGTGTGCAAGACATTCACACATCACAAGCCGATCAACTATTTAACCCTTTTCAGTGAATCGCACCTGCAAAATCCCAAAACTTTATTTCCAGATTTAATTTAGATTTTGAATAGACTCAGATTTTTATGTTTTATGTTTCTCTTTTAATAGTTTAATGCAATTTTGAGTGTGACCATGGTTTAAGGAGGGTGTACCTGTTGCTGGGATTAATAGTGGTGTTTTCCTTATTACATCACGTGTTGTTCTGAAAGCAAAAAGAAACAAATGAAACACGTAATGTAGGCTGTTATCCGCATAGCCTGACTGAAGCACAGTGGGCGCATTAACTCGTGTGGTTAACCGAAGGTGAAGCTCTGCCGGCTCGTGATGCGCGAATGGCTTGCACGCGCTGCACGAGTCTGTTGGGTATACTGTAGACTCGTTTTAACTTTTTGTTTAGTCTCCCATTCAGCTGATGAAAACATGATGCGTGATCATGAGGAAGGATTACATCAAAATGTAGATTGGAATGCAGGTGCGAATTTATATAAATGAAATAGTCTACTCCTCTCTCACCATTGCTGGCGTGCCAGTGATTACCCCTCCGCGTGCCAATGCTGGCATGCATGCCTTAGGTTGCCGACCCCTGCTCTACAAGAACCCCCCATACTGGAACCATCAGCAAGGTAAGCATAACATTTGGCAAATTATCAAAGAAAAGGAGACTCCTGATCTGAAGAGGGGTATCTCGGAAGGGGCTGCTTAGATGATCTGGTCATGACGGCTGTTACCTGGAAAATAAAGCAACAAACAGAACTAGGCCGGCTAAAGCAATAAACCATTAACAATGGAGACGAATGCATATGGAAGGTAGTTGGGGAGGAGGTGGGTTGTTGTCAGGTGCTTGGCTAGGCTGGCAAGAATGCTGTGTTGAATATACTGTGTATATATACAGGTGCATCTCAATAAATTAGAATGTCGTGGAAAAGTTCATTTATTTCAGTAATTCAACTCAAATTGTGAAACTCGTGTATTAAATAAATTCAATGCACACAGACTGAAGTAGTTTAAGTCTTTGGTTCTTTTAATTGTGATGATTTTGGCTCACATTTAACAAAAACCCACCAATTCACTATCTCAAAAAATTAGAATACATCATAAGACCAATAAAAAAAACATTTTTAGTGAATTGTTGGCCTTCTGGAAAGTATGTTAATTTACTGTATATGTACTCAATACTTGTTAGGGGCTCCTTTTGCTTTAATTACTGCCTCAATTCGGCGTGGCATGGAGGTGATCAGTTTGTGGCACTGCTGTGGTGGTATGGAAGCCCAGGTTTCTTTGACAGTGGCCTTCAGCTCATCTGCATTTTTTGGTCTCTTGTTTCTCATTTTCCTCTTGACAATACCCCATAGATTCTCTATGGGGTTCAGGTAAGGTGAGTTTGCTGGCCAGTCAAGCACACCAACACCATGGTCATTTAACCAACTTTTGGTGCTTTTGGCAGTGTGGGCAGGTGCCAAATCCTGCTGGAAAATGAAATCAGCATCTTTAAAAAGCTGGTCAGCAGAAGGAAGCATGAAGTGCTCCAGAATTTCTTGGTAAACGGGTGCAGTGACTTTGCTTTTCAAAAAACACAATGGACCAACACCAGCAAATGACACTGCACCCCAAATCATCACAGACTGTGGAAACTTAACACTGGACTTCAAGCAACTTGCTATGAGCTTCTCCACCCTTCCTCCAGACTCTAGGACCTTGGTTTCCAAATGAAATACAAAACTTGCTCTCATCTGAAAAGAGGACTTTGGAACACTGGGCAACAGTCCAGTTCTTCTTCTCCTTAGCCCAGGTAAGACGCCTCTGACATTGTCTGTGGTTCAGGAGTGGCTTAACAAGAGGAATACGACAACTGTAGCCAAATTCCTTGACATGTCTGTGTGTGGTGGCTCTTGATGCCTTGACCCCATTCTCAGTCCATTCCTTGTGAAGTTCACCCAAATTCTTGAATCGATTTTGCTGGACAATCATAAGGCTGCGGTTCTCTCGGTTGGTTGTGCATCTTTTTCTTCCACACTTTTTCCTTCCACTCAACTTTCTGTTAACATGCTTGGATACAGCACTCTGTGAACAGCCAGCTTCTTTGGCAATGAATGTTTGTGGCTTACCCTCCTTGTGAAGGGTGTCAATGATTGTCTTCTGGACAACTGTCAGATCAGCAGTCTTCCCCATGATTGTGTAGCCTAGTGAACCAAACTGAGAGACCATTTTGAAGGCTCAGGAAACCTTTGCAGGTGTTTTGAGTTGATTAGCTGATTGGCATGTCACCATATTCTAATTTTTTGAGATAGTGAATTGGTGGGTTTTTGTTAAATGTGAGCCAAAATCATCACAATTAAAAGAACCAAAGACTTAAACTACTTCAGTCTGTGTGCATTGAATTTATTTAATACACGAGTTTCACAATTTGAGTTGAATTACTGAAATAAATGAACTTTTCCACGACATTCTAATTTATTGAGATGCACCTGTATATATTGGCCGTCTTTGATAGATAGACTACTGTGATTGGAGGAAGTAGGTCAGCTGGGTGTCAGCTGATGCTGAGCTTGACTCTCATGGCCTGACTGAACAAACACTTGTGCTCGATTTCAGCCAGGACCACTTTGGCAATAAACAATTTATTGTATGTTAGATACAATAATTTTACTTTGGCGGTATGGTTCCATTATGGAACCAGTTAAAGGAACCCCCCCAATACCAATTGTGGTTGCATTAATAGCATGTCTTTTTTCTAAAAAGTACATGAAAATCGTGGAGAAAGCAGCAAAGGGGTGCCCCTCCCCTTTTTTGGCAGCGGGGGAGAGGGCAGCATGCCCCTCATAGAGAAAACAGCATTGTTTTTCATAGTTTTCTTGGATGTACTCCATGAGTAAGTTCCTTACTCCTGAATTTCTTGTAGTGTGGTTCAACACTGATATGATGAATGTTTATCTGCTTGTTTCTTTATTACCTTCAGGACTTCCACAGTGGCTCCTGCCTGTCATTAGTGAAGTTCGTGATGCACTGTTTTAGTTGTAGCTTGTATACTGTATAGTTATAGGGTCCGTTGATCATTTCTCAAAACTCAAGTCATGGAATGCGCCGATATAGGTTGAGATCACTCGGTTTCTACAGTTCCCTATCTGTCACTCACTCGACATTGTGTCGATGTAGTGACACTAGGGGTCGCTCTTGGGAGCCCTGAACACCTCTGCTTTTTGAAAAAAGGCCAATGGGAATTGGCGAGTGCAATTTGCATGCCACTCCCCTGGACATACAGGTATAAAAGGAGCTGGTATGCAACCACTCATTCAGATTTTCTCTTCGGAGCCGAGCGGTTGCATTCAGTGCACTGAATTCAATTCAAACTCAGTTCTCTTTAACGTTCACCTAAAACTGCTGGATTTACGGCACATTTCAGCGGCTTCTCCCCCTCTGCACCCATGGAGTGCAGAGAATGCCCCTGGGTGCTTCGGCAGAGCAAAAGAGTATATTCTAAAAGAGTATATTTTCTTTCTAAAAGAGCGGCACACACGGAAACATCTTTTTAAAGATGACTTTCCGTTTGTGTGTTATTCCTGGTTGCGGTCGTTATCTCTCTACTTCTGAAGGCCATGATCGCAGTCTTACGTGTCTGGGTGCTGCCCACACGGAGACATCGTTCGTGGATGGGTCTTGTCCTTATTGCGAGAACATGACCATGGCAACATTGCGGTCGCAGCTTGCATTCGTAAGAAAGCAAGCCACCCCAGCGGCTCCCTGCCTCGGTCCTTCTATCTATGGGTATGAGGCCATGCCAGTTAGCACTGGGGGCGATTTGGGGACCTCAATGGGAGCACCTCCGCCGGGTAAACCCCCACGGACCTCCCATTCCCCAGCATGCTCGCTTGCCCCAGTCGGGCTCTCGGATGAGACCACCGGCTCGTCTCACGGTGAGTTCGACCTCTTATTCGGAGCCCGGGAAGACGATGAGTTATCGAGTGCAGCATCGGAGAGCAGGCTCGTCCACTCTGATGCGGACGCCACAGCTGGTGTGGTCGCCCAGTCTCAGGCCGACGAGGAGATGACGGACATGCTTTCCTGGGCAGCCGCGAGCATCGGGCTAGAGTGGAACTCTCCGCTTTCCCCTGAACCCTCGTGGCTCGATGTTTGGTTCCTGGGCCCAAAGCGCCACTCAAGGCTGTGCCCCGCCCCGGTCCCTTTCTTCCCGGAAGTGCATGAGGAGCTGACAAGATCATGGGGTGCACCTTTTACTGCCCGATCCTGATCTTTCAGCTCCCCCGCTCTCACTACCCTCAATGGTGGGGCGGCCAAGGGGTATTCGGTGATCCCCAGGTGGATAAGGCGCTCACGGTGCACTTGTGCCCGCAGAGCACCGCCACCTGGCGTGAGCACCCGAAGCTCCCATCTAGGTCCTGTAGGTTTACGTCGTCCCTGATGGCTAAGGCCTATGGTGCCACTGGACAAGCCGCCTCTGCCCTGCACGCCATGGCTCTCCTGCAAGTTCACCAAGCCAAGGCGCTAAAAGAGCTGCACGAGGGTAGTTCTGACCCGGGATTGATGCAGGAACTGCGCTCAGCGACCGACCTCACTCTCCAGGCAACAAAGGTCATGGCGCGGTCTCTCGGGCAGGCGATGTCCACCCTGGTGGTCCATGAGCGCCACCTTTGGCTCAATCTGATCGAGATGAGAGAGGCCAACAAGGCACGGTTCCTTGATGCCCCCATCTCCCAGGTTGGCCTATTTGACGACACCGTCGAGGACTTTGCCCAACAGTTCTCGGCGGTGAAGCAGCAGACTGAGGCCATTCAACATATCCCGGGGGCTCAAGACCCCGCACCCCGTCTGATCATCGCCAAGGGTGTTCTCCTGCAGCAACAGCACCGGCTCCGCTGCAGCCCGCCCCCGCGGCCCGGCCCCAGCGTGGAGCCCACCACAGGAAGCTGACGCCACCCATCTCACGGCCGGCCGCCAAGAACCAAGCGCCCCTGCGACGGGCGACCCAGGGACGAGGAGATCCGCTTCAATGGATCTGGTAGACAGACCACTCCATCCCCCAGTGGAGGGCTGGGAGGATAATCTTTTGTTTCATTTTTCACCGCATGCCCAAGAGGCTGCGGTACCCAAAACTTCAACAAAGGAGTGGTTTCCTTGTACGTCCGACGTGATTATCCCTTTGGTCCCCCTCACCCGGAGTTTTGACGCATGGCTTGCACTTTCCAACCCGTCGCGATGGCTGACCCAGACCATCCGACTCGGCTATGCGATTCAGTTCGCCAGGCGCCCACCCCGGTTCAGCGGCGTCCGCTTCAACTCAGTGAAGGGCAAGAGCGCCGCTACCTTGCGTGTGGAGATCGCGACCCTTCTGCGCAAGGGCCCGATATAGCCTGCCCCTCCAGCCAAGATGAAGAAAGGGTTTTACAGCCCTTACTTCATCGTACCAAAGAAAAGCAGTGGGTTGCGGCCAATCTTGGACCTGTGAGTTCTGAACCTGGCCTTGTGCAGACTCACATTCAAGATGCTGATGCAAAAATGCATTTTAGCGAGCGTCCAGCATCATGATTGGTTTGCGGTGGTAGACCTGAAGGATGCGTACTTCCACGTCTCGGTTTTACCTCGACACAGACCCTTCCTGCGGTTTGCTTTCGAGGGCCATGCGTACCAGTACAAGGTCCTCCCCTTCGGCCTGTCCTTGTCCCCTCGTGTCTTCACGAAGGTTGTAGAGGCAGCCCTTGCTCCGCTAAGGGAAGTGGGTGTCCGCATACTCAACTACCTCGATGACTGGCTGATCCTAGCTCACTCTCGAGAGTTACTGCACACACACAGGGACCTGGTGCTCAGGCACCTCAGCCGTCTAGAGCTTTGGGTCAACTGGGAAAAGAGCAAGCTCTCCCCGGTTCAGAGCATCTCTTTTCTCGGCTTGGAGTTGGACTCAGTCTCAATGACGGCGCGCCTCACGAACGAGCTCACAAAGTCGGTGCTAAACTGTCTGAAGGCATTCAGCGGTTCCACTGAAAATTTTTCAGAGGCTCCTGGGGCATATGTCATCCTCTGCGGTTGCCACACCGCTTGGGTTGATGCCTCTGAGACCGCTTCAGCACTGGCTTCAGACTCAAGTCCCGAGATGGGCATGGTGCCGCGGGACACATTGCGTGGTCATCACGCCGATCTGTCGCCACCTCTTCAGCCCTTGGAATGACCTAGCATTTCTACAGGCAGGGGTTCCCCTAAAGCAGGTCTCCAGGCATGTCGTGGTTATAAAAGATGCATCCAAGACGGGCTGGGGTGCCGTATGCAATGGGCACACAGCCGTCGGCTCCTGGAATGGCCCGTGGCTGCATTGGCACATCAACTGCCTCGAGTTGTTGGCAGTACTGCTCACCCTGCGGAGGTTCCAGCCGTTGATCCAGGGCAAGCACGTGTTGGTCCGGACGGACAACACAGCGACGGTAGCGTACATCAACCATCAAGGCAGTCTACACACCCGTTGCATGTCACAACTCGCCTGCCGTCTCCTCCTCTGGAGTCAGCAGTGCCTCAAGTTGCTACGAGCCACTCACATCCCGGCTGACCTCAACACCACAGCGGACGTGCTGTCACAACAGGTTATGCTCAGGGGAGAGTGAAGGCTCCACCCCCAGATGGTCCAGCTGATTTGGAGTCGATTCGGTCGAGCACAGGTAGACCTGTTTGCTTCCTGGGAATCCTCCCACTGCCCACTTTGGTACGCCCTGACCGAGGCACCCCTCGGTATAGACGTGCTGGCACACAGCTGGCCCCCTGCACTATGCAAATACGCATTTCCCCTAGTGAGCCTACTTGCACAGACCCTGTGCATGATCAGGGAGGATGAGGAGCAGGTCATCCTAGTAGCACCCTACTGGCCCACCCAGACATGGTTCTCGGACCTCACGCTCCTCGCGACAGCCCCCACCCCCCCTCCCCCCGGTGAATTCTCCTGAGGAAGACCTTTGTTCTCAGGGATGGGGCACCATCTGGCACCCACGACCAGATCTCTGGAATCTCCACGTCTGGCCCTTGGACGGGATGTGGAAGACCTAAGTGGCCAAACACACGTGGTGATAGACACGATCACTCAGGCTAGGGCTCCCTCTATGAGGTGCCTGTATGCTTTGAAGTGGCGTCTGTTCGCTAAGTGGTGTTCTTCCCGACGCGATGACCACCAGAGATGCACAGTCAGATTGGTGCTTTCCTTCCTGCAGGAGAGGCTGGAGGGGCACACCACGACACAGTGGACGGTAAGTCCTTAGGGAAGCACAACCTGATCATCACGTTCCTGAGAGGCGCTAGGAGGTTGAATCCCTCCAGACCGCATCTCATCCCATCATGGGACCTCTCTGTAGTCCTTCGGGGCCAGTTTCATCCTTTGTGTTGTCAGGTCCGAACAGGTAAGTTCCGGGACAGCTGGCCAGGTGTACCACTTGCGTATAGCACCTTTCCCCTCCCATGAGGTGAAGACGTGTGCCTTTAACTCCCAGCCGTGTTCACAAGTTGTGATCCCTGGATGACTTTCCTCCTTAGCCCTGTGGCAGACGAGTTTGTGGAGAAACTCGCTGCCAGCCCAGTACATGTGCTAACTAAGCTCTGTACTGGGGTAGGTGCTCCACATGCGCTGGTTCCCCATAGATGACCCCATGTGATATATCTTCCGCTAAATCATTTCCTTGTTGGTAAACTGCATCTTCCTTGGGCAGAGGCCCCTCTGCCCCCGGTCACCATGCTTGTAGAATCTCCTCCCCCCTCGGGTAGGACCTACCATGCGACTTCTCCACATGACATACTTCCGACAAGACTTGGTAAGACCATGTGACGTATTTCCACTCGAAATACCCCCCCCTTCTCTGGGCGGGGTGTGGTCTCCACGGTGTCTTCCCCTTGGGAGTGACACCCCCCCAACATAGACATTTATGGCCCCCAATTGGTTTACAAATTCCACTCTTTTTGGGGAGAAAAAAAGAGGAAAAGAGGCCTTGTTCCCGAAGAACCATTCGACGCTCATAAGAGCATTGGGGAGGATACATGACAGCCTGGTGCACTGGCTACGAGGCACACAGCGGTCTGCCCATCTCGCACTGCCAGTTCACATAACACAGTTCAGCTAGTTGTGGCATTTTGTATAAAGACCCCTAGTGTCACTACATTGACACAACATCGAGTGAGTGACAGAGAGGGAACTTCCTGGCCAGCGAATGTGGTTTCATATTGACTTTAAATGTGAAGTGTGTAACTTCTGTGCCACTAGCAGAACCAAACAGAATTGCACAAATGATTATTCTTTCCAAACATGTTTCACAATTTTGTATTTATTTATTAAATATTTATTTTTATTAAATATTCATTTTTATAAAAAAAAATTAGGTAACACTTTATTTTAAGGGTCCTCGTTTCCTTGATTTAGCCTCTTTGCCTGTCCATTGGACTGTGGGTGGTAATCTGATATTAATGTTCAAATGAGTACAGAATGCCCTCCAAACTCTAGATGTGAACTGGGTATCTTGGTCTGAAACTATGTACTCAGGCAGACCATAGAATCGGAAGATGTTCTGGAAGATAGCTTCTGCCATTTCCATGGTGGAAGGCAGTTTCTTTATGGGAATCAAGTGACAGGTCTCTGAGAAAGGGTCTATATCACTAATATAGCCATGTTACCCTTTGAGACGGGGCGATCAGTAATGAAATCGTCATGGATACTTGTGTAACCTCCGTCCCCTGATGGAGGGACCGAGACATTGTGTCGATGTAGTGACACTAGGGGTCACTCTTGGGAGCCCGAGACACCACTGGTCTTTGATAAAAGGCCAATGAAAATTGTCGAGTGGTATTTGCATGCCACTCCCCCGGACATACGGGTATAAAAGGAGCTTGTATGCAACCACTCATTCAGGTTTTATGCTGAGGAGCCGATATAAGGTCCGGCCATTTCAGCGGGTAGTTCAGCATTGTGGCAGGTGGGACACAATGTCTCATTCCCTCCATCAGGGAACAGAGGTTACACAAGTAACCATGACATTCCCTATCTGTCACTCACTCGACGTTGTGTCAATGTAGTGACACTAGGGGTCCCTATACGAAATGCCACAATTGGCTGAACTGTGTTACGTGAACTGGCGGTGTGTGGTGGGCAGACTACTGTGTGCCTCATTGCCAGCACACCAGGTCAACATGTAACCTCCCCCAACATAGTTATGAGTGTCGAATGGCCCTTTGGGGACAAGACGACTACTCAAGAGATAGAGGCAGGCTTAACCCAGTCATGGCCTCTTTTCCCCTTCTCTTTTTCCACTCCCTAAAAAAGAAGGGGGATTATCCGACTGGGCCGCCAGGTCTAGTCGGGGGGTGTCCCTCCCAAGGGGAAGATACCACAGAGACCACACCTCGCCCAAAGAGAGGGGGGGATATTTAATTGGAAGAATAAATCACATGGTCTTTCCGACCATGTGGAGAGTCTTCAAGGAAGATCCTACCCAACGGGGGAGGAGTTACTACAAACATGGAGACTGAGGCAGAGGGGCTCTGCCCAAGGAAGACACAGTTTGCCAACAGGGAAACGAATTAGCGGAAGATATATATTGCATGGGGTTCACCTTACAGGGAACCGCCACATGCGGAGCACCTACCCCAGAAAAGGACTCTTAGTTAGCACGTGTACTGGGCCGGCAGCGAGTCTCTCCAAAAACTTGACTGCCACAGGCCTCGGAGGAAGTCAACCAGGGAACAAAGTTTGTGAACACTACTGGGAATTAATGGCGCATGTCTTCAGCTCAAAAGGAGGTGGAAGGTGCTATGTGCAAGCGATACACCCGGCCGGCTATCCCGGGCTTATCCCCTTGTATTGCGTGCCACTACCTGGGACAAAACCGGTTCCACCCGGAGGTTGTAAAACCTTGCAAAGGTGTTGAGTGTTGCCCTGCCTGCTGCTCTGCAAATGTCTGTTAGAGAGGCACCCCTGGCTAGGGCCCAGGAAGCCGCTACACCCCTAGTAGAATGGGCTTGTAGCCCTACAGGGGGTGGCATGTCCTGGGCGTGATATGCAATAGTTATGGCGTCAATGAGCCAGTAGGTGATCCTCTGCTTAGAGACAGCGCTTCCTTTCCGCTGTGCACCAAAGCAAACAAAGATCTGCTCAGAGATCCTAAAGCTATGCGTGCGATCCAAATAGATGAGTAAAGCGCGCACCGGACAAAGCAACGACAGGGCTGGGTCTGCCTCCTCCTGGGGCAGCACTTGCAGGTTCACCACCTGGTCCCTAAAAGGGGTCGTGGGAACCTTGGGAACAGGATCACGTGAGAGTAACCCGGACCAAACTCCAGCACATTTTGCTGACAGAGAATGCTTGCAGGTCTCCTACCCTCTTGATGGAAGTGAGCGCAGTCAGGAGGGCAGTCTTCAAGGAGAGTGCCTTAAGCTCGGCTGACTGCAAAGGTTCAAAGGGGGCTCTCTGTAGACCCTAAAGAACTACAGAGAGGTCCCATGAGGGAACAAGGCGCGGTCTGGAGGGATTCAGCCTGCTGGTGCCTCTTAGGAACCTGATGATCAGGTCGTGCTTCCCTAAGGACTTACTGTCGACTGTGTCGTGGTGTGCTGCTATGGCGGTAACATACACCTTCAAGTTTGAAGGGGACAGCCTCCCTTCCAACCTCTCCTGCAGGAAGGAAAGCACTGATTCGACTGTGCATCTCTGGGGGTCTTCCCGTCGGGAAGAACACCACTTAGCAAACAGACGCCACTTAAAGGCATACAGGTGCCTCGTAGAGAGGGTCCTAGCCTGAGTGATGATGTCTACCACCACAGGTCTTAGGTCTTCCACATCCCGTCCAGGGGCCAGACATGGAGATTCCAGAGGTCTGGTCGCAGGTGCCAGAGGGTGCCCCGTCCCTGAGAAAGAAGGTCTTCCTCAAGGGAATTTGCCGGGGGGCTGTCGTGAGGAGCGTGAGGTCTGAGAACCACGTCTGGGTGGGCCAGTAGGGTGCTACCAGGACGACCTGCTCCTCGTCCTCCCTGACCTTGCACATGGTCTGTGCAAGTAGGCTTACTGGGGGAAACGCATATTTGTGCAGGCCAGGGGGCCAGTTGTGTGCCAGCACGTCTATGCCGAGGGGAGCCTCGGTGAGGGCGTACCAGAGCAGGAAGTGGGAGGATTCTTGGGAGGCGAACAGGTCCACCTGTGCCCGTCCGAATCGACTCCAAGTCAGCTGGACCACCTGAGGGTGGATTCTCCACTCTCCCCTGAGGGTAACCTGCCGTTATAGCGCGTCTGCTGTAGTGTTGAGTTTGCCAAAGATGTGAGTGGCTCGCAGTGAGTTGAAGTGCTGCTGACTCCAGAGGTGGAGATGAGTTGTGACATACAACGAGAGTGCAGACCGCCTTGGTGGTTGACATATGCTACCGTTGCCGTGTTGTCTGTCCGAACTAACAC
The DNA here is from genome assembly GCF_019703515.2 of Myxocyprinus asiaticus. Classification (NCBI taxonomy): domain Eukaryota; kingdom Metazoa; phylum Chordata; class Actinopteri; order Cypriniformes; family Catostomidae; genus Myxocyprinus; species Myxocyprinus asiaticus. Next base: position 9,320,852 of record NC_059366.1, read on the forward strand.
GTGCTTGCCCTGGATCAATGGCCGAAACCTCCGCAGGGTGAGCAGATTTGCCAACAACTCGAGGCAGTTGATGTGCCAATGCAGTCGTGGGCCCGTCCACAGGCCGGCGGCTGTGTGCCCATTGCAAACAGTGCCCCAGCCCGCTTTGGAGGCATCTGTCCTGACCACGATGCTCCTGGAGACCAATTCTAGAGGAACACCTGCTCATAGAAATGAGAGGTCGGTCCAAGGGCTGAAAAGATGGTGACAGACCGGCGTGATGACCACGCGATGCGTCCCGTGGCACCATGCCCATCTCGGGACAAGAGTCTGAAGCCAGTGCTGAAGCGGTCTCATATGCATCAACCCGAGCGGGGTGGCTACCGCCGAGGATGCCATATGCCCCAGGAGCCTCTGAAAAAGTTTCAGTGAAGGCACTGTTTTCTGTTTGAACGCCTTCAAACAGGCCAGCACCGACTGGGCGCGCTCGTTCGTAAGGCACGCTGTCAAAGAGACTGAGTCCAGCTCCAAACCGAGAAAAGAGATGCTCTGAACTGGGAGGAGCTTGCTCTTTGTGTGCGCACAACATGTCTCGAGAGTGAGCTAGGATTAGCCAGTCGTCGAGATAGTTGAGAATGCGACTGCCCACCTCCCTTTACGGGACGAGGGCAGCCTCTGCGACCTTCATGAAGACACAAGGAGACAGGGACAGGCCGAAAAGGAGGACTTTGTACTGATACGCCTGACCCTCGAATGCAAACCGCAGGAAGGGTCTGTGTCGAGGAAGGATCGAGACGTGGAAGTATGCGTCCTTCAGGTCTACCGCCGCGAACCAATATTGATGCCGGACACTCGCCAGAATGCGTTTTTGCGTCAGTATCTTGAACAGGAGTCTGTGTCAGGCCCGGTTCAGTACTCGCAGGTCCAAGATTGGCCGCAACCCACCGTCTTTTTTCGGTACGATGAAGTAGGGGCTGTAAAACCCCTTCTTCATCTCGGCTGGAGGGACAGGTTCTATCGCGCCCTTCCGTAGGTGGCAGCGTTTTCGTTCTTGACCAAGGTGAAGTGAATACCACTGAACCTGGGTGGGCGCCTGGCGAACTGAATCGATAGCCGAGTCGGACGGTCCAGATCAGCCATCATGACGGATTGGAAAGCGCAAGCCACGCATCCAAGTTCCGCGCAAGGGGGACCAAGGGGACAATGTCGTTGGATGTACCAGCAGGTGGGGCCTCGCGGCGGGTGGAGCTCGAGGTACCATACCACGTCGTGGCTTTGCTGAGTCTAGGGACATCAAAGCACTTACTTGGCTCCTTGTGACCACCCCCAGAACAGCCTGGGACAGGGGAGGAAGAGGTCTGTCCTCATAGCCCGTGGAGACTGCCACATTGGGGGTGGCTGTGTGCCACAGCTGGGCACTCAGGGGTGGAAAGACCACCGCTGGAGCGCCAATCCTGCAAGGAAAAACCCGTGGATGGTGGTCTTGATGACGACCGTGCACACCGAAATGTGACCCAGGGAGGAAGGAAACCGCTCTTTTGCTGAACTGTTGGGTACCGCAGTCACTTGGGCATGCGGCGAAATCAAACAAAAAGGCAACAAAAGATTTTCCACCGGGGGATGGAGTGGTCTTCTTACCAGCTCCAGGTGAGTGGGTTCCTTCGTCCTTGGATCGCCCGTCTCAGGGGCGCTTTGACGACCTCCATGGGTTCTTAGGCGCTGACTGTGAGATGGGTGGCATCTGCTTCCTGAGGTGGGCTCCACGCCAGGGCCGGGCCGAAGGGGCGGGCTGCGGCGGAGCTGGTGTAGTCACCGCAGGGGGATGCCCTTGGCGACGAGCAGACAGGGTGCGGGATCTTGAGGCACACCGGGGCAGGATGTGCCAGATAGCATCTGTCTGCTGCTTCACCGCCGAGAACTGCTGGGCAAAGTCCTCGACGGTGCCGCCGAATAGGCCAGCCTGGGAAATGGGGGCAGCAAGAAACTGTGTCTTGTTGGCCTCACCCATCTCGACCAGGTTGAGCCAAAGGTGGTGCTCCTGGACCACTAATGTGGCCATCGTCCGCCCGAGAGACCGCGCTGTGACCTTCATCGCTCGGAGAGCGAGGTCGGTCGCCGAGCACAGTTCCTGCATCAAATCTGGGGTGTAACTACCCTCGTGCAGTTCTTTCAATACCTTGGCGGACCTGCAGGAGAGCCACGGCATGCAGGGCAGAGGCGGCTTGTCCAGCAACGCTGTAGGCTTTAGCCGTCAGGGACGACGTGAGCTGGAAGCCTGACTGGGGCAGACGAGCGTGCTGGGGAATGGGAGGTCCGTGGGGGGATACCCGGCGGAGGCAATCCCATTGGGGTCACCAAATCGCCCCCAGTGCTAGCCGCGCTGGCCTCATACCCGTAGGTAGAAGGACCGAGGCGGGAAGCTGCTGGGGTGGCTTGCTTTCTTACGAAAGCAAGCCTCGACCGCAACATTGCCATGGTCATGTTCTCGCAATGAGAACATGAACCATCCAAAAACGCTGCCTCCATGTGGGTCGCGCCCAGACACGAAAGACAGCGATCATGACCATGCGAAGTTGAGAGGTAACAGCCGCAACCAGGAATAACACACAATCGGAAAGGCATCTTTAAAAAGACGTTCCTTGTGTGCCGCTCTTTTAGAGAGATAAACTCTTTTAGAGGAAAAAGCTCTTTCAGAAAATATACTCTCTTTGTTTCTGCCGAAGCGCCCAGGGGAGTTCTCTGCAGTGCACCAGTGCAGAGGAAGGAGAAGCCGCTGAAATGCGCCATCAGATCCAGCAGAGGTGAATGAACAGTAGAATTCAGCTCAATGAGCATGACCGTTCGGCTCCGAAGAGAAAATCTGAATGAGTGGTTGCATACCAGCTCCTTTTATACCCGTATGTCCGGGGGAGTGGCATGCAAATACCACTCGCCAATTTTCATTAGCCTTTTATCAAAGACCAGAGGTGTCATGGGCTCCCAAGAGTGACCCCTAGTGTCACTACATCAACACAAAGTCGAGTGAGTGACAGATAGGGAACCATTGCTATATGTGACCATGGCCATCGTGGGATGGGTAAGGGTTCAAGCAGTGAAGAAAGCCACCTTTGCTTCCTCGGTGGTGTAAGCATGGGGTTGTTACGCCAAGTAAATGGAGTAAATATAATACTGCACAAATGAGGTACAGGGGCAGCCCATTACGAGTCCATGTCAGAATTCAGGTGATGGATGCCCCTGCTGGTGAGTGATGTAATTGTAAGGAGAAGATGTTGTCTGAGAGGGTATGACAATGGGCATGAAATTGAATTATTCTAGCAATTATTTATTTGTTCTCCTTAGGAAGTGATGTCATATTTAACGCTTTGTGTCCTCAATAAAAATGAAGGTCTATGTCTACTACAGGCTTTATCAACTTGCTGGCTTGTCATTTGAGCAAACAGAATAACAGTGCATCTGCTGTCATTGGTAGCAAAATGAATGAGTTGTTATCAGGAACCCAACTTTACATAAGCTCTCTTCACACAACCACTGATAAAGAGGTCTCCTCTCTGCATTAAGGAAGTATCTTGATACAATGCCACTGTTCTTCCTGTGTACACAGGAAGGCCCATCAATATCCTTTCCACTATCTGAGTCAATATTAGCAGGGAGGTATTTGGCCTTTGTGTCATTGAAACACCAACGCTAGGGTGGGCAGGTGACTGTGGAGATTCTGGCACACTGGAATAACATGCAGTGCTATCTTTCACCCCCTGTGTGTATGTATATGTGTGTCTCTGAGCTGCCTTGTTGGTGTCGCCTTGACTTCCGTACCAGGGACAGAGCATAGGCTGTTATTTGCCACTGTTTACCCATCTGCACCCATGGACCTCACAGAACTCTTGAAAACTCAGTTCCATACACACATTCTCATGACTGGCATCCTCATGCAAGGACATGGGGAAAAATTTACAAATAAACAGGCAAGAATGTCAGTGTCTACCTTTCCACCCTCTCCAGCAACATGTATAGCATAACTTCCTTAAAGACAGCATGAAATCAACATTGACTCTATTCACTTTCGTAGAGCACATATCTGGTCTTACTGTGCACAGTTAATTTGGGCACAATGTAATAACTTGCTCCGACCTCTGAAACAATTTATTGAAACAATATTTTTAAGCCAACATCACAAATCCCTCCTATGTTTTCAACCCCTCCTGTCCAACCACCAGGCTCCATTCTGGTAAGTAACACCCACTTTTTACAATCCAATCAATTCTAAATGGATAAATCAAATCATACACTTTTTATCTCATTGAAAATCTGGTAACACTGTACATTAATGTTCCCATTGTTAATTATTTTTAAATGGGTGCATTAATGACTATTAAGTCATTTACACATGCATTATAAACCATTGTATAAGCCTGTAAGAATGCCGATAAAGGACAAGCAACGGGAAATCGAGGTAATGGCAAAAATGTACATATGCCAATAGATTTTTGTTTAACTTACCCCCATAAAAGAACAGTTTAAAAGGTCATTTACATAACCAAACACATTGTCAGCTTATTGAGCATAATCGGTGTAAGATCGTGCATGTAATTGCGCTTGATGGCCATTTAACAGTACAGTGTATTCCAAGGAGTCATTTATTTTGCAAGCAACATGTAAATCACAATTACAACATCATAAAATAGTACATTTTTAACCAGTGTCCAATTTTTGGAGGGCTCTTAAACGTGTGAAATGGACTTATATTTTTCCCTGTCTTCTACATTTGTCGTTGCTGCTCAGGATGCTAGTGAAGGGCTTGAGACTGTGTGTGTTCTTGTAGTCCTACAGACAATCCATGTTGTCAGGACGTCAACGGATATGCAATGTGTTGTTCAAGCAATCGTGTTTGAACACTTGCGTAGAGTTTCTGGACTAAGCCTTGCATGTTATAAACTGTGTATCTTCCCATCACCACTTCACAGATAACTCGGAATGCTTTTTCTTTGACCTTCCCATCAGAATGGAAAAGGGCAGGCTGGAAGATCGCTCTCCTCAGTGTCAGTTGAGTTGTGAGAGCAGGGTCACACCTGTAGGTGCCTGGCCGGGTGATATTAGTAGATGATGTTTCTTTAAACTCTAGAGAGCATGGCTTTCTGGGACCGGCTGTTTACTCTCTCTTGAAGTACAATGGGCTCCTTTGAAGGGGAAGAACTTGGCGAACCTCAGACTAGGAGAATAACGCTCTATTAGTTAATGGCACATTCGTCTTCAATCAAGCATAATCATCATTAGCCACTCAGACAGCTCGCGTCAGCAGTGGTATTTCCTACTATTGGCAGGGCTGCTTTTAATAGCTTTGCACATTGTTCAGGAAAAACAGGAAAGGGTCGAGAATGCGACAGTTGCATTGCCAGTCCTCATTTAGAATGCATTATATTACAACTGCACTGGGCCTGAATCAGCAGAATTACTAGGGAAGAAGTTTTGATTCTATTCTATTGAGTCTTTGATTCTATTATGTGGAATTATTGTTAGTAATGCTGATGTGTGATTTGTGTTAAGACCGTCCTTGGTGAAAAACTAGCCTAAGGTGGTTTTCTGGTCTTACTTAGCCAGCAAACCACATCTCATTTTGTGTGCTATGAAAGCAAGAAAGTCATGCAGGTTTGGAACATAGGGAGCCACATAAAGACGGAGGGAATTAATTTACTGAAATAGTTTTGTGTTACCTCGAAACAGTTTGCGTTCCCTCGCAGTAAGTTTTGTGTTCCCTCACAGTAAGTTTTGCATTCCCTTGCAATGGTTTGCGTTCCCTCACAATATGTTTTGCATTCCCTCAAAATAGTTTGAGTTCCCTAGCAATAAGATTTGCATTTCCTCGCAATAAGTTTTGCGTTCCCTCGCAATAAGTTTTGCATTCCCTCGCAATAGTTTGCATTCCCTCGTAATAAGTTTTGCATTCCTTCACAAGAGTTTGCATTCCCTTTCACCAAGTTTTGCGTTTCCTCACAACTAGTTTTGTGCTCCATCACAATAAGTTCTGCATTTTTTTCACTATATTTTGAGTTCCCTCACAATAGTTTGTGTTCCCTTGCAACAAGTTTTGCGTTCCCTCGCAATGGTTTGCATTCCCCTTGCAAAAAGTTTTGTGTTCCCTGGCAAAGGTTTGCATTCCCTCACAACAGTTTTGCATTCCCTCGCAATAATTTGAGTTTCCTTGCAATAGTTTTGAGTTCCTTTGCAATAAGTTTTGCATTCCCTCGCAATGGATTATGCTCCCTTGCAATAAGTTTTGCAATCCCTTGCAATAGTTTAAGTTCCCTCGCAATAAGTTTTGTGTTCCCTTGCAATAAGTTTTGAGTTCTCTTGCAATAGTTTGTGTTCCACTGCAACAAGTTTTACATTCTGTGACGAGGAGGAGGGCGGGGCCGGGCTGTGAGGACACACGGCCAGCCCTGAATCAGGCTAATCAGACAGGAGGGGGATAAAGACTAGCCGGAGGTGCCAGTTTGAGGGAGAGAGACTGTCGTCCGCCAGAGGGCTGCAATGGATTGCATTCCCTTGCAATAAGTTTTGAGTTCTTTTGCAATAGTTTGTGTTCCCCTGCAACAAGTTTTACATTCCCTCACTATATTTTGAGTTCCTTTGCAACAGTTTGAGTTCCCTTGCAACCAGTTTTGCATTCCCTCGCAATGACTTGTGTTAACCTTGCAAAAAGTTTTGCGTTCCCTTGCGATGGTTTGCGTTGCCTCGCAATAAGTTTAGCATTTCCTTGTGATAGTTTGCGTTCCTTCACAATAGTTTTGCATTCCCTCGCAATAGTTTAAGTTTCCTTGCAATAGTTTGCATTCCCCCCCGCAATAAGTTTTGCATTCCCTCGCAATAGTTTGCATTCCCTTGCAACAAGTTTTGCATTCCCTCACTATATTTTGAGTTCCCTCACAATAGTTTTAGTTCCCTTCCAACGAGTTTTGCTTTCCGTCACAATGGCTTGCGTTCCCTTTACAAAAAGTTTTGCATTCGCTTGCAGTGGTTTGCGTTCCCTCACAATAGTTTTGCTTTCCCTCGCAATAGTTTGAGTTCCCTTGTAACAAGTTTTGAGTTCCCTCGCAATAGTTTGAGTTCCCTTGTAACAAGTTTTGAGTTCCCTCGCAGTAGTTTGTGTTCCCTCGCAAGAAGTTTTGCGTTCCCTCTCAATAAGTTTTGCAATACCTGGCAATAAGTTTTGAGTTCCCTTGCAATAGTTTGCGTTCCCTTGCAATACGTTTTGCCTTCCCTTGCAATAGTTTGCATTCCCTTACAACAAGTTTTGCATTCCCTCTCAATGGCTTGCGTTTCCATTACAATGAGTTTTGTGTTCGCTTGCTGTGGTTTGCGATCCCTCGCAATATCTTTTTGCAGTTCCTTGCAATAGTTTGCATTCCCTTGCAATAGTCTGAGTTCCCTTGTAACAAGTTTTGAGTTCCCTCACAGTAGTTTGAGTTCCCTTGCAATAAGTTTTGCATTCCCTTGCAATGGATTGCATTACCTTGTAATACGTTTTCCATTCCCTCGCAATAAGTTTTGAGTTCCCTTAATAGTTTGTTCCCTCGCAATAAGTTTTGCATTCCCTCGCAATAGTTTGCATTCCCTCGCAATATATTTTAGATTCTTGCTAAAAGTTTTACATTCCCTCACAATGGCTTGCATTCCCCTTACAATAAGTTTTGCGTTTCCTTGCAGTGGTTTGTGTTCCCTCGCAATATCTTTTGCATTTCCTTGCAATAGTTTGCATTCCCTCACAATAGTTTTGTGTTCCCTTGCAATAGTTTGAGTTCCCTTGAAACAAGTTTTGAGTTCCCTCGCAATAAGATTTGCATTCTTTCATAATAGTTTGCATTCCCTTGCAATAAATTTTGGATTCTCGCTAAAAATTTTACATTCCCTTGCAATAGTTTGCATTCCCTTGCAACAAGTTTTACATTCCCTCACTATATATTGAATTCCCTCGCAATAGTTTGCATGCCCTTCCAACAAGTTTTGCATTCCCTCACAATAGTTTGCATTCCCTTCCAACAAGTTTTGCATTCCCTCACAATGGCTTGCATTCCCCTTACAATAAGTTTTGCTTTCCCTTGTCACAGGTTTTGCATTCCCTCGTGATGGCTTGCGTTCCTTCACAATAATTTTTGCGTTCCCTTGCTATACGTTTTGCGTTCCCTCGCAATAGTTTGCGTTCATTCACAATAATGTTTGCATTCCCTCGCAATAGTTTTGCGTTCCCCCGCAATAAATTTACCATGGTTTTACTAGAGTAATATTGTAGTACCCATATAGTAACCATGGTTTTCCTGTAGTAATATTGTTGTAACCATGACTATAGGAACTATGGTTAATCTTGTGGTTTAACTACAAATACAATAGTTCAACTATGGTTACTGTAGTAAAATCATAATTAATTTATTGCGAGGGAACCCAAAGTAATTGCGAGAGTATGCAAAACTATTAAACTAGGTAGCACAAAAAAATAAATAAATAAATAAATATCTAAATAAATATGAAAATAAATTATCTCTCTGTCCTCTATGGGGCTCCATAGGAACAACATGGGGTAAATTTTCATTTTGGGGTGAGCTATCCCTTTAAGGAATGACTGTGAACCTTTGAAATGATGTCCACCTGCATCACAGTTGAACAGTTATAGAGAAAAAGCATTGCATTCAGGTGTAGTGGGTTCATGAGTCATATGATCACCTTGGCTTGTGTTTTCCTTTGCTCCAGAAGTAGGTATGACACAGACAGAGGATGTTTAAAGGAGAGCAGATAAGTTTACAGGCTGCGAGGATCAGCTAAGCTTCTTGTCATGAGCTCCTCTTCAGTCTTGCGGCACAACCGTGATGTCAGGGTGACAGTCTAGACAGCAGCTGTCTCACCGAGAGCTTTTCCAAAACTCCACATGAGACATCATTCCCTCCTACACACAAGAATTATTTATCTCCATTCAAGTTCAGTCAGAGGGGAAACACGGCTTTCGCTGCATAGTTTGCTTGAAGATAAGGGCTTCATTGGACCTTGTGGCCCAGAGAAACATTCCATCAAAACTGTCTTCAAAGTAAACTCGTGCATTGACGCCTTCAGGCACAGAAGTGTTAAAGAACACCTGCTAGAACCCATATAGAGGCTAAACAATTTTAAGAGAGCAAGTTAGAAGAGTGAAACTTTGTCTGTTTATATCAGCATAGCCTATATTATAATTAGGGCTTATATGGCTAGTTATCATTTTAGCAATTTGGTTAGTCGAAGTTTAAAATAAAGTAAAAATGTGAACATCAGATTAAGTCATATATATTTTATGTTGTAACTCTACTGAAGAGTAAAATGAATCCCATTGCTTCAACTATTATTGCCAATCATTCTGTTATTTAGTGTAATTTGTGTAATTGTCACCAGTCTCTGTGCTAATTTGTTTACAGTTTTTAGAGGTTTAGAGGCATTCCACTCTCAAGTTACATGCCAATGTGGTCAGCAGTTCAGAAATATAAGCTGTCTTAGAGTTCCACCTTGTGGTCGTTTTCAGCGCTATACTTTTTCAGCATTATAGAAGTTGGTGGAGATGGATTCATGGCAGACTTGGATATAAATTGGAATCTTATAAATCACAGAGAGTCATTGGTTCACTGATTATTGAGACTAGAACAAACAAACTGATCAAATAAAAAGCTATTATAATAAGGAATTATTTTGGATCAATATGTTAAATGGCCTAAAGGCACACCTTTACGGAAATTTGCATTTTGATGGAGCAACATAATTTGTGTAAAAAGAAATGATAACAGAATGGTGTTTTGATTGGTGGTGAGGTGGTGGTGAGGGAGCCCATACACTTGAGGTAAAAGCCCCCCAGGGGGTTTATAGTGATATGGTGAAGATATAGGGGAAATAGTTATAGGGCAAAATTTGTTAATTAATGCAAATCATTTTGAAATGGATTAGGGGTTCTTTCCATGCTATTCAGTCTTGTACACAGTCAGTTTGAGAGAGAAGCTGGAATGGGAGCTGTTCTTCCCACTAGTGTTTTCCAACTCCTTCATTCAGATCATAAAAGTGAAGGGCCCAGACTTTACTGCACCCTTAACCACTGTTACACTGGACTCACATCAGTGTTGAGCTCCCACATACAGCCATATAACACTAACATCACATGGGAAAGAGAGCCTCTCCTGACATTCTCTAAAGTGTTTATTTCATTGGAGGGGAATGAGCAGTGCTGGAATACCTTTCCATAACCTTCACACTCCTTCACACAACAAAATAAATTTTTTTCTAGATAATTACAAATATCTAAGTCAAGCTTCTTTAGCGTCCTTGAACAAATGCACTCCTTGACCAAAAAGTACAGTGGGAGTACTATGGTACAATGATTGCATCATATGGTAATACCATTTGATTCATATAGAGGAGAACGATTTGTATCATTTGGGATGATTCGAGACCATTGTAACTATATGAAAATCTTTGGCTGATACTAATTAAAAAAATTTTTTTTTAAATAACTATAAGTCAATAATGATATGGATATTTTGCCACTTATCTTATTTTGTCTTCAGATCACCATATAGCTTAGGAATTGTACTTTTTAAAAAAACATAAAAAAAGGTACAAAATCTATTTTATTTATTTTTAGATATTTATTTAACTAAAATAAAGGCTTACATCATGGTAATAATAATTTATTGGGTATTTATTAATATTATTGATCAGTTTTTGTCTTTATATAGTAATTATTTTATGTGTTTAAAGCAAAAGTATAAATAGTGGGGCCTACATTATAATTATTTTAAATGGGTTACATCCTTAAAACTTAAATGTATGGCCTAGATGAGTTAATAGACCAAGAATAGTCTGCAACCTTGTTACTGAAGTAATATTAATTATTTTAAACATTGAAAACACTAATAAGTTGACTTTACTGAGTTGATTGAGTAAACACGTTCTCTCAGTTGAATTTAGTAATAGTGTCTCCAAAACTTGTAATTAAGTTCACTTAATTTGGTGTTTATTTAGCATAAACTTAACTATTTAAGTTAAGGGAGCTACATGCAACTAACTCGAAGCTATTTACTACTATTTATTTGCTATTTAAACATTGTTTCTACTTAAAAAAAAATCGTTGAATTAACTCAAATTTAGATCATACAATAACACAGCTCAAATAAAGAAGATTATACCCAATTCTAGGTTAATCATTAAATAAACCACATAGCCTCAATTTTCTAATCAATAGTTTAAGTTATTAACACTTAAAATCTTAAGTCTATAGATTTTGAAAATAGATAAGTTCAAGGATCAAATGTATTTTAGTTTAAATTTATTTAATGTTTCATTTTTTCCAGTAATAACAACATTAGTGTTTACAGTGTAGATTAAATCTTTTCAACATCATACATTTTTATTTCATAACTAGTGTTATTATTGCCCCAGACCTCATAGCCATGATAAAAATTGTTTGTTTGTTACCAGCGACTACAGCCTAGGATAAAATAGGTATAATTCAAAGTAACTGAAACTCTAGACAGCAGTAGAGAGATACTGTACATAATTTCATAGTTTTAAGGACATTTTTGTTACTTTTTACGGTACACAAATGCTTGTACTATGTTAGATTACAACTTTATGTCTAATATACTATCTGGGTCCTTAAGTAAAAAACTGTTGAGAACCACTGGTTAAAAGGATAATGACCACCGGACAAATGTTGGTCAGCTGCTTTGCTAATGCCAGCTGTCGTTTAACAGGGCCAATTTGATCTCGCTCATCTTCCTTACAAACACACAACACACACTTCCCTCTACAATGTGTGTATACAGACGCTCTTTAAAACCCATAATCTGACATTTGGGAGAAACCTGAATTCACAGCCTTCAGCTACAAGGCAGAAACATTCTTCAGGAAATATATGTAGCGACAGCTGCGGTCCACTCCCTTCGACTACTGAATAAACCAGTGTGTTGGATCAAATCCATTACACACCACCTCAGCATGCAAGATCCATCACTGAAGACAGACCTTAAGGAAGAAGCTCTTTCAAAGCTTTGCAACAATTTCTAAACTCTAACAAGCATTTGGTCAAAATTCACACAAATTTGCTTTAAAAATAACAAATGACCCTTTACACTCTTTTGAATGGGTACATTATGAGCAAGAAGTATAAATGATAGGTGATCACCCCCTAGCCTGCCTAAACACAATATTTAATTTGCAGTTAAAGACAGTTGTGATGCATATAATTAAAGTTCATTCAATGCATACTGTGTAAAATGCATGAGATGTAAATTGCGTATGTTTTAACATCAAGGCACACAACTCTATCTCTATACCTCACAGCCTTATTTTTGTTAAAAATGGCATCTATTATGACTTATGTCCATAATTGTTCTTGGCTATAGAAACACTAATATTATAATATTATAATAAAATATTATTTCAGTTCACCCAAAAATAAAATTAGTGTTTAGTCACCTTTATGTTGTTCCAAGCTATTTTGCGGTTATTTTTTAAATTATTTTCTTGTCACTGACCGTTCATAGTGACCATGTCTGTCAAGCTCAAAAAAGGACCAAAAAAAAACAAAACAAAAACACCTTACAAATTATGTGTACTATATTCCAAGTTTGGAAATCATATAACAGTTTTGTTTGGGGGACAGACAGACATTAAAGTCATTATTCACTGAAAATCTTCCCCTCTGCTGCAGCTCTCAAATGTTACTCTCCATTTGGCATATTTAAAATGGCGTGTTGGGTTCAGATTTGACACACAATTAAGTTTGTGTCAATAGCTGGGTTTTCATTAAATTATTTTTATAAAAAATGTTGGGATATTGCATAAAAAAAATCCTGGATGGAAACACCGAGATGCAAATAAAACTTAACAAAAAAAAAAAAAAACATATATTCTTTGGTAAGAAAACATGCACATAAACTACGACTGAAACACATTTACCAAATATATGAATTCCTAGAGAATTTATATAGGACTGCAGATGCACATCAAAAAAGTAATGACTTTGCCTCAGAAAGCCATGTGAATACATAATTAGCTCAGAGAATATCATCAAACATGAAGTTAGTCAGAATCTTTTTATTTTTTATAAACCACAAGTCATTATTACATTCAAGAAGAGAGCCAAAGTAGCTTCAACATCCACTTTTTATTAATATTTTGCAGCAATTTTCCCAGAAATGACCATTTTGTTCGCTAAAACACATGGGATGGAAACGCTTATTTATTAGCAAATTGTTTTTACGATTTTATGATTTTGCGATTTTGTGCGTAAATTAAATCTGCAACTTGGATGGAAACCTAGCGAGTGATGTTAAGCCTGGGGTGGCACATTGGCGCACCAATTTTGAGATTTCAGATCCGCTTTAGTGCAGAGTGAAAGGTTTGCAGTGAAAAACATATTAAATTTCAGTCTTTTCCTTGCAAAAAGCTATCGTTTGGCTTCAGAAGACTTAGAATATAGCGCACAAGTCGTATGGACTTCCTTTATGTTGCTTTTATGGTGTTGTTTTGTCCTTTTTCGAGCTTGACAGGTGTGGCTATTGTTGAACTGTTGAACAACATGAACTGTTGTTGTATGGAACTGTTTAAAGAGTCTTCAAAAGTTCTCCTTTTGTCTTCCACGGTGGGGAAGAAACAGCAGACGGGTTTGGAATGACATGAAGGTAAGTAAATAATGACAATATTTAATTTTGGGGTGACCTACTCCTTTAAGACTCAGAACCTGCACGAGTGCCTTAAGCATGGCGTAATTTCCTTTTAATGCAAAAGCCCTGTGAGAGAGAAAAAGGAAAGAGAGGGGGAGAGCTTGCGGGCCCTTCGGCTCACAGCCGAGTCTGACTTTCAAAAGTAATTTGTCCCGCTCTCGCTCAGTGAGGGTAAATAAATGTCTCTTATCCTGATTAATCTATCCTTCTACACCGCACAAGGTGAATGGAAGGTGGCATAAATGAGTGTGAAGAATGTTTGGTGTGCTAGTGTAAACAGCCCCTGGGTCAGGCTCCGCTCCATCACTCATGGCAGGCGCAGCCCCTCTTGGGTCCAGGCCTCGACCATATATTTTGATCCAACAACAGCACCAGTGAGGTCATGAGGAATCTTTAGGCTGTGAGAGGAGTCTGAGTTCTCCCCACAACTTCATCTATTCATATAGCATTTATTCAGTCAGGCATTCATCACACACAGAGAATGTTCGAAACAACATACTACTTTCTGCACAATGCAACGCATTTGATTTGACTGTCTAAATTTTGATTGGAAGAGTTGTGTAAGCCATTGTAAAATGCCAATAAATACACACACACCTGTGGCCATTATATATTATTGTAGCAAGCTGCTATGTGGCTTGGAGACTGTAAACAGTGAATTTTCTTGATAAAAAAAAAATATGATCGTGCCTGGTAACATGTGCAAGTAAAATGGCTAGAAATAACATTTTAGCTTAATGTAAAGCTGACAATTTACACAAGGTTTATTTCTATTTCCTCGGCACCAAACTTACTTCAAACTTACTTCTCTGTCTGCTTTTTGAATGTAACTGTATTCTAATTACCAATGATTTAAATTGTAACTGGAGTGGAATACAGTTACTTATATTTTGTATTTTAAATACGTAATCCCGTTACATGTATTCTGGTACTCCCCAACCCTGTCCATACGACTCCATTGATTAAATCCATGTTTTCAGAAGTGATATGATAGGTGTTGGTGAGAAACCAATCAATATTAAATTCCATTTTTACTATAAATTGTCCTCCCTGCTCACACAATCTCCACTTTAACTTTAACTTTGACTTTCACATTCTTCTTCTTTTGTTTTTGGCTATTTGTATTCTTCATGCATATCACCCCCTATTGGGCAGGGAGAAGAATTTCTAGCAAAAAAAGGACATAAATATTGATCTGTTTCTCACCCACACCTATCAAATCACTTCTGAAAATATGGATTAAAACAATGGAGTTGTATGGATTACTTTTATGATGCCCTTATGTGCTTTTTGGAGAGTCAACATTTTGGTCACCATTCACTTGCATTGTATGGACCTACAGAGCTGAAATATTCTTCTAAAAATCTTTGTTTGTGTTCTGTAGAAGAAAGTAAGTCATACACATCTGGGATGGCATGAGGGTGAGAAATCGATGAGAGAATTTTCATTTTTGGGTGAACTAGTCCTTTAACCCCAGTCTATGCCTAAATCTAGAGAGACAGGGCTATTACTTTTTCTGTGGAACACAAGAAGATACATTTTGAAGAAGCTTTATGCAGACCTTTTACCATAGAGCTCCAAAGCTCCAAAAAGAATCACAACATCAGAAAAAGATCATAAAATTTGTCCATATGACTTGCAAGCTTTATTCTTACTGTAGTCGGTCATATACTTTGTGCCAGGAACAGACTGAAATTTAAGTCGTTATTCACAGATAATCTTCGCCTTCACCGAAGCTCTGAAATCTCATTTGCAATTGCGTACAAATTCCAAAAATGGTGCCATGACACCATACAACACATTCCTGTAGTTAAACTGGTCGAGCCTGATGCAACACAAAGTTCATGGGTTCAATTCCCAGAGAGCACACATACTGATAAATGTACTGTATACCTTAAAGTCACTTATAAGTATCTGCCAAATACATACATGTAAAAGTAATTTTCACACTGGTTTAATGTCACTGACGCATGTGTGTAATTACTGAACTCAACATGGCAGTTCAAAAATTGGGATGGAGAATGAGATGTGAGAGCTGCAGTGGAGGGAAAGATGTTCATTAATAATGACCTGAATTTCGGTCCTGTCCTCTCACAAAGGTATTATATGGCTTAAGCATTGTTATCATGTTAATGTGGGTATGACATATTGATAGTACTTTGGTCTTGGCGGACTACATCTGCTATGCTGCTGCTGCAGAGTGAGTACGGAGACTTGCTACTGCTAAAACATACACAGACATACTAAGATAAGCATGTGGACATGCTACTGCTGCTGCTGTACAATTAGATAAACTCAAGATATCATGCATCGAGCATGAATGACATACTACTGTACAATTAGACCTACTAAATACAATCCCCATGTAGCAGATTGGTGGAGGATTTCAGAGAAAACTCTCATAGCATGCTGCAGTGAAACCGGCTTACCTGCAACTAACTCAGCTAATTTAAATGTTAGACAAAGATGTTAGATTAAAGTTGATTGGGTACTCGACTACATGTCAAGGGACCTATCAGCATACACCGTCCATGTGAGCTGATTGGCTTGACACATCACATTTGAGACTATAGAGTCTTGTGAGCGTGCATGGAAGGTCGGAATTTCCGAGCCATGGACACCAGTTGGGACTGTTATGCACAAGGTTGAAGCGCATTGATGCAGGAGGTGTGGTGCATAAACTTTTAGTCTATGCAGATGACATATTATTATTTGTTCCCGATCCTAGAAGATCTATGCCTAGCCTCCACAGAATTATTAATTCTTTCTCCAAATTTTCAGGATACAGGGTGAATTGGTCTAAATCGGAAGCTCTTGCTCTGACATTATATTGCCCTACAACAGCTTTCCAGCTTGGCACCTTTCAATGGCCCAAGCAAGGCATTCGGTATTTAGGCATTTTATTTCCAGTAAATTGGAGAGATTTAGTTAGTTAATTTTGACCCATTAATGAAAAAGGTCTCATGTGATATTGATAGGTGGGCTTCACTATCTCTGTCTATGGCATGAAAGGTCAATGTTATAAAAAAAAAAAAAAAAAAAATGAATTGTATCTCCAAATTCAATTATTTACTGCAGTCTTTCCCTCTAGAAGTTCCTCTTTCTTATTTTAAATAATTTGATAGAATATCTAAGTTTTTTATTTGGAATGGTAAACAATCTCGGTTGCATTTCAGTAAGTTACATAGACCAATTGACAAAGGAGGTTCAGGCTTGCCCAAAATTTTGTTTTATTACTATGCTTTTAATCTTAGACACTTGGCCCATTGGTCTCTTCCACCTGAGAGAGCCCCTCCCTGGTACAACACTGAACAAGCGGTCCATACCCCAATATCTTCATTGCAAAGTCCTTCTATTAAATTGCCTAGAGAAGTAAAAATGCATCCCATTATTTACAAAGGTTTCTCGTATGTTCAATTTTGATACTTACATAAATGTTTCCTCAAGCATGTGGCTGAACCCCAAATTATGTATTAACAAGTGCCCCTTTTGCTGGAATGAATGGATGGAGAGGGGTGTTGTTACACTTGGTGACTTTTATGAAAACTGAGTTTTGAGATCATTTGAAAATATAACACAGCAATTTGGGATTTCTAGGTCTCAATTTTTCAGGTATTTACAGTTGCACCATTTATTTTGTTCTATTTTTGGTGGTAGTACACAACCACCTAAAGCCGCAGACACTTTGTATGGTGCTCACAGCCTTTGGAAAGGGTCATGAAGCATCAGTGTATTACTCCTCGTTGATTCAGAGTCTTGGTGACGGGGCCTTAACAGCTCTAAAGAGGTTATGGGAAAGAGATTTGAACTTGATATTGGAGGATGGGAAGTGGGAAAGTATTCTTTAAAATATTAAAACTATGTCTAGGGTACGCGTTATTCAGTTTAAGATTTTGCATAGTTTCTACTAGACTCCCTCTAGATTGTTTAGGCTTGGTCTAAAAGATGCACCTACCTGCTGGCGATGTCAGTTGGAGGATGGAGACATAGCCCATGATGGGATAATGGTTGACTCTGTGGATGTATATTTTGCTTTGTTCTGTGTTAATGTTTGACAATCAACCAATAAAAATGTTAATCTGAAGAGACTGCAAGTCTGCCCTCACAGCCTCGTTAAATCAGATGGCGCTAGTGTGAATAAGGTCATCACACTTGCGAGATATAAACTCAAAATTGCAACTTTATTTTTTGGAATTGCAAATTATAAAGAGAAATAAAGTCAAAATTGTGAGATATAAAATACGAATGACCTTTTTTAATTTTTGATTCCGTGGCGAGACCCAGGCAGCAGGTCACACAAACATTTTAGATGAGCCTACATTTTTTGATTTAGGAATTTATTAATTCAACAGAGGGAAATCACGAGAGTATTTTAATTTTAAATTACCCTTAGGCAATAATAGTATTGTCTATTCATCTGTGCATGTATTTGAACACTTGAAATGTCTGACTGTTATTTGATGTGGTTTATGATTAAAACAAGGTACAATTTGCCAAGAACAATAAAATGCATTTAAGATATTTTCTCTGAGAACAAGTCTTATTACCTACTTTAAAGTGTAAGTAATGTATTTCTGCCCCTGCAGAGGTCTGTGCAACAGATTACATCTAGGCATCAGTAACCGAAACCTTTTTGTTTAATGATGCATCCATGCCACTAGGTGTCAGTATAAGGCCAGAGACCACCGTTTGATTTGGCTGTTTAGGAAAACAAATATGAATCATCAGTCTTTTCCATGCACAAGTGATTCATTAAGCAACAGAACCTTTTCAGTGAGTTAGCACTGTTGTTTGTCAGTGCAATGATGCAATATTGGTTTTGAATAATCCAAAGTCAGCAAAATATTTGCGACAAGGCACGCAAAAACCTCTGAAAATGCACAGTAGGCTACGTGCGTTTCAGTCAGCTCGAGCTCAAGTGAATCTATTGTGTTTTCCTCTATGGGAATGTTCAGTTGTGTCCTTTCTTTTCTTGTCCTTTGCATCCCACAGTGCATTACGAACAAACCGTGATGCTGCATCTTTGTCCAAATGTGCAGCTTTTCTTTTGTCTGTGATCTCCTTCACTTTATTCATGTATGTCCTGATTCTCTCCTGTAAGTTGAAAGAGGATGTTAACTGCTTTTGAAAGCTGAAGTGTGTAATTTTCTGTCACTAAACCTAATAAGCTGCCATAGGTATATTACATAGCAGCATAATCATGCTGCCTACCTTTTAGAACAGCCTTTGCGTCAAGAGTGTGCCTATGATGCTTTAAAATGCTGCCTACACAGGCAGCTCATTAGGTTTTGTGACTGAGCATTAGTTTTGCAATGGGACAATCCTTTCTTACCAATTCTTGTTTGATCCCATGGTCTTTCGGATTGACTCCTTGTGTCACCAAATACACTAAGAAAATAAGATCAAACTAACTTGAGTCGATATATAACTTGAAATACTTAGCTGTGCAATTAAAGAAAGCTTTTATGGTAAGGTAAAACTTACTCCAGAACATTGAGTTGAGGGCATACGCAGACATCAGATCCAGTTTGGCTTGATCAAGAGGATCCAGCTTAAAAAGAAAAGAAAAGGAAAGGAAAGCATTACACTAAGCCCTTCATATGTTACAGATCATTTGTAAATGTGTTTCCACTTACCTTAAGCAGCCGGTCACTTCTAGAGACAGACACAAGGGTTTGGACCACATTCTGGACAGAGCTCACAGATGACTCGAAATCATTGAGATTTTCCTCAATTTCAGTGGGATAATCATCGGCTGAATCTTTATCGGCCATTGTCTGTCAAAAAAAATTAAATAATATTGGTAGTATGAAAAAAAGATTACATTATAATCTAAATCTACTTTATAGACATATTGCAGAAGTGCAAACAATCTAAAAAAAAAATGTCTTCCAGATGTAAACACACACATCAAATAGACAACAAAATAAATTAAAAGCACTCTGAGACAAATTATTAAACATTAAAAACATTTGCGTATAAGCCATCTTCTGTTGTTTTTACAAAGCCCTCACCCGTTTTCAGATTTCACACCACACTACACCACCGCCAGGCGAACACAGAAGAAACAAGCGAAATACATGTTTTCAAAATAAAAGCCCTGACAAAGCCTACTTTTCAAGTAACCAAAGCTCAAATTGTTTTGTGGAACCAGAAATCTCAAACTTTTACATGGCATATTTTTTTTTTTTTTTTTTTTTTTTTTTTTTTTTTTAAATAAAAGATATTACATTATTAAAATAATGAGTATTTATTTATTTTTTCAAATGTTTATATTTCATGGGTTTAGGGCAGTGTAGCTCAGCGGTTAAGGCTCTGGGTTACTGATCAGAAGGTCAGGGGTTCAAGCCCCAGCACCGCCAAGATGCCACTGTTGGGCCCTTGAGCAAGGCCCTTGACCCTATCTGCTCCAGGGGTGCTGTATTATGGCTGACCCTGCACTCTGACCCCAGCCTAGCTGGGATATGTGAAAAAGAAGAATTTCACTGTATATGTGCAAATGTATAATGTGTGATAAATAAAGAAAATTATTAAATGTATAAAATATAATATAGAGTATTACTTCATAATATTGCAGGAAATATTACACCGCCAGTGTCACAGAATGACAAAGTGACAAAGTTTATACAAAAACACTCTCCCTTGCAGAATGTTAATTTTTAGAGACAAAATAACTGATTCCTTGTCAAATTAGAATGATATCTTAGTATTACCAGCAGTACAGCATAAGCATATGCATGCGTTTACTGGTCACTTCATGGTTGCGTCCGAAAGCTGGAAAGTGCTGCCTTCGGAGACTGTATATGGAGGTAGGATGAAAATCAGGTGCCTTTCAAACTGTTCCAATACCGATTTCCTTAAGAGTTCCATTAATTAAAAAAGTGCTGTTGGTTAAAGACCCGTTCACACTGCCAGTGTCACAGAGTGACAAAGCAACACAATCTCATACATATGTGAGCAGAGCGACTTCCGGCCACAGTTACCGTTAGCGACAAAATGCGGGCTTGGCGAGTGTCACGACAGAGTTGGGAAAAGTTTAACTTTATGCAAATGATGAGCAACATTCGGGAGCGACTACCAATGAGAGTGAAGACAGCGGAGCTTACGTCATCCGTCTCCTGTGACATACTGTTGTTGAGTGCAGGCAAGATAGAGAAGTTATAATGTTGTGAGGGATTTCACTGTTTCTGTAGCCACATGCATGGATATAATAAAACAACAATGCATGGAAAACTGTGTCAGACATTTTTGCCATTTTGAGTGAGTTAGATTCATATTTTGATAGATTGTTCGTGTTGCTAATGATATGATGCATCGATCACTGCTGCAGTTTATACAAAAACACTCTCCCTTGCAGAATGTTCATTTTTAGAGGCAAAATAACTGATTCCTTGTCAAATTAGAATGATATCTTAGTTTTACCAGCAGTACACTTTATCTGTGATCAGATTTTCTAAAGCTATGGCCAGTTGTGTAGTCAACCTATAACGTTAGAGCGACTGCAGTAGGAGCGCTCACTAGTGACTTCACAGTACAGAGACTAGACTAGCAACATTCAGCGACAATGTCGCTGGCGCTGTGAACGGGGCAGCCTTTAACTGAGGCAGCAAGGCAGCTTTAAGTATAAAGTTTCTCACCAGTGCTTTTACATTAAAACTTTTAAATGAGGCAAAAAGTTGCAATTGATCCCATTTAAAATCACAGAACTCTTGTTGCTAGAGCATTCAAATAATACTACACATTATACCTTATGTAATGGGAGCCAGCTGATAGATAGCTGTGCAATGTGTATAAACCTCACTCTCCTGACCTCAAGAGGTGCACTAGCGACTGACACTAGAGGCTGTAGCCTTTAGCCTCCTTATTAGTGCACCCACCTCCCATTCCGGAGACACCGGTTCGAGTTCCATACAGAGTGGGTAGAACAGGGGCATCACAATGGTGCCGTGACCCGGATGGGATTGAGGTTTAGGGGGGTGAGTGTAACAGGAGCCATCTGATAGATAGCTGTGCAATGTGTATATACCTCACTCTCCTGACTTCAAGAGGTGTGATGCTTCTGTTCTAGCCGCTCCATATGGGACTTGAACCGGCGTCTCCAGCATGGGAGGCAAACACACTCAAGGAGGCTAAAGCCTCTAGTGTCAATCACTAGTGCACCCGCCTCCCATGCTGGAGAAGCCAGTTCAAGTCCCATAAGGAGTGGGTAGAACAGAAGCATCACACTTACATAAAGAAATATTGCTGTAATTTAGATTGTTATTGAGATGAATGTTTATATTGTTAAGATTTGTTAGTAGCCAGCTGCTTTTTGTAACATGTCTATGTCTTAGTTCAGTTGATTTAGTGTATTTAGAGTGAGTCAACTTTAGTTTAACTTCAGCTGTGCTTTTTTTATTATTATTATTATTCCAAATTGTATTTAATTACCATAAAACTGTGGACGTTCGATGTTATTTTACAGGCTGTGAGACAGATTCAATTGAGCTGATTTAGCTAAAGAAGATGGCCCACCAATTGAGACTTCATCTTTAACACTTTAAATCCACTATTAACTACAATTTCTTTCAAGCTCAGAGAAATTGCACGTCCTTTCCTCTGTTTTGAAAACAGACATTTTATTTCGCAGTGGGGCTTTTAATTTGAAATCGTGTGAGAGAAGTTCACTTGCTACTGCCATTGTCTACTAGTTCACTACAAATTGTTGTTTATGTTCCGAGACAGTGTGATGTTATTGTCTTTCTGTGCCAAGTGGAAATAAAAAAAAAAGATGAATTCTATTGAGCTAGCTATTGTGTGAGTATCGACATGACAATTCAAACAAAAAAGCGCTGATAATGTTGTCAGCTGGGTACAGTTTTGAGTTGATTCATGTATGCAAAGGAATGTGACGTACAGTTTCTGATACAGTTTCCAAGACCAAATGATCGATGAGGTATGCAATACAGGCTATACATTTACAGCTGTATACTCTTTTATGGCTTATATGATAGTGGTCAACTAATTTACATTTTTTAGTTTTTAAAGGCTGATGTTGATACCAATATCTAATATAAAATGTAATATATATGTATTTAAAATACAATTTAATAATAGCAAATAAAATATACACAACACTTTTATAGGATACTAATAGTGTGGAGGTTGATAACACAGGATGCTATCTTTGTATATTCCTAGGTAAATAGCGTTTTTTTTTTTTTTTTTTTTTTGTTCTCTGTCTGTGGTGTCATGTGATTGTGTCCTAGAAATCCCTTAGTACTGCACAGAAGCATGTGAGCGATGCATTTAAAGCATTCCTTGTGTGATACATGTGTTACGGTCGGGACTGAGACGCTACAAAAGAGAGAGAGGGATTGTGCTTCATAACAGACGTGTGTGCTCTGGTCTAAATGGTGTGAAAATTGGTTTACCGTGAGTAATGCAGTGGAGTTGTTTTCTCACATGCTCTCTCTATCATTGCAGCTCTGTGACTTCAGCGTTTACTTCTTGACTGGGTTTGAGCAGACAGCATCTCTTATTCAGGATGAGATTTTAAGAGCATCTCACAGCAGATGAGGGGCTGAAGTTCTGGTAAGTAAGATGGGCACACTAACTTTCTGTGTGAGGTTTTATGTTTTCTTGGAAATGTTTCTAATAGCTTTCGGATTCCCTCCACTTTATTAGTGGTGTTTGCTAAGGTGAGCATCACCTACTATTGCTTATACTCAAAACCCCCTAACCTTGAGTATTAAACTTCAACATGTCACTCATCCTGTACCGTTTGGCTACAGCCATGAATGAAACCTTCTAAAGCTTGTTGAAAAGAGGTGTGCTTTTGCTTTTTGGTAGTGAAATTGTTTTTATTATAACTTTATTTTTGAAAAAGTGACCTTTCAAAAAGGAGATAAAGGTAAAATTCTAAATTTCAGGTAAAATGTGTGAAAAAATTAATAATGAAATGTGTCAATAAAAAATAAATAGCATGTAAAATCACTTTTTCAGTGCACCTTGATGTATTTCTGTATATTAATAAATAAATATTTATTGATTTATGGACATTTATTTATTAATACTTTTTAATAATGTATTTATTAAAATATGTATTAGCATATACACCAATCAGCCACAACATTAAAACCACCTGCCTAATATTGTGTAGGTCCCCCCTTATATATATATATATATATATATATATATATATATATATATATATATATATATATATATATATATATACATATATACATACACACACAGCGCTTCACTTTTTCCACATTTTGTTACGTTACTGCCTTATTCCAAAATGGGTTAAATTCATTATTTTCCTCAAAATTCTACAAACAATACCCCATAATGACAATGTGAAAGAAGTTTGAAATCATTACAAATTTATAAAAAAAAAAAAACACCCCACACACATGTACATAAGTATTCACAGCCTTTGCTCAATACTTTGTTGAAGCACCTTTGGCACCAATTACAGCCTCAAGTCTTTTTGAGTATGAGGCTACAAGCTTGGCACACCTATTTTTTGGGAAGTTTCTCCCATTCTTCTTTGCAGGACCTCTCAAGCTCCATCAGGTTGGATGGGGAGCGTCAGTGCACAGCCATTTTCAGATCTCTCCAGAGATGTTCAATCAGGTTCAAGTCTGGGCTCTGGCTGGGCCACTCAAGGACATTCACAGAGTCGTCCCGGAGCCACTGCTTTGTTATCTTGACAGTGTGCTTAGGGTCGTTGTCCTGTTGGAAGATGAACCTTCGCCCCAGTCTGAGGTCCAGAGCGCTCTGGAGCAGGTTTTCATCAAGGATGTCTCTATACATTGCTGCATTCATCTTTCCCTCAATCCTGACTAGTCTCCCAGTTCCTGCCGCTGAAAAACATCCCCACAGCATGATGCTGCCACCACTATGCTTCAATGTAGGAATGGTATTGGCCAGGTGATGAGCGGTGCCTGGTTTCAGGCCAAAGAGTTCAATCTTTGTTTCTCATGGTCTGAGAGTCCTTCAGGTGCCTTTTGGCAAACTCCAGGCGGGCTGTCATGTGCCTTTTACTGAGGAGTGGCTTCCGTCTGGCCACTCTACCATACAGGCCTGATTGGTGGAGTGCTGCAGAGATGGTTGTTCTTCTGGAAGGTTCTCCTTTCTCCACAGAGAAACGCTGGAGGTCTGTCAGAGTGACCATTGGGTTCTTGGTCACCTTCCTGACTAAGGCCCTTCTCCCCCGATTGCTCAGTTTGGCCGGGCGGCCAGCTCTAGGAAGAGTCCTGGTGGTTCCAAACTTCTTCCATTTATGGATGATGGAGGCCACTGTGCTCATTGGGACCTTCAATGCTGCAGAAATTTTTCTGTACCCTTCCCCAGATCTGAGCCTTGATACAATCCTGTCTCGGAGGTCTACAGACAATTTCTTGGACTTCATGGCTTGGTTTGTGCTCTGACATGCACTGTTAACTGTGGAACCTTATATAGACAGGTGTGTGCCTTTCCAAATCATGTCCAATCAACTGAATTTACCACAGGTGGACTCCAATCAAGTTGTAGAAACATCTCAAGGATGATCAGTGGAAACAGGATGCACCTGAGCTCAATTTTGAGTGTCATGGCAAAGGCTGTGAATACTTATGTACATGTAATATTTTTTTTTTTTTTTTTTTTAATAAAATAGAATTTTGAGGGAAATAATGAATTTAATCCATTTTGGAATAAGGATGCAACATAACAAAATGTGGAAAAAGTGAAGTGCTGTGAATACTTTCCGGATGCACTCTATATATATTAGTTTTTTTTTTTCTTTTGCATTTTGATAATAGGAATTTGTGGGGGAAATATGTACTTAATAATGTCGATTTTATTTTGTTTTTATAATGTGCCACTCTCTTTTTTTCTTTCCCCTCCAGGCTTCTTTTATCCCTCTTGGTCACCCCTCACATTTACCATCCTTAACCTTCCTTTCCCCCCCTCCATGCCGTCTCTTTGAGAATGGATGGTAAACCATTGGGACAGGCCAGCGTGAACTCCTCCTACATTCCCACCATCATCTCCTCCATGTCTGATGAAGAGCATCCTGAGGGTGAGGAGACGGGGGGCGACACCTCCCCGCTGCTCACCCGGCAGCAGCAGCCCACGGGACCCCTGGGGGCCCGTCACTGCCCGGAGGACTCCTATAATCGGGTGTATATCATCTTCTTCCTGATGGGTATCGGCTCTCTGCTGCCCTGGAATTTCTTCATCACAGCCAAACACTACTGGCTGTACAAGCTGAGTAACAACTCCAGCCCTGCTGGCCATGAGGAACAACACAATGAACTCAGCGTAAGACTTTTTATATTTATATCTGTGTTGAGGTGTTTACTACATGTCACTATATGCTATGGCCAAAAGTGAAGTGATTCAACAAGCTAGTGAGCTGCCAATATAGGCAGCAGTTTAAGGCAGCTCCAAAAGGTAGGCTGCATGAGGTACTGCCATCTAAGGTACCTTGTTTTGGAAAATTGCATTGCAACAAGCACAGTGAAGAAAAGCTTATAAGATGGCGGAAGAAGAGAATATTTGTGTGTAATTTGTATTTGTATTTGCATTAGATTATTGTGTTGTTAGCTTAGCAACATGCTAATGCCAAATTCTACTGAAATCAAGTTTTTAAGAATCAAGTCAACCATGCACTTTGCATGAGGAGTGCTATTTGTATGATGCACAGAGTTGCTGCCTATGTAGAACGTTTCAAATCGGTCACTTGTGAGGTTCCATTTTTGCCTTAGAAGGCAGCTGCCTATATAAGCAGTAAACATCCCATAATTACTGCAATAAATCCCATCACGTAGTGCGCTCAACTAGACCTCTCATTTTTAGTGTGATGAATGAATAAAATAACTGTGTTTATATCTGAAATGATAATGGGACACCACTCACTGAATTAAACATGCTGTCATGTTACAAAAAAGTTGCATGCTTCCATTTGAAATGTTTAGTATTGCATAATGCTTACGCATACAATAAAAAAATAGTGGGCACTATGTCAGGATTTAACATTGATTTCAAATGCAAAATAACTTTTTATAATTTTTTTCAACATGATAACTGGACACAACTTGCTCAATTAAATGTGCGACATAGTGAGGTTGTGTGACAACAGTGTAGCTTACAAATGTTTGAAATATATAATGTTACAAACTGCATACTGTTTTACAGGCTATTTAAAAAAAAAAAAAAAAAATATACAGTATGTACCTCACAGTATGCAGTACAGTTCCAGACATTTCCTTCTCTTGCTTTCTCTCTTTTATTAAAGAACTGATGCAGCCTACCATGTGTTCCAGAATATCATGTCAGTTGACACTTGTGTTTGTCTTAGGCACGAGCATCACATCCTTGCTAGCAAATTTATTTAAAGATGCAGATGCTTTCTGCCCACCCCACGATTTTTGTGGTCTTGTGATATTTCAGAGAACTGAAATTATTTTTTCATACATCTTGCAGAACCACAAGTGCAGTTTTGAGCCTTTTATGGTGTACTAGGATCACTCATGGTGAAAACTAGAAGATGTGTTTACTGTAGTAACGGGCACAATCTGTCTTGTTTTTTGATAATGTCCATTAGTGATCACAGTGACAGTATCACGATATTCTTGCAGGAAATTTTTATTTAATACGAAATAATTATGTAGCAGTGCTTGTATTTTTTTTTTTTATTATTTATTTATTCAGTTATGCCCACTGGCTGTTTGTTTCTAAATGAGTGCATCATGTAATAGAGCACAAGAGTGCTTGGCCACTTTTTCAGCCATCTGGGTTCTGGAAGTATTTTCCCCATTCATTTATTCCATAGACTTTTCATAAATCCTTCATAAAAGAGTTCTAAGCCATGAACCAAAACAACCAGCTCCGAGGTGAATCACAACATCACAAACCTTGCTTTGAGGCAAAATAGTGTTAAAAAATTGGACAAAACGATAAAAGTACAAGACTGTGTACTTCACGTCTTTCATGAGGGCACAAACTACAATCCCATGAAGCCTTGCGAATGATATCATTGAATGAAAAACAATGGAAAAATAAAAAACTATTGATGTTAGGTTGTTGGTTGTAGTAGAAGTCAATATACTTTACGTTTATTGCAAAATATGCAAAATAAAATACTCTTAAAAGTAATTTTAAGGGTGAAGGGAGGCCGATTCGATAGCGTCATTCACAGTGCGTTAAGGGCATGGACGGTCTTTTCCAGGCTTGTTTTGTTGGCTGCGGTTCTCTGATTGGTGGATCTTTCTCTGCTGGATCATGGGTAATGTAGTTGTTCACCAGGAATGCCACTATCAAACAGAGTTTTTAAACAATGAAGTTGAAATAATGCGGACTGATGACTTCAACAAAAACATACCATCGATGAACAACCTCGGAGCTCATGGTGGGTCTGATTTAAAGGTTTATAAGTTATCTTGAAAATCAATTAGTCTATGGAAAAAATTAATGGAATTTTTATTTCTGGAACCAGACTGTTGCGCTCTACACTCACGAAGCACTTTATTAGAAATGCTATGGGCCTAATAAAGTGCCCGACGTGGTCTTCTGCTGTTGTAGCCCATCCACCTCAAGGTTCAACATATTCTGCATTCTGAGATGTTATTCTGCTCACTACAATTGTACAGAGGGGTTATCTGAGTTACCGTTGCCTTTCTGTCATCTTGAACCAGTCTGGCCATTCTCTGTTGACCTCTCTCATCAACAAGGCATTTTTTTCTGCAGAACTGCCACTCACTGGATGTTTTTGGCACCATTAGGAGTAAATTCTAGTGACTGTTGTGTGTGAAAATCCCAGGAGATCAGCAGTTACAGAAAAACTCAAACCAGCCCGTCTGACACCAACAATCATGCCACGGTCAAAATCACTGAGATCACATCATTCTGATGGTTGATGTGAACATTAACTGAAGCTCCTGACCCATATCTGAATGTTTTTTATGCCTTGCACTGCTGCCACATGATTGGCTGATTAGATAGTCACATGAATAAGGAGGTGTACAGGTGTACCTAATAAAGTGGCCGGTGAGTGTGTACCAAAGTGTGTTGATTACTATGTTGTGTTTCTCTTTTAGTTACCACAGAGTGGTAAAAGCAGACCACATGCTTTTAAACAGGAAGAAAGACCATAAGATTCAGTAAATGAGTAGATAATGAGAGCTAGTGTTTGGATTCATTTTTATTTTCAAGTTTTCTAGTCAGCTGTTTTCAATAAACAGTATTCCGGTCATTTTAAAATTTTCTAAATTCTAGAAGTTGAGCATTCATAGGCACTCTCACTTCTGCTCAAATTAGATTGTGATCTAGCTGGACAGGAAAGGGTAAAAGTGAATGTTTGCCACTATGTGACTCATTGTGTGGATGAGTTTGTGCATGTGCCATTCATCAAGAGCATATGAGCTATTATCACCTTTGCCAGTTTAAGCATGTGACATATTTCTCAAGGGAGTGTGAGATTTATCACTTCGGATGACTGGCATGTTTATTTCTTTGCTCTAAGTGCGAATGTCACAAAAACATGTCCAGGTAACTTTTCATTGTATCCTATTTTTAGAATCATTAAGACTTTTCAATTCAGAACATTTTACCCCCCAATGATGTGTTTCTTGATATTCACCAATACAGATTTGCAAATGCATCATTATAGCATTTAAAATAATAGTTTTGTTTCAGTACCAGACAGTTAAGCTCAATCGACAGCATTTGAGGCATTACCACAAAAAAAAAAAAAAAACATTCCAACAATTGTTTCACTTTTAATTGACAATATCACAATTCCAGTGGGTCAGAAGTTTACATACACTAAGTTAACTGTGCCTTTAAGCAGCTTGGAAAATTCCAGAAAATTATGTCAAGCATTTAGACAGTTAGCCAATTCGCTTCTGATAGGAGGTGTTACTGAATTGGAGGTGTACCTGTGAATTTATTTTAAGGCCTACCTTCAAACTCAGTGCATCTTTGCTTGACATCATAGGAAAATCAAAAGAAATCAGCCAAGACCTCAGAAAAAAAAATTGTGGACCTCCACAAGTCTGGTTCATCCTTAGGAGCAATTTCGAAATGCCTGAAGGTACCACGTTTATCTGTACAAACAATAGTACGCAAGTATAAACACCATGGGACCATGCAGCCATCATACAGCTCAGGAAGGAGATGCATTCTGTCTCCTAGAGAGGAACGTAGTTTGGTGCGAAAAGTGCAAATCAATCCCAGAACAGCAAAGGACCTTGTGAAGATGCTGGAGGAAACAGGTAGAAAAGTATCTATATCCACAGTAAAAGGAGTCCTATATCGACATAACCTGAAAGGCTGCTCAGCAAGGAAGAAGCCATTGCTCCAAAACCGCCATATAAAAGCCAGACTACAGTTTGCAAGTGCACATGGGGACAAAGATCTTACTTTTTGGAGAAATGTCCTCTGGTCTAATGAAACAAAAATTGAACTATTTGGCCATAATGACCATCGTTATATTTGGTGGAAAAAAGGGTGAGGCTTGCAAGCCGAAGAACACCATCCCAACCGTAAAGCATGGGGGTGGCAGCATCGTGTTGTGGGGGTGCTTTGCTGCAGGAGGGACTGGTGTACTTCAAAAAATAGTTGGCATCATGAGGAAGGAAAATTATGTGGATATATTGAAGCAAAATCTCAAGAAATCAGCCAGGAAGTTAAAGCTCGGTCGCAAATGGGTCTTACAAATGGACAATGACCCCAAGCATACCTCCAAAGTTGTGGCAAAATGGCTTAAGGACAACAAAGTCAAGGTACTGGAGTGGCCATCACAAAGCCCTGACCTCAGTCTGATAGAAAATTTGTGGGCAGAACTGAAAAAGCATATGCGAGCAAGGAGGTCTACAAACCTGACTCAGTTACACCAGTTCTGTCTGGAGGAATGGGCCAAAACTCCAGCAACTTATTGTGAGAAGCTTGTGGAAGGCTACCCAAAACATTTGACCCAAGTTAAACAATTTAAAGGCAATGCTACCAAATACTAACAAAGTGTATGTAAACTTCTGACCCACTGGGAATGTGATGAAAGAAATAAAAGCTGAAATAAATAATTCTCTCTACTATTATTCTGACATTTCACATTCTTAAAATAAAGTAGTGATCCTAACAGGGAATGTTTTCTATGATTAAATGTCAGGAATTGTGAAAAACTGAGTTTAAATATATTTGACTAAGGTGTATGTAAATTTCTGACTTCAACTGTACTAAGAAACAATCATCTTAAGAAGCATCTTAAAGGGATAGTTCACCCAAAAATGAAAATTCTCTCATCATTTACTCACACTCATGCCATCCCAGTTGTGTACGACTTTCTGTATAAAAGTCATCATAAAAGTAATCCATACAACTTCATTGTTTTAATCCATATCTTCAGAAGTGGTATGATATATGTGGGTGAGACACAGATCAATATTTAAATCCTTTTTTTTTTATAGAAATTGTTCTTCCTTCCCAGTAGGGGGCGATGTGCATGAAGAATGTGAATCGCCAAAAACAGAAGAAGAAGAATGTGAAAGTAAAAGTTAAAGTGGAGATTGACTGAGCTGAGAGAAGAATTTATAGTAAAAAAAGGATTTATATTGATCTGTTTCTAACCCACACCTATCTTTTACTTCTGAAGACGTTTATTTAACCACTGGAGTCTTACGGATTACTTTTATGCGGACTTGTGTGATTTTTGGAGTTTCAAAATGTTGGCACCCAAAATAAAGAGCTGAGATATTCTTCTATAAATCTTCATTTGTGTTCTGCAGAAGAAAGAAAGTCAAACACATCTGGGCTGGCATGAGGGTGAGTAAATGATAAGAGAATTACATTTTTGGATGAACTGTCCCATCAAGTTTGAAAATCTTTAAATGTTTGATCATCTGAAAATTGCAAGAAACTCTTGTTTCGTATTAGTGGTTGGCCAATATGGGGATTTCGTACATACAGTAGATGTATTGTGTCTCGCGTAATAATTTCAACAGTTTTCATGCACATTTATTTTATTTCTTTGGTAAGAATCAGGGGTCCTGATTACAACTGGCTGACTGTACATTATTCCTATGTTTTCAGACTGCTTGTGACACATAGAATAGAAGTGATTAATTTATAAATGGCTTCTCTCCTCTTTCTCTTTGTCTGGGGGGCAGGACTACTTTGAGAGTTACCTTGCCATTGCTTCCACTATTCCCTCAGTGGTGTGTCTCATCATCAACTACCTTCTGGTCAACAGGTAACACACAAACACCCAAACTCACTTCACCTCTTTTCCTGTTAAAGGGATAGTTCACCGTACAAAAAAACAAAAAAAGAAAGAAAGTTCTGTCATCATTTACTCACCTTCATATCGTTGCAAACCTGTATGACTTTCTCTCTTAGCGAAACACAAAAGGAGACATTTTAACGAATATCCGGGTCAGTCATTGCCAGTGGATAATGACTTATAACTGTTGCCAATTCCTGTACTATTTTAAAGAACAAAGATTCACTGTGTCCTTTTCCCAGGTTCATCTCCAGGAATGTATTTTTGTGACTTTGTTGTAAACATTTGGCTGATTTGAAAGAGTGAATCCTGAAAACAGTGTTTTGGCTAATAGACACACTGCTTTTCTGTCTAAAGACTAACTGAATAGGGATGATGGCAATTGGATCACACAATCTGGATTGAAAAAATATATTTCAAATGTTGTCCTTTATCTTTAATGTAAACAAGGGCAAATTCTGCTTATTCTCTGCAGGCTACCAAGGGAAGATTAGGTTCAATTGTCAGGGAATGCACTAATAAAATGTATATCTTGAATGCACTGAAAGTCACTTTAGATTAAAGCATTTGCCAAATGCATAAATGTAAATATTAAAGGAATATTCCGGGTTCAATACAAGTTAAGCTCAATCAACAGCATTTGTGGCATAATGTTGTTCCCTTACGATTCAGTTCACGCAACATTGCGTCATGCTGACGCATATGGGAAAATCCTTTCCGGTGACCTAGTTGAAACCCTTCTACAATAAGGCCAATTCTAAGATTGGCTATGGTGTTTAAGCCCCACCCTTTTAGGCACAAAGCTGTCCGGTATGTAAGCGGGCGCGCAAACACCATTCCTCAGAATTTTCTTCCCTCGAGACTGCGAGCATCTCTCTCGTCTAGAAGCCCTCTACAACTTTGCCGTCGGCATACACTAGTCAGCGGGCGAGATATTTATGGCAACAAGAAGACTCTCCGCTCCCCTGCAGTGTTCCAGTGAACATTTACTCCGCCTCGCCGTTTGACGCTTTGCTGGTGAACGGGCCGCTTCAGCATCCTGATTCCCTGATGTGCTTCGGCAGGAGTTTTGTGTCCTTATAAGCTTATTGTTGATATTGTGTGTGTGTGTGTGTGTGTGTGTGTGTATGTATGTACAGTATGTGTGTGTGTGTCTGTGTGTGTGTGTGTATATATATATATATATATATATATATATATATATATACACACAGTTGTGCTCAAAAGTTTGCATACCCTGGCAGAAATTGTGAAATTTTGGTATTGATTTTGAAAATATGACTGATCATGCAAAAAAACTGTCTTTTATTTAAGGATAGTGATTATATGAAGCCATTTATCATCACATAGTTGTTTGGCTCCTTTTTAAATCATAATGATAACAGAAATCACCCAAATGGTCCTAATCAAAAGTTTATATACCCTTGAATGTTTGGCCATGACACACAAGGTGACACACACAGGTTTAAATGGCAATTAAAGTTTAATTTCCCACACTTGTGGCTTTTTAAATTGCAATTAGTGTCTGTGGATAAATAGTCAATGAGTTTGTTAGCTCTCACGTGGATGCACTGAGCAGGCTATATACTGAGCCATGGGGAGCAGAAAAGAACTGTCAAAAGACCTGTGTAACAAGGTAATGGAATTTATAAAGATGGAAAAGGATATAAAAAGATATCCAAAGCCTTGAAAATGCCAGTCAGTACTGTTCAGTCACTTATTTAGAAGTGGAAAATTTGAGGATCTCTTGATACCAAGCCAAGGTCAGGTAGACCAAGAAAGATTTCAGCCACAACTGCCAGAAGAATTGTTCGGGATACAAAGAATAACCCACAGGTAACCTCAGGAGAAATACAGGCTGCTCTGGAAAAAGACGGTGTGGTTGTTTCAAGGAGCACAATACGACAATATGTGAACAAAAATTAGTTGCATGGTCAAGTTGCCAGAAAGAAGCCTTTACTGTGCCAATGCCACAAATGACAACACCTTGACATGCCTCACAGCTTCTGGCACATTGTAATTTGGAATGACGAGACCAAAATAGAGCTTTATGGTCACAACCATAAGCGCTATGTTTGGAGAGGGGTCAACAAGGCCTATAGTGAAACGAATACCATCACCACTGTGAAGCATGGTGGTGGCTCACTGATGTTTTGGGGGTGTGTGAGCTCTAAAGGCATGGGGAATCTTGTGAAAATTGATGGCAAGATGAATGCAGCATGTTATCAGAAAATACTGGTAGACAATTTGCATTCTTCTGCACGAAAGCTGCACATGGGACGCTCTTGGAATTTCCAGCACGACAATGACCCTAAGCACAAGGCCAAGTTGACCCTCCAGTGGTTACAGCAGAAAAAGGTGAAGGTTCTGGAGTGGTCATCATAGTCTCCTGACCTTACTATCATCGAGCCACTCTGGGGAGATCTCAAACGTGCGGTTCATGCAAGACGACCAAAGACTTTGCATGACCTGGAGGCATTTTTCCAAGACAAATGGGCAGCTATATCTTCAGCTTTAGTGTGTCAATAGGAAAAATACATTTTAGACTCCCAAACATTACTTTTGCAGATAGAATAGAATATAATAGAGGAACAGGGTGCTCTGCAAGAGATGTCATGGCCCTCACAGAGCCCCCCACTGAACATCAAGTCAGTCTGGGATTACATGAAGAGACAGAAGCAACTGAGACAGCCTAAATAGATAGAAGAACTGTGGTGAATTCTCCAAGAAGCTTGGTACATCCTATCTGCCAACAACCAAGAAAAACTGTGTCCAGGTGTACCTAGGAGAATTGGGGCTGTTTTAAAGGCAAAAGTGGCCACACCAAATATTGATTTAGCTTTTTTATGTTTACTGGACTTTGTATGATATTAACTGATAAATGAAAACTATTTATGGCATTATTTTTGAAGACATCCGCACTATGCAACATTTTTCACAAGTGCCTAAAATTTTGCACAGTACTGTGTGTGTGTATATATAATCACAAAAGGGCCACTTGCGTGTACACGTCGTTCCTTAATTGTTTTAAGCGGCACATCCAGTCGTCAGAAGGTCATGAGAGCTGTGTTCGTTGCTTGTGCTGCTGCCACTCCGAAGCAGCTCTTATGGAGACCGATTGCCCTCACTGTGAGAGCATGAGTCTCAAGATGCTTTGCTCTCAGATCGACCTCGTTCTGAGGGACGAGGACGATCCGACACGCTCTCCCACTTGCCCTTTTGTGACTCCAGAGGGATCACACGAGGTGGCACGGCGGGGCCGAGAGACTGATCTAGATGAATCAGAGGTGGATCTAGTGCTAGCGCAAGCCCTGCAAGCCCCTCGATCTTCTCTTGATCAGCTTTGCCTATATATTATATGCGTGACAAGCTCCGGTCCTCCGGTGGAGTGCGGGACCTTGTTACGTTTGGCGGTTCTGACGATGAAGATGATGCCATGTTCCTCGTAGCATCAGAGACTGCGAATGGTCCACGGAGGATGTTGTTGCTCTGTCTCAAGTGATTCCCTCCTAAAATGATGTGTACTGTGCACTGTACTGTGAGGAAATTAATCATTACTAATCACACTTGAGGTCTGTATATTGAATGCTGTCACCATCCTGTGTGGTCTGTGGCATCCTAATTATTTTCATCCCTCCTGAAATCACTAGGTGGGAAAATGAATCATTTCAAATCACACTTCAGGTGTGTATATTAAAAGCTGTCATCACCCCGTGTGGTCTGTGACATCCTGATTATTTCATTCCTCATTACTAATCACACTTTGAGGCATGTATTGAATACTGTGCATAACAGTTGCCCTGTGGTGAGTGGCACTCAGTCTCATCTAGCGAGCGAGCTGACACAGCATTTTCCTGCTCCGCGGATGAGTGGCAGGCCCTCACGGCCATGTCCGACTGGGTTTTAAAGACGGTCGGACACAGCTGCACGATTCGGGTCATACGCCAGCCACCTTTCTCCCAGTTTGATATTAATCTTCCCTCCTGAATTCACTAAGTAGGGAACACTTGAGGTGTGTTTTGTATGCTATCACTGCCCTGTGTGGTCTGTGGCATCCTAATTATTTCCTTCCTCCACGACCGGGATGTTACTCAAATTATTTTTTCTGTGTATTGCATTCAATAAGAACGTACTCACAAAAGAGCAAAGCACTCATTTCATGAGATGCACACACATTCTGCTACACACTCCAATGTGGAACGCCAAAAGGGTCATATTTCACCGATGGTGTCGTATCATCCACAGTCCCATTGAAAAATGTGGTGTGATGGTGCAATGTGCAGAAAATTCACAATCTCCTTGCAGAAAGCTCAATAGTTATTGTTTAAAACTGCAATGCTACACGCTCCAATATGGAATGCCACAAGGGTCGTATTTCACCAACGGTGTCCTGTCATCCACAGTCCCATTATAAATGGGGTGTGATGGTGCGGTGTGCAGAAAATTCACAATCTCCTCACAGAAAACATGATAGAGATTGTTTAGAACTGTAATACTCTGTGGTCTGTCCCACGCTCACAAAGTGTATCGATGTGGCACTCGCCCCGTTGAAACTGAATGGCGGGCGCATTCTGAATTACCTTGAAAATTGGCTATTACTAGCCTAATCAGAGGCTCTATTGTGCAAGCACAGAGATCTACTTCAGCAATTGAACAGTCTGGGTCTCAATGACAACTGGGTGAAGAGCAAACTTTTCCCCCCAGCCAACAAAACTCTTTTTTGGGGGTCCCACGCGACTTGGTGAGCATGCATGTGCACCTCACGAGTGAGCACCTTCAGACCGTTCTTCAGTGTCTGTCTCAGTTCAAACTGGGGAAAGCTCTTCCACTGAAATATTTTCAAATAATGTTGGTTCTCATGGTGGCAGCTTCCGCCATCGTACCATTAGGTCTCTTACACATGATACCTTTCCAGTGCTGTCTCAAGCGTCGTGTGCCACGGCATGCATGGCGCTGGGGTCGCATTCGCATTGCCGTAACTTGCAGCTGTCTGGCTACTCTAGCACCATGGACAGCTCCAGCCTGTTACCGTCAGGGTGTTATGCTGGGTCAGGTTTTCAAGTGGAAAGTAGTGACCACGGATGCGTCCTGGACAGGTGTAAAGAAGGTGTGGCATATCAACCGCCTGGAACTGTTAGCCGTCTTTCTAGCCCTGAAGGCTTTTCATTCTGAGAAACAGAATCACAATGTGCTGATTCAGTCGGACAACATGACACTGGTGGCGTACGTATATTGCCAGGGCGGAATTAATTCGCTGTCAATAATGAGCCTGGCGTGGACCTCTTCCTGTGGAGTGAGTGCCATCTCCTCTCCCTGCGGGCGATATATGTCCCAGGCCATCTGAATTACGATGGGAACCTGTTGTAATGCCAAGGAGTGATGTCGGCCGAATGGAGACTTCATCCTCAGACAGTCCTGAGGATTTGGGAAATATTCTGCAAAACGGAGATCGATCTATTTGCCTCTGCGGAGAACGCCCACTGTCCCCTCTGGTACTCCAAGTCCCAAGCTCTGCTAGGAGTGGATGCAGTGGCCCTTAAATGGCCTGCAAATACGCATTTCCCTCGGTGTGCCTCCTTCACTCTGTCATATGCAATGTCCGAGAGGACAAGGAAACAATTCTATTGGTTGCATCGAAGTGACCCAATCAGTCCTGGTTTCCAGAAATGATAGAGATTCTGGATGGCCCTCCATGGGAAATACCGCTGAGGAGGTAACTCCTCTCAAGTGCAGGGCACAATCTGGCATCCTCAGCCTAAGCTGTGGAACCTGCATGT
Organism: Myxocyprinus asiaticus; assembly: GCF_019703515.2. Lineage (NCBI taxonomy): Eukaryota > Metazoa > Chordata > Actinopteri > Cypriniformes > Catostomidae > Myxocyprinus > Myxocyprinus asiaticus. The sequence goes on from NC_059366.1 coordinate 9,358,585, forward strand.
GTGGCCTCTGAACGGAGTGCACTAAACGTGCCAGAATTGACTCAGTCGTTTATGAACACCATTTTACAGGCTAGAGCGCTGTCTACGAGATGACTTTACCCACTAAAATGGAATGTGTTCACTAATTGGTGCTTTTCATGACCCAGTGAACTGCCCCATTCCTGAAATTCTTGCATTTCTTCAAGAGCGATTGGACGCAGGGCTCACTCCGTCAATGCTCAAAGTTTATGTAGCAACTATCTCAAGCATGATTTGATCATAAAGTTCCTTAGGGGAGCGAGGTGGCTAAATCCTCCTCGCCCGGCTACAGTCCCGACTTGGGAGCCTCTGGACTCTATTGAATTGCGTGTGCTTTCTCTTAAGACTGCATTACTGCTGGCTCTGGCCTCAGTAAAACGGGTCGGTGATTTGCATGTGTTATCAGTTGACAATTCATGTCTGGAGTTTGGTCCGGGACTTTCAAAAGCCAATGTCAAACCCAGAAAAGGCTATGTGCCTAAGATTTTATCCATGCCTTTCAGAGCTCAGGTGGTTCACCTTCAAGCCTTTTTCCCTCCTCCATTTAATTCGGATGAGGAACAGTCCTTGCATTTGTTATGCCTTGTGCGAGTGCTACACACATATGTTGAGTGTACCCGCCAGTTCAGACTGTCTGACCAGCTCTTTGTACTATGGAGGACACACAAAAGGAATGTCCATCTCCAAGCAAAGACTTTCTCACTGGATTGTTGATGTGATCGCCCTGGCTTCATCATACTCCTAACTCTAATGCTAGATCCGTTGCCAATAAGACTTTTATTTTAAATGATTTCTTTCCATCAAGTGAGCTGGATTTTTTATTTATTACGGAAACGTGGCTTAACCCTCTGGGGTCTGAGGGTGTTTTGGGCCCTGGAGAAGTTTTGACATGCCTTGACATTTGTGCTTTTTTCAGTTTTCTAACACTTTTAGTGTTAGAAAGACCATATACGAGGAGGCGTGGATGATCATGAATATTGATGTGATTCACACTTGAGGAGATAAAGACCCCTCCCCTGAGAGAGAATGAATGTGAGGAGACTTAATGATTGAATGTATTGTTTGTAGCTTATTCACACAATCAAGTTTAAGTTAAAAGAAGTAATCTGACTATACATTTTCTTTTGCACTTTGCGCACTTCATCGACCGGGCATATTTACAGCACATTTTACACATTTACACCCGAACAGATATTTGCGAGCACAAGCTTTGTTGATGATAATGAGGCAGCATAAACACTAGTTTAAATATAATCTAAACATTCATATTATTTTTATATCATATTACATATCATATTGATATCATACGGCATACAGTTTAAACACATTCTTTAGCCAAAACAGCATTTAAATTTAACTAAAACTTGCCTATTAGGACATACACTATATTGCCAAAAGTATTCGCTCACCCATCCAAATAATTGAATTCAGGTGTTCCAATCACTTCCATGGCCACAGGTGTAAAAATGAAGCACCTAGGCATGCAGACTGCTTCTACAAACATTTGTGAAAGAATGGGCCGCTCTCAGGAGCTCAGTGAATTCCAGCGTGGTACTGTGATAGGATGCCACCTGTGCAACAAGTCCAGTTGTGAAATTTCCTCGCTACTAAATATTCCACAGTCAACTGTCAGTGGTATTATAACAAAGTGGAAGCGATTAGGAATGACAGCAACTCAGCCACGAAGTGGTAGGCCACCTAAAATGACAGAGCGGGGTCAGCGGATGCTGAGGCGCATAGTGCGCAGAGGTCACCAACTTTCTGCAGAGTCAATCGCTACAGACCTCCAAAGTTCATGTGGCCTTCAGATTAGCTCAAGAACAGTGCATAGAGAGCTTCATGGAATGGGTTTCCATGGCTGAGCAGCTGCATCCAAGCCATACATCACCAAGTGCAATGCAAAGCATCGGATGCAGTGGTGTAAAGAACTCCGCCACTGGACTCTAGAGAAGTGGAGACGCGTTCTCTGGAGTGACGAATCACGCTTCTCCATCTGGTAATCTGATGGACGAGTCTGGGTTTGGCGGTTGCCAGGAGAACGGTACTTGTCTGACTGCATTGTGCCAACTGTGAAGTTTGGTGGAGGGGGGATTATGGTGTGGGGTTGTTTTTCAGGAGCTGGGCTTGGCCCCTTAGTTCCAGTGAAAGGAACTTTGAATGATTCAGCATACCAAGAGATTTTGGACAATTCCATGCTCCCAACTTTGTGGGAACAGTTTGGGGATGGCCCCTTCCTGTTCCAACATGACTGCGCACCAGTGCACAAAGCAAGGTCCATAAAGACATGGATGAGAGAGTTTGGTGTGGAAGAAATTGACTGGCCTGCACAGAGACCTGACCTCAACCCGATAGAGCACCTTTGGGATGAATTAGAGCGAAGACTGCGAGCCAGGCCTTAACTTAAGACGTTTACGTCAGAGACGTAAACTTAAATCACAACCATGATTAAATGATAATACTCGGTCTCTCAGACAGGAGATCAGAACGAAAATGGCAGAAAGATACGCTAAAGTTGTCTTATGAGATCCTGAGAGAATGTTTGTCTAAGTATAAAAAAAAACAGTTAAAAAAGCAAGAGCAAATTAATTATTCTGATATTATTTAACAAAATTCCCTTAGCCCGCGAGTACTATTTAATCCTATAAATTCATTACTAAATCCAATAGGTACTCTCTCCTGATCCATCTACAGACACTTGTGAAAGGTTTTTAAAGTTTTTTATTCATAAGTTTGATAGCATAAGATCTTCCATTACACCTCCAGTGTCTGACCCATCTGTTCTGACTGCTGTCTCTGATATTTTCAGTCAGTTTGAGCCAGTGTCACTTTCACAAATCAGGGATGTTGTTGCACATCTGAAGACAACTTCTCCAAATGATGTGGTTTCCCCTCACCTGTTAATTGAGCTGGATGACATGGTTGGTCCAAGTATTCTGTCCATTATAAATAGCAGTTTGATTAATGGCTGTGTTCCATCTTGTTTTAAGCATGCGGTTGTCCAGCCCCTTCTTAAAAAGCCTAGTTTAGACCCTCTGGTCCTGAAAAATTTTCGACCAATTTCTAAATTACCATTTATGACAAAGATCTTGGAAAAGGTGGTTTTTACTCCGCTTACCTCATTTTTAACAAAGAATAATGTCTTTGATCATTTTCAGTCCGGTTTTAGAGCTGGCCATAGCACAGAATTATCTGTTGCTAAGAATGTATTCTAGTAGTTGTGTTGCCTGAATTTTATTGGATCTAAGTGCAGCATTTGATACATTTGATCATGCGATCCTCATTGACTGTCTCCAGTGTATGTTGGCATTCAGGGCATGGCCCTAAGGTGGTTTACCTCCTACCTGCATGGTAAAACGTTTTCAGTTAAGATTGGAAATTTCTCATCATCCTCAGCTTCTATCACCTGTGGGTCTCTCAAGGATCTATTTTAGGGCCAGTTTTATTTTCCTTATATATGCTTCCACTTGGCTCAATTTTTAAAAAACATGGCATTTCGTATCCTTTTTATGCTGATGATACACAAATGTACCTCCCTTTGAAGTCTGGTGATGATGTATATGTAAAATATTAAAGAGTGTTTGGATTATGTAAAATGTGGTATGGATAAAAACATTCTCGTTAAATGAGAACAAGACAGACGTTATAATTTTTGGCCCTAGTGACTGTGTAAAGTATATTTCAGACAGTCTAGCGCCCCTTTGTCCAATATGCATACCCATATAAAAAATCTGGGTGTCATCTTTGACTCAGAATTTAAATTGAACAGATTAACGTTCTTGTAAATAGTAGTTTCTTTCAATTGAGATCTATTGTTAAACTTAAACCTGTCCTCTCATTTAATGACCTGGAGAAATGAATTCATGCTTTTGTGTCATCACGCTTTGACTATTGCAATGCCTTGTATGTAGGTATAAGTCAGTCTTCGTTGTCTTGCTTGTAGCTGGTTCAGAACACTGCAGCAAGGCTCTTGACTAATACCAGGAAGAGGGACCATATGCCACCAATCCTGGCCTCCCTTCACTGGTTACCGTTTCAGTTCAGAATACAATATAAAGTGTTGTTGTATGTTTTTAAATCTTTACATGGTATTACCTTCAACAGTACCCAGAGGTCTCTGAGATCTGCCAGTCAACTGCTTCTTCATGCTCGCCAGTCACAAATAAATTGCAAAAGGGATCAGGCATTCTCTGTCGCTGCCCCAAGGTTGTGGAAAGATTTACCTCTTTCCATCAGGTCCTCTACCTCTATAAATATGTTCAAAACCCATCTTAAGATGCACTTGTTCTCTGTAGTCTTTGCAACATCATAATGGAACTAAGTGCTAAACAGACCCACTTGTGAATTTCCCACTTGAGCATTTTTATGTAAATTTCTATGTTTTAAGCTTTGTCTTGCAAGCTAGCTTTTAATGTACAGCACTTTGGTCTACGCTGTAGTTTTTAAAGTGCTTTATAAATAAAATTGAATTGAAAATTAATACGTTTTCCTCCCTAGCCAGTAGGGTGCGACGTGCATGAAGAATGTTAAACAGAAGAAGGAGAATGCAAAAGTGAAAGTTAAATTGGAGATTGACTGAGCAGGATGGAGAATTTATAGTGAAAAAGGACTTAAATATTGATCTGTTTCTCACCAGCACCTATCATATTTCTTCTGAAGAGATGGATTTAAACACTGGAGTTGTCTGGAGTACTTTTATGTTGCCCATATGTGGATTTTGGAGTTTAAAAATGTTGGCACCCATTCACTTGCATTGTATGGACCTACAGAGCTGAGATATTTTTCTAAAAATCTTCATTTGAGTTCAGCAGATGAAAGTAAGTCATACACATCTGGGATGGAATGAGGGTGAGAAAATGGTGAGAGAATTTTCATTTTTTGGTGAACTATCCCTTTAACTTGTATTGAACCTGGAATATTCCTTTAAATTTTGCAAGGTTTATGCTTAAATTAGTAGTCAACCAATATGGGGTTTTTAATGGCAGCTGTCGATACCTAGAAAGCCAAGTGACTGATGGCCGATGTAATGCTGATATATACATAATACATTTGAACTGTTCAGTTTGTGGTCCTGAAGCCAGGAAGAGAATTAGCATGTTTGACCCATGAGTTCCCTCCTGAATTTCTACTAGCTTTTTAGAGTAGCAGTTACCTTTTCAAATCACAAAACATTTAGTTTTAGTTTTAAAGGAATGTTTCAGGTTCAGTTCAATCGACAGCATTTGTGGAATAATGTTGATTAACACACACACACACACATGCAAAAATTTGACTCGCTCTCATTTATTGAAAAGAAAGCTAAAAGCTTAGGACCTCTACTTTTCACCAAAGTTCATCACTTTTGCATGTATTTTACATAAAGTAACATGTTAAGGCTTGAATACCCTCCGCCCACTATGTCATTTTGATGATGCATAACTAAGAATATGAACATTTTACATATTGCACAAACATTACAGACATAGTTGAGTCATATATCAAACAAAAGCTCTCTTTCTCGGGAATGAGACTGCAGTTGATTTATTTTATGAAATAACACCACGTCATTGTTACATTAGGGCACTCACAATGAAAGTGAATGGGGCCAGTCCATAAATGTTAAAATACACACAGTTTCAAAAGTATAGCCACAAGATGTAAACATTATGCATGTTAACATGATTCAAGTGTGATAAAATCACTTACTAACCTTTTCTGTGTAATGCTATATTCAGTTTTACAACTTAAACACCAGTAAACTCTGTAATCTGATAAATGCTGTAACTTCACTAAATCACAGATTTTATCACACTACAATAATTTTTACTTTACACATATAATGTGTATATCTTCTGGCTATACTTTTGAAAAAGTGTATTTTGATGTTTATGGACTTGCCCCATTCACTTCCATTGTAAGTACTGTAATCGCGATTTTTCTTTAAAAAAAAAAAAAAAAAAAAAAAAAAAAGAGGGACGAGTTAAAATATTTTTGGGTAATTAACATTATGCAAAAAATGCTTTCAATTGAGCTTAACTTGTATTAAACCAGGAACAGTGAACATGTTAACCACATATTTAATCATAAATAAATATAATACGCTATACTAAAAAAACGCGTTCGAAATTCGTAAATAAACCTATATTTTCTATATTTACTCTTAATTCACTGAAAACATTGAAAATGGAAAATGTTTACTATATTATATGTTGACAAGGCTTTCGGTAGATTTTTGAATTGCAGATAATATTAAAAATGGCCAATAATTGGCAGATTTATCAGCCTGGCCAATATATTATTCTGATCCTGTTTACACCTGGCATTAAGATGCATTTCAGGTGATCCAGTTACATGTGGTAGGCGCTAAATACAGGTGTAAATGGGGTCTAAAATCGGATCGGATCACAAAAACCACATACGTAGGTAGTCAAAAATGATTGTGACCACATCGCATTTGAGGTGTAAACGCTAATCTGTCCTGAATGAGTCCCGGACAGCAGCGAAGCACAACCCCTCACCTGTCAATCAACCGCTGTGCTAAAACAAGTGTTTAAACTTCGCCTGTTACGAGCAGCTTTAAAAGGAAATAATTGTCTGATCTGAAATGTTTGAAAAAGTGGAAACATACACAAGCACGAGAACTTCACAGATCATCTTTAGTGTGTCTGATATCAATATACAGGGACACAGATGAGAAACACAGACATCTGAAGCTACTTTAATATAGGAAATCCACTAAAATAACAGATAATTCTGCTTGAAATGTTGCGTTTGTGCTTAGATTAGATTTCAGCTGCACCTGGGAGGAAAAGCGTGCCGTTTTTTTCCGTGCATTCTTTGTCTCTTCTGACTTTGTTGTGCTTTAATATCATGCAGTAACATAGATATTGGTGTGTGTCATCACAAAATCAGAGTCCCTCCCCTCGAAATCTGAATACAAGTGGTCATAGGAGACCAGGTGTAAACAGCGATGTTTCTCGTCTGACCACATGTGATCGGATCACTCAAGATGCATCTTAATACCAGGTGTAAAAGGGGTGTCTGTCACTAGCTTAAACCAAGAGAAAAAAAATGTATATTAGAACAGACAGCTTGGCGGAAGATAATGTGGGCTAAAAAAATATAGGCTTAACCAGTACATAGAAGTAGTGAGCCTTATCTGGGAACCAGAATATAATCGAGACTTGGGGGTTGGCTCTTTTGAGACCAGAAAGCAACCACCCAGAACACCCAAGCACTGCAGTTTTCTTCAGAGAATGTAAAAGTCTGGTTTGATTATATGATTAGTATGACTTGGGTGTGCAGCATTGTTTAGGTGCTCTAATAAGCTGTTGTAACTGTGATGTAGGTTGTGACACAGGATATTGAAGTTGAATAAACAATATTTAGTTGATTGGTTCTCCCTGTGACTGTGTATGTGTATTTTTCAAGGTTGTCCTCTCAGGTGCGGATCCTCTTCTCTCTGTTTGTGATCTTGCTTGTGTTTGTGGTGACCACAGTGCTGGTGAAAGTGGACGTGTCTGGCTCTAGGATCCAGTTCTTTGAGGGAACACTGGTTAGTGTGGCGCTGGTCAGTGGAGCATCCAACATCTTCTCGGGCAGTGTGTTTGGCATCAGTGGCCACTTTCCCATGAGGATATCTCAAGCACTCATATCAGGTACTGTTCAGTGTCTGAATGTTCATCCTCATGAGTCAATTGAATGGAAATCAATGCTATTAAAGGAATTAAGGGGCGGGCAATATACTGGTTAAATCAATATACTGGTAGAAATGTGTAGGAATTTGAGTATGCTTTCGATTGCAGTTATTGAATGTGCAGCTGCATGCATGACACAGAATGCACATTTCATCATAGGTTATGCTACAAAAAATCATTATATTATCATCATATTATTTTCACCCCAAAAATTGAAATTAATTCATTATTAACTCACCCTCATGTTTTGTGACTTTCATTCTTCCTTGAAACACAAAAGGTGAATTTTTGAAGAATATCCTAGCTGCTTTTTTCCATATATTGAAGGCTAATGGGGACTGGGGCTGTCAAGCTCCAAAATGACCAAAAAGTACCATTAAATCACCATTGATATGGCCCAAATGACCAATATTCCAAGTCTTGTAAAGCCATGTGATAGCTTTGTACAACCCCAATTCCAAAAAAATTGGGACAGTATGAAAAATGCTAATAAAAACAAAAAGTAGTAAATTATACAAATATAAATTATATTTGTAAATTATATTCACCCTTTGCTAAATTGAAAACACTACAAGTAAACATTATATGAAGTTTTACCTTGTGAATTTCATTGTTTTTTGAAAATGTACAGTCATTTCAAATCAGATTATTGCAACATGCTCCAAAAACGTTGAGACAGGGGCCAATTAAGACTAATAACAATTTGACGAGTTGAAATAACAAGGCGATGTGAAACAGGAGATGTTAAACAGGTGAGGCAATCGTGTTATAGTATATAAGGAGCCTCCAAAAACAGCCTAGTCCTTCAAGAGCAAGGATCATTCGAGACTTGTCAATTTGCCAATAGATGCTTCAGCAAATAATCCAGCACTTTGAGAACAATGTTCCCCAAAGACAAATTGGAAGGATTTTGGGCATTTCACCCTCTACAGTGCACAAAATAGTTAAAAGATTTAAGGAATATGGTCAAATCTCAGTGCCTAAATGGCAAGACGAAAACCACTTTTGAATACGTGTGATCTCTGATCCCTCAGACGTCACTGTCTTAAAAAACATAATTCATCTGTAATGGATATCATGAACATGGGCTTGGGATTACTTTAGTAAACCTTTGTTAGTCAACACCATTCGCCGCTGCGTCTACAGATGCAAGTTAAGACTTTACTATGCAAAGCAGAAGCCTTACATCAACACTGTCCAGAAGCGCTGCTGATTTCCCTGGGCTCGGTCTCATCGGCACTTTTCCACTGCACATTACGGTTCGACTCGACTCGACTCTGCTCACTTTACTTTTCTGAGCTTGCTTTTCCATTGCAGTTTAGTGCCGCCTCAACGTGGGTGGGATTATAGGCTGATCGTCATAGTTGTGCCGCCTCTACTGCCATGACATCATCTTAAACGCAACACAAACGTTACTGACCATAAACAGTAACATGACCGCTAGCTGTTAGCTACTAGCTCATTGTGCTGCATAAAGCAGTTGTTGCATGGTGATGTTACACAAGTGTAACAGTTAAATTGGCCTGGTTTTTTCTGAAGCAAGCTTTCCAGTAGCTGGTCAACTAAATAAAGAGAAGCTTTCAAGCAGAATATAGAGTTAACGTAACAAAACGTACCATCCTCCATCGTGGACTCCAACAACGCTGAGTCCAGGGCACTCTCCCTCCCATTGCTCGCCGGTCTATTGCCATAGATAGCGTCCATTTCGTCGAACCACTTCCACTTTCTTCTGTTTGAACCACTCCGGCCGTTGTGGTCCTTGATGGTTCTGTAGTCACTTTTAAGTTTTTTAAAGAAAAGTTTAAGAAAACTTTTCCTTACACTGTCGGTAGGTCCGGTGGTAGCCGTGTGCGGCTAACAGCTGTGACACTTCCTGAAAGACTTTTTCGTTTCACGTCATTTCGTTCGTCGCTAACGAGAGGAACGCCTGCACCTCGTTTATTGACCACGGCGTGGTTTTGCGCACAGCCATTTCTTTGTACAATTCGAAAGTCACGTGAACAAATGATATTGCTGTCGCTGTTGCTAACTTTAAAACTAGCGGGTTGATGTCCCGTGTCGTAAATCCAGTGACGCTGGTAGTGACGATTCTCTCTGACCAATCAGTGATCTGCAGGGTTTTGACGTCACATTTAGTATCGGCTCGGCTCGCTTGGAACCTCGACCGAGGTGGTACTAAAAAAAGTATCAGGTACCAGGTACTATCCACAGTGTAAAACCCCCAAAAAGCGAGCAGAGTCGAGTCGAGCTGTACCGTGCAGTGGAAAAGCCCCATTAGATGGAAAGTAGAACAGTGGAACTCTGTTTTTTGGTCCGATGAGTCCACATTTCAAATAGTTTTTGAAAAACACAGCCGTCGTGTTCTCCGGGCCAAAGAGGAAAAGGATCATCCAAGCTGTTATCAGTGTCAGGTCCAAAAGCCAGTGTCTGTATGGGCCAGGGGTGTGTCAGTGCCCATGGCATGGGTAACTCGCACATCTGTGAGGGCACCATTAACCCTCTGGGGTCTGAGGGTGTTTTGGGCCCTAGAGAAGTTTTGACATGCCTTGACATTTGTGCTTTTTTACACACTTGCTTTGCCATTTACCAGACTGTATTGTTTAAAATATATTGACATTTATCAGGCTAGCGTCTGATAACACTGTATTCAGCACAAACTGGGCTACAATAATATGTGAGCAACATGTATGTACATGTTTGTATTTTTGAGAAAATAATGTTTATGCATGGTTTTTGAAAAAACAAAAATTTTAAGTCATTGAAATAAGGCCATATAACACATACTAAACATTTGTTTACAAGACTTTTGAGGACTGGATCTTGTTGCCCAGAATTTTTGTTACAAAATGATGTGAAAACTATTCTGATCACTAATTCATACAAAACAATATAGTCATTTAACTTTTGTAAGACTCTTTTCGTGTTAGAAAGGCCATATGCAAGGAGGCGTGGATGATCATGAATATTGATGTGATTCACACCTGAGGAGACAAAGACCCCTCCCCTGAGAGAGAATGAAAGTGAGGAGACTTAATGATTGAATGTATTGTTTGTAGCTTATTCACAAAATCAAGTTTAAGTTAAAAGAAGTAATCTGACATTTTCTTTACATAAAGACTTTACTTAAAAACTTTAGACCTACACTACCATTTAAAAGTTTTAGATTGGTAAGATTTTTTAATGTTTTTAAAAGAAGTCTCTTCTGCTCAGCAAGGCTGCATTTATTTGATTCAAAATACAGCAGAAACTGATATTGTGAAATATTTTTACAATTTAAAATAACTGTTTTCTATTTGAATATATTGTAAAATGCAATTTATTCCTGTGATCAAAGCTGAATTTTCAGCATCATTACTGCAGTCTTCAGTGTCACATGATCCTTCAGAAATCATTCTAAAATGCTGATTTTCTAATATGGGCATATTTACAAGCACATTTTACACATTTACACCCGAACAGATATTTGCAAGCACAAGCTTCATTGATGATAATGAGGCAGCATAAACACTAGTTAAAATATAATCTAAACATTCATATTATTTTTATACCATATTACATATCATATTGATATCATACAGCATACAATTTAAATACCTGGTTTAGCTGAAACAACATTTAAATGTAACTAAAACTTGCCTATTAGGACTTATTTCAAATTTCAATACTCTGAATACTGGCTGGCAATTCTGGAAATAGTCCAACTAGTAAAATATGTAAGTTTATATAAAATAGCATGTCAACTAATGTAAGTAAAGACTTACTCATCCGAAACTGTATCCTCGGCTGGATCAAGTCGCTCTTCAAAATGCAAACGTTCATCGTCAGAGTCCCGCTCTTCTTCTGAGGAAAATGTGAACTCTTCGTCACTATCCAGGACCATCTGTAGAGCTTCCTCACCTGTGTAGCGTGCCATCTTCCAAACATGCAGGAAAGTGAATGAATCTGAGGATGAACTTGATGTTTTTTAAGGCATTGTTGGGGCGTTTACCATTTGCATTGATCGCCTCAGCACATTACTGTGTGAATAGCGTGCAATATTTGTTTTAAATTTGAATAGTTTTATTTAAAAGTAGACATTTTAAGCTTTCTTTATACATATGTTTCATGTTTGTTTGATAAGTATTCGCTGAGTTTCAGTTCATTTTTGTGACGTGTTTCAGAAAGATGCTCGTGGAGACAGAGACGGCTGAAAGCGCACCCTGTTTATTTTCTTTATTTTATAAAAGCACAAGGTTTTGTTGTTATTGTGAATGTACACAAACAAAAGTAAACCCTTTATAGTCTCTAATGATGTTTTACACTTATCTGTATGCCCAAAAATGACAGAGTATCACAAGGTAAAACATCATATAATGTTTAGTTGTAGTGCTTTCAATATATCAAAGTGTGAATATAATTTACAAATCACTCCTTTTTGTTTTTATTAGCATTTTTCATCCTCTCCCAACCTTTTCGGAATTGGGGTGGTATGTCATTGGTTCTAAAGTGTCTCGTCACTAAATGTCATTGACATCAGCTAGCTTTAGAAGATTAGAATATGGCGTACGAGTGGTATGGACCACTTTTACTGTGCTTTTTTGTCATTTTGGAACTTAACAGCCCCAGTCTCTGTTCACTTTAATTTTATGGTAAAGAACAGCTAGGATATTCAACAATAATTTTCCTTTTGTGTTTCCCGAAAGAAAGTAATGAAAGTCAGATGGCTTCGGAAGGTCATGAGGGTGAGTAAATTATGACAGAATTTAAATTGAGTGAACTATTGCTTTAATCTTTTTTATTATTATTATTATAAAAATAAGCTTGTAAGCTTGTTTCCCTTGTGTTCAGGTCAGGCCATGGGCGGCATGTTGAGCGCAGTGGCTTCAATAGTGGATCTGGCTGCCGCCAGTGACGTGTCCAACAGTGCGCTGTTTTACTTCCTCACCGCTGATGTCTTCACTCTGCTCTGTATCTTCATGTACCTGCTGCTGCCCAGACTGGCTTACTCACGGTGAGTGAGTCTCGTTAACATGTAGCACAGATCCCTCATGAGTTATGAACAGAAGAAAGGGGTTTATATACCATCATACCTCCACTCACCATTATGAACATTTCAATACACTTCACGTGACCACAGGAATACAGGTACAACTGGGTTGTCTTCCATTTGCCTCAAGAGTATGTCTTATACAACCACTGCACATGATATTCACCAGCCGCGGCCCGTGCATTTGAAGTCTAGGCCTTCAGTGCAATTCATGCCATTAAGAAAACTCAGTTTCACAATGAATTAGAGACTGTATGCCTATCATACATTAGGCTACGTGGCAATCAACTAATAATACCAATTGACATTTTAAAAACCGAAAGTCAGAACCAAGGAGGTCTAATACCAAGAAAAAGCTCTCTAATAATATATGCGATTTAAATTTTGCTTGCAATAAATCTTGTTTCGTCAGGGTACATGGTTACTTTTCAAAACTTATCCGACACTGAATGCTCAAGCAGACTAATTTACACTTAGAAAACTCCTGATGTTGCTATAACAATGAAAAAGCACTTACCAATTTGCTTGAAGTGAAAATCAGTCCTCCTTTCCTATTTAGTTAATCAATCGCACGATCATGCAGAACATCTCCGGTTTTTAAATCCATAAGGATCTCTTTCTCAATGGCTATAGCTGCAGTGATGACAGCGATTCATCAACAAGATCTCGTATTCTTTGCTTTCAAATTATGTACAGAACTTAAAGCGTGATTGTGTCACTCAAGGCCAGCTAGAAGGCCTGGACTGGGACATATCCTAAAGACCACACCCACCAAGAACAAATAAATCATTCTGATTGGCTGATGAATCTGACAATCTGAATTTAGATGCCTATTCTCTGCAGTGTTGCGGGATTCTGCAGAAATTCTGAAGGCTTAAGGGGTGGAGCTCAGACTCGCGTTCGGCTTCGGGCATGTGATTTGTGAAACAATTGTCACATTTTGCTTGTAAGCATCGAGGAATAAATTCTGATTGGATACATTTTTTTCTCTTTTTTTTGCTATTCGTTTGTAGATGAATTAGGAGTGGAAAGCAATTGAAAATACATAGGCAAAAAGGTAAATGAAAAGGATGAAAATATATTTATTTATTAGGTATGTTACGCCAGCAGAGAAGGCTTTGCTGACCCTGAGAAATTGCCACTGATATTCACACTGTTCTTTGACTGAGTGAGAGCAGAAAGAGGAACTGTGGTGCTGTTAGTGAGTCCATGAGTTTCATCACTGGTCTGGGGTCAAACCACAGTTTCATGACACCATTATGATGTAAAGATCAGCAGTTGCTGATGTACCACTGTATGAAGCCTGAAGATTACTGGTGCTCACTTTGTGAATAGTTCACCTGAAATGTAATGTCACCCCCATGTCACTCCATACCCATTTGACTTTTCTTCACTCAAAAAAATTAATAAAAAATAGTTCTGGCAATAGTAGGATTTAAATAACATTTAAATATGTTTACTTTTCAAAAAATATAAGTAAGGGATAATGTACAGTCAGCCAGTTGTTATTGCATAATAAACCCCGACAGGGTGATCAGCTACTAACCAAATTAATAAATACATGGACATATAATATTGATTTGCTTTTAAATTATGTAATTTGAGAAGAAAGAAATCGCTGAACACCTGAAATCCACCTCCGGCGTGCGTCGGAGTTCTGTTGGTGTTTACTCTGTAAAAATGACCGTCTGACAACTCATTATCCAGCCTATTACAAGACTACTTGCCAAATAAATAAATAAATGCACCTGAAACGTTGATTTGAGTTGAAATTATTTCATTAGCTTACTTGTAGAGGTTGCACAGTGAGCCAAGAATCAAGAGAGAGATTAGTGGTCTGATATGTCTTAATTCCCAGATATACGGTTGTTACAGAGCAATATCTGATCACTGGATGGCGCCATTGACCAATCTGAATCAAGTATTCCAGAGAGCCGTGTAATAAAATTAGTTAAATTATAGGCAAAGCAAACACACTTGCTTTGCCATTTACCAGACTGTATTGTTTAAAATATATGGATTATGGTTGCAAAGTTTTAAAAGTTCATCTCAAGATTAATTTTAAATTTTTTTTTTTTTTTTATAACATACTGTATCAGGTCTTTGACTTTTAAAAACTTAATAGACAATATTACATAACCTTTTTTGGCCTTCACATAATCTGAACACAAATCACATAAAATGAAACTGTCCCTATTTAGTTATTAGAATTTATATTAAACAATTAATTTAGCTCTAGTTTTTTTTTTTTTTTTTTTTTTTTTTAAATATGCACATTATGATAGGGAAAATTCTTTCTCATGAATTATGTGTTTTACTCATTTTCATGCCATGTATAAAATGTCTTTATTTTCTATTTTCAGAACACAACTTATGATTTTTTTAAGAATATTTCAGCTCTGTAGGTCCATACAATGAAAGTGAATGGTGGCCAGACATTTCAAACTCCAGAAATCACATAAAGGTAATATAAAAGTAATCCATATGACTCCAGTGGTTAAATCCATGTCTTCTGAAGCAATCTAATCAATTTTGGGTGAGAAACAGATCAATATTTAAATCCTTTTTACTGTAAATGTCCACTTAAACTTTCAGAATGTGAAAGTGAAAATGGAGATAAAAAAAGTCTTAAATATTGATCTATTTCTCACCCACACTATCATATCGCTTCTGAAGATAGAATATAACACCTGGAGTCAAATGGATTATTTTATGCTGGATTTATGTGATTTTTGGAGCTTCAAAGTTCTGGCCACCATTCACTTGCATTGTATGGACCTACAGAGCTGAAATGTTTTTCTCAAAATCTTTATTTGTGTTCTCTGGGATGGCATGAGGGTGAGTAAATGATGAGAACATTTTCACTTATGGGTGAACTATCCTTTTTAAGGAAAGAATATAAAGACTACTCAGTTCAGTTTGATTTTTCATACAATTCAAAAAAATAGATCCAGTGCATTCAGAAAGTATTCAGACCCCTTAATTTTTTTCACATTTTATTATGTTGCAGACTTATGCTAAAATGCTTTAAATGTAATTATTTAGATTTTTTTTTTTTTTTTTCACATCAATCTACACTCCATACCCCATAATGACAAAGCAAAAACCAGATTTTTGATAACTTTGCAAGTTTATTAAAAAGAAAAAACTGAAATATCACACTGACATAAGTATTCAGATCCTTTGCTATGACACTTGCAATTTAGCTCAGGTGCATCCCATTTCTCTGGATCATCTTTGAGATGTTTCTACACTTTGATTGGAGTCCACCTGTGGCAAATTCAATTGACTGGACATGATTTGGAAAGGTACATACCTGTCTATATAAGATCTCACAGCTGGAAATGCATATCAGAGCAAAAACCAAACCATGAGGTCAAAGAAACTGCCTGCAGGGCTCAGAGATAGGATTGTTTCGAGGCACAGATCTGGAGAAGGCTACAAAAAAATTTGGCTGCATTGAAGGTTCCCAAGAGCACAGTGGCCACCATAATTCTTAAATGGAAGAAGTTTGGAACAACCAGGACTCTTCCTAGAGCTGGCTGCCCAGCCAAACTGAGCAATCAGGGGAGAAGGGCCTTGGTAAGAGAGGTGACCAAGAACCCGATGGTCACTCTGGTTGAGCTCCAGAGATCATGTGTGGAGATGGGAGAAACTTGCAGAAGGACAACCATCACTGCAACACTCCACCGATCTGGGCTTTATGGCAGAGTGGCCAGACGGAAGCATCTCCTCAGTGCAAGACACATGAAAGCCTGCTTGGAATTTGCATAAAAGCACCTAAAGTACTCTCAGTCTGTGAGAAACTAGATTCTCTGGTCTGATGAAACGAAGATTGAACTGTTTGGCCTCAATTCCAAGCGTCATGTCTGGAGGAAACCAGGCACCGCTCATCACCAACACAATACCATCCCAACGGTGAAGCATGGTGGTGGTAGCATCATGCTGTTGGGGTGTTTTCAGTGGCAGGGACTGGGGGACTGGTCAGGATTGAAGGAAAGCTGAACGCAGCAAAATTCAGAGATGTCCTTAATGAAAACCTGGTCCAGAGCGCTCAGGACCTCAGACGGGGCCGAAGGTTCATCTTCCACCAGGACAATGACCCTAAGCACACTGGCTCTGCCAGAGCCCAGATTTGAACCCAGATGAACATCTCTGGAGAGACCTGAAAATGGCTGTCCACTGATGGTCCCCATCCAACCTGACAGAGCTTGAGAGGATCTGCAGAAAAGAATGGCAGAAAATCCCCAAATCCAGGTGTGCAAAGCTTGTTGCATCATACCCAAAAAGACTTGAGGCTGTAATCCCTGCCAAAGGTGCTTCAACAAAGTACTGAGTTAAGGGTTTGAATACTTATGTCAGTGTGATATTTCAGTGTTTTCTTTTTAATAAATTTCCAAAGTTATCCAAAGTTCCAAAGCTTTTTTGTCATTATGGGGTATGGAGTGTAGATTGATGTAAAAAAAATAATAATATTTAAAGCATTTTAGCATAAGGCTGCAACATAAAAAAATGTGGAAATAAATGAAGGGGTCTGAATACTTTCTGAATGCACTGTATAAATAAAACATAGATACAAATAAAAAAATATGGTTTGAGTATTTGGAACAAAAGCGGTTTAGCACAATCGTCTCAGTGGCAAATTCTGTTGAGCTCCAAAAAATCACCATAAAAGTAGTTCACTAAATGCTCTGTTATATTCATGCACTATATTCCTAGTGTTCTGAAGACATACGATACCTTTGTGTGAGGGGCAGGTTGTTGGCTGTCATAACAACAATAATTAATGCTATGATATCAATGTAACTAACCTCTGACCATTGCTTCATGTCATCTACACACTCAGGTGAGGCCCTGTCTATAAAAAAAAAAAATAGTCATCTCGACTCTGTGAAGTTTCAGCTATTTTTATGAATGTAATACCTTAAACATTACATTACCCGCTAAGAATATTCGCTGATGCGAGTGAAAACATTGGAGACCGGAAATTGAAAACAGTCAAATCATGGAACACTTCTGTGTTCAGGAAAATGGTGGATAGAATGAAAGACTTATCAGCCTGTTCTTTTTAGTGAATCAAAAACTTACTGAACTGCAAGTCGTTAATTTTGTCATGTGCAACTAGAACCAAGATATCATTAACACAATGTTTGTTTTTTTTTGTAATTAAAATCATCATAAAGGCAGTACAACAAACTCTACCATTATGTATCCTCATGCGACCCCGCGTCTTCCTGCGTGGACTGTGTGTTTTGTCTTCGCTATGCATAATTTAATTTCATTTAAGCGACTATCTCAGTTCAGGACACTCTGGGCTGTCAGTAAGGGGTTAAACATTTGATGCACCATGTCATGGAACAAAACAACACTGATCACAGATGTCTTTGGGAGAATGGCAAAAAAACTACATCTGGTAAGAAACCTCAGTACGTTTTTTAAACCGAACTCTGTTTGAGTCAAAAGACTAGAGTCTCTAGTTTCATCCGATATGCCATTTTGAAAATTTCATTGATTTATCGCGAAGCTGCACGCTGTTAAACACAATGACCACAGGCGAGGACTATAGGCCTTTTTGTTTTGTTTTTTCACCTAAGAAATCCTATATTCATTGTGCATTATCACACTGAGAATCGATGTATTCATCCAAAAGCTAAAAAAATTTAACTTTCAGAGGCTGTACGGAGTTAGGATGAAAATAAGGTGCATTTCAAACTGTTCTGAGAGCAGTGCAGACAGACAGCACACTGGAGGTTAAGTCATTCACTAAATAGGGAGCAAGGCAGCATCCTATAGCTTTCCTATGCAGCTAAGTGCATTCACTCCTGACTTCCGGTCAAAAGTTCAGTTTCAGGCTGCAGATGATGTTTGGACCACTCAGCATGTTTGGTAGACATGGGACAATAGTAATCAGTACTTAGATTCAGAATTTATAATGTATAATTTTATTTTAACATGGTTGGCAGTGATTGGATAATGCTGGCCATTACTTTGATTAGAATTAATTTCTGATTGATAAAATGCTTCAGCACTTGCTAGCACTTGTTTGTTTGACAGTGCAAAGAGAGAACATTGAGATTTTGTTGTCAAAGTAGAAAAAAAAGTTTTGTGACAAAAGTCAAATCATTTTTGTATATTTTTTATTTTTTATTTTTTTAGTGTGTGCTTTTCCCAAAGCACATTGGTCCTAAGCAGCTTTACAGAAAATTAGCTGTAATTTATGTAACGTCTCAAAAACATGAATAACTAACACTCCTGGAAATATAATAAATGTATTATTTGGTATTATTTAACATTGCTTAGTCCCACTGTCCCCATATGAGGACATACATTTTAGGAAAACTATTTGCTCTTCAAAAAAACAGTACTAGTTACAAATCAAAAAGGGAAATGAAAAATGCACAAAGCAGTCGTGCCCTGGTCTCAGGAGGGTATACATGGGAATGCTTAACGGCCTGATAACTCGATACAGTAGTGACTTGAAGATGCTGTTATTTCTTTGTAGAGGATATCCCGAGGCTGTGTGCTGCTGCTTTTGTTTTGTTAATTTACCCTGTTCTTTCTGTCCCAGGACCCTGCTATGAGAACTGAATGTCACCTCAATGGCCCTGTTTACACCTGAAATTAACGTGAGTCTCTCTCTCTGTCTCTCAGATACTACATGGAAGTGGCTTCTATATCCTGTAGTGAGTCTAACACCCACAACAGCAGCTCAGACCCAACAAATGTATCTGTGCCACCCCTCATACCAATACTGAAGAAGATCTATGTGCTGGGCCTCTGTGTCTTCTACGTTTTCTTCATCTCCATCATGATATTCCCCGCCGTCTCCTCTGGGATCCAATCATTGAATAAAGACTCTGGAAACCCCTGGACTTCTACGTACTTTGTGCCCCTCACTAGTTTTTTACTGTATAATGTCGCAGACTTCTGCGGCCGTCAGGTCACCGCCTGGCTTCAGGTACCGGGACCCACCAGTCGCAAACTGCCACTGCTGGTCCTCTTCAGAACTGTCTTGGTTCCGCTGTTCGTGTTCTGCAACTATCAACCGCGGTACCACCTGCACAATGTGTTTTTTGCACATGACCTCTTCCCCGTGGTGTTCGTCTGCCTGCTGGGGATTTCCAATGGGTACCTGGGCACGCTTCCCATGATCTACGGGCCTAAAGTTGTTCCGCGGGAGTTGGCCGAGCCTGCTGGTGTCATCATGTCCTTCTTCCTCACGTTTGGGCTAGCTGTCGGATCGGCCTTCTCTGTGGCACTGGTTCACTGGATCTGAGTGCCAATGACTGGCTGCCAATTAGACTTTTAAAAAGTGCCACAGCATGGACCATTTACACTACAGCACCCAATAACTATCTGTTGCCAAGAACTATTTTTATTTGATTTAAAACTTTTAATACCTTGATATAAGTCTTTTTTGTTGTTACTCATTTTATTGTTCCCATGGAGTTTAAATCTAAATGTTTTTTTAATCTGTAATTAAAAACATTTGAATTAAAGCAGTATTGTTTTCATTGTACTGTCCCCAAGCACATGGGTATATTTTTTCTCTATTTAAATCTAAATGTTTACTGAATACTTAGATTCAAATTCCTTTTTAGGTCAATTAAAATGTAATTTTACTGTCATCTTTTATTTAAAAATATATATTTATATGATTTGGGGCCTTTGTAATAAAAACATTTTGATAAAAAGCAGCTTTTTTCCCCCTTTGTATTCCCATTTCAGTGACCCCAGGCACATGAATATAAATTTTGTATTAGTTTGAATCTAAATGTTTACCGAATATTTAAATTCACTCTTTTTGAAGTCAATTTAAATGTCATTTTATTGTCATCTTTTAAAAAAATATATGATTTTGGGACTCAATTAAGTCCTTGATTCAAATTCCTTTTAAATTTAATTTAATTGTCATGTTTATTAGGAAAATATACTATAATTTGGGGCTCAAGATAGTCTTTTATAATAAAACATTTGGATAAAAACAGCATTGTTTCTTTAACTCATTTTACTGTCCCCAGGCACAAGACCCCATAAAATAAAAATTGCTGTTTTGAGGGTTTATGCATGTTAGCTCTGAGGTCATGTATATGCTAGTGTACCACTAACAAACTAAGCTTTTAGCAGAAAAAACTATTGATATTTCCAACATTTTTGTACGATAAAATGCACTCTAGAGAGCATATAGTGAGCAGCAAATCATGGTTCATGTCATGACTGTAAAACGATGAGTTTGTACTCAAAATAGGAAAAAATCTCTCACATCAATTAATTTTTACATAGGTCCCAACAGAGCAAAAGATGTGCAAAAATTGCCAAGTGCAGTAGCAAAATGTTTTCGGGATCAACCCTTCATCAGTGCTAAATACCTATAAGCAACACACAATCGTTTATAGTAAAAGCATTTACCGTAAATATTCTAATATTAGGGATACAACAGGATCAAAATTCGAAAAGACGTAGTTTCATTCATTAAAAAGGCATGGCTTGTACATAAATCAAAATACAAAAAAGGACTTAAATGTTGATCTGTTTTTCACTCACACCTATCATATCACTTCAGAAGATATGGATTTAACCACTGGAGTCGTATGGATTATGTTTATGCTGCCTTTATGTGCTTTTGAGGTCCAAAGTTCTGGTCACCATTCACTTGCACTGTATGTGTGTTCTGTGTGTTCTGCTGAAGAAAGAAAGTCACACACGTCTAGGATGGCATGAAGGTGAGTAAATGAAGAGAGAATTTTCATTTTTGGGTAAACTATCCCTTTAAGTTTGGAAGTTTTTTTGAAATTTTGAAAAATAAAAAATGTAATAATTTGAATTAAATTGATCACCACGCCCTACAGCAGGGGTCAGCAATCTTTTTGACATGGAGTGCCATTTTTTTTCCCCCTTGTCAATGGCTGTGCCAACGTATGTTTTCTTGTTTTCTCTTTTAATCATTTAATGTAATTTTTAGTGTGACATTGGTTTAATGAGGGTGTACCTGTATGCTGGGTTGGAAATCTCAAGGATTAATAGTGTTGTTTTCCTTATTGCATCACGTGTTGTTCTGAAAGCAAAAAGAAACAAATGAAACAGAATGTAGGCTGTCATCCGTGCAGCCTGACTGAAGCAAAGCAGGCGCGTTTACTCACGTGATTAACCAAACGTGAAGCGCTGCCGGCTCGTGATGTGTGAATGTTGTTGCACGAGTCAAATCAAATCAAATCAAATCCCTTTATTGTCACTCAACCATATACACAAGTGCAACAGTGGGTGAAAGTCTTGGGTGCAGTTCCAAGCAACATAGCAGTATGACAATTACAATAAACTTATCTGATTTACACATAACACAGTTTACACATCTGTTACACAACACAATATACACCTAATAATATACAATATACAGTATACACAAAATAGAATACTGTATAGAAGACCCCCACCCCATGTAATCAATGGAAATAAATATGAAGTGTTGTGTTGACATTCAGATGTCGGTTGATAGTCAGTTGCCAGTGTGTTACTGAGAAATATAAAATGTGAGTCCAGTCTGAGGTTAATAAAGTGCAGTGCTGATATATGTATCGTGATCGATCAAGAGTTCAAAAGTCTGATTTCTTGGGGGAAGAAGCTGTCATGAATTCGGCTGGTGCGGATCCTGATGCTGCGATACCGCCTGCCTGATGGTAGCAGTGAGAGCAGCCTATGGCTCGGGTTGCTGGAGTCTCTGATGATCCTCCGAGCTTTTTCCACACACTGCCTGGTATAGATGTCCTGGAGGGAGGGAAGCTCACCTCCGATGATGTGTCTGGCAGTTCGCACCACCCTTTGCAGGGCTTTGCGGTTGAGGGAGGTGCTGTTGCCGTACCAGGCAGTGATGCAGCCAGTCAGGATGCTCTCTATAGTGCTGGTATAGAACCGTGTGAGGATGTGGTGGTTCATTCCAAACTTCCTCAGCCGTCTCAGGAAGAAGAGGCGCTGGTGAGCCTTCTTCACAACGGCCTCAGTGTGGACAGACTATGTGATTTCCTCAGTGATGTGGACACCGAGGAACTTGAAGCTGCTGACTCTTTCCACCGGTGCTCCATTGATGGTGATGGGGCTGTGTTCTCTGTCTTTCCTCCTGAAGTCCACCACAAGCTCCTTTGTCTTACTGACATTGAGGGAGAGTTTGTGCTCCTGACACCAACATGTCAGAGTGTGCACCTCCTCTCTGCAGGCTGTTTCATCATTGTCAGTGATCAGAGCTACCACCGTCGTATCATCAGCAAACTTAATGATGGCACTGGAGCTATGTGTCGCCACACAGTCATGTGTGTACAGGGAATACAGGAGTGGGCTGAGAACCACCTAGGTGTCTGCTAGACAGGAAGTCCAGGATCCAGCTGCACAATGAGCTGTTTAAGCCCAGAGCCCGGAGTTTCTCATCAAGCTTGGAGGGCACTATGGTGTTGAATGCTGAGTTGTAGTCTACAAAAAGCATTCACACATCTGTGTTCCTTTTTTCCAGGTGGGAGAGAGCACTGTATAGTGTAGATGCAATGGCATCATCAGTGGAGCGTTTGTTGCAGTAAGCAAACTGCAGTGAGTCCAGTGAGGCAGGCAGCACAGAGTAGATGTAATCTCTGATTAGCCTCTCAAAGCATTTGCTGATGATGGGGGTCAGAGCAACAGGATGCCAGTGAGTTAAGCAAGTGATTTTGGATTGCTTTGGTACAGGCACAATGGTGGACCTTTTAAAGCATGTGGGGACTACAGACAAGGAGAGGGAAAGGTTGAAAATATCCATAAAAACACCAGGCAGTTGGTTCACGCACGCTCTGATGACACGGCCCGGAATGGCATCTGGACTCGCGGCTTTACGGGTATTCACCCTTTGGAAACATCGGGTTACATCCGCTACAGAGACGGTGAGTGAACTAACCTCTGTAGCTTCGGCCGTGAGAGCTCTCTCCATGAGGGTGGTGTTATTTCCCTCGAAACGAGCATAAAATGTGTTTAGCTTATCCAGGAGAGTTCACGGTGGAGTTTTTATTCCCTTTGAAGTCTGTGATGATATTGATTCCCTGCCACATGCTTCTAGAGTTGGTGGCGTTAAACTGTCCTTCAATCTTGTCCCTATACTGGCATTTGGCTGCTCTGATAGTTTTGTGGAGGGCATAACTGGCTTGTTTATGCTCCTCCGCGTTCCCGGAATTAGAAGCGTTGGTCCGCGCATTAAGTGCCACACGAACATCGCTATTAATCCATGGTTTCTGGTTAGGGTAGATCTGTACCATTTTGGTCAGCACTACGTCATCTATGCACTTCCTGATGAAACACATTACAATATCAGCGCAGACCTCGATGTCGTCATCAGAGGCGGACAGGAACATCTCCCAGTCCGCGAGTCTGTTGGGTATACTGCAGTCTCATCACATTTTAACTTTTTGTTTAGCCTCCCAATCAGCTCATGAAAAAACGCTGCATGATCATGAGGAAGGATTACATCAAGATGTAGATTGGAATGCAGGTGCAGAATTTATATAAATAAAATAGTCTACTCCTCTCTAGCCATTGCTGGCATACCAGTGTTTACCCCTCCCAGGGTAGCCGCGGGTCATTAAAAAGTATTAAAAGGTACTAAATCAATTTGGTGAAAAATAAGGTATTAATTTTTTTTGTTTGAACATTTCCCTCCTTGGGTCGTAAGGTTGAATGAAAACCTTCGCAGATAGCAGAGAATAGAGTGGGCGCATGGTTTTCACGTGTACGTTCAGTGTACATATGCGCTGATCCTGTGAGTGCTCCGGGGCTCAAGATATTCCCCTTTCATTTTCTCCATTGTCATTTCAACATTAACAGAATGGGCAATTACATGAGAGAAGTACTGTATCTTTCAACACACCCTCAGAGGTTCATTCATGTTTTCATTTCGTGCTATAAGTTGGAGAAAGAGAGCGCAGTGCCCACTCTGTTTGACTGTCCAGCTACAGCAATCTGTTACACGCACCATTAAAGAGTGTAATATAACATTTATTGTTTGCATTTCGAGATAACAGTGAAATCATCTAAAATCTTAAACTAAATTTGTGTTTCTCCAAAAAATTACATCTGACTCAAATGATGGAGCGTGACAACAATTTGTGCATCTGTAGCTGTAACCGGCGCTGTCCTGTGCCTTCACTTTGCGTTGGTGTGTGTAGATGAGAGACTCATTTGAGATGTCAACAGTGTTGGGTGTAATGCATTACTAAGTAATTAATTACTGTAATTAAATTACTTTTTCATTGAAAAAAGTAAAGTAATGGATTACTCTTAATTTTTCAGTGATTTAATTACAGTTACTTCTGATGTAATTGTGTTAAATACTGTATGGACTACAGAACAATTCTATATAAAACAATAGGGAATTTAAAATCGAAATTTTACATCTAATGTTAAAATGTATAATGTAAAATGTTTTCTAATTTAATGCAGCCCCCTTAAATTCTTTGGCCAGTTCATGAATAATTTATTTGATTTTATATGATTTATTTGATAGAATTAAAAGAACAGTTTCATGTCTATCCTTGTATTTTTCATCTGGTCGAAGTTGATAAGGGTTTTAGAAAGTAATTAGTAATAAGTAATGCAGTTACTTTTCAGACAGAGTAATTATTACAGTAATCTAATTACACTGTAGAAGATGTAATTAGTAGTTAGTAATTAATTACTTTTTTAGAGTAACTTACCCAACACTGGATGTCAAATTCCTCGCTTTGAAAGTAGAAGAGAGTAAATGGCTGCAGTCAGAGGAGAAGTGAAATACCAGCTGTCAAGTCAGACAGTTCTTGTAGTGGATCAGACACCTTCAAGATCAAAGGTAGATTTTGTGGGATTCACGCTCGCTGTTGCTGATAAAGTGGATATGATTTAAAATGATGTTGCTTTAAAATGAAAATAAATATGATGAAAAAGACACTCAATGTCCCTGTTTTTTAATTTCGCCATTTTTAGTTTAATAAAGAGAAGTATTTTAGATATTTCAGAAATATAATAAAAATCACATATCCCGTACAGAGATCGAACTGTCAGAGTCTTGTGAATATTCACAGATATTTTATACACATAAAACATGATATTAGAGATAAAAACATAAAACATTTTAGAAGAAAATTAAACATCACTTCACGGTTGTTTTTTTATTCATTCAATGTCAGACGAACAAGAGGTATTTATACATAGTCACCATAATAATATAAGTTACACTGCCAGAGAATATTTTACATACATTTTAGTTCTTTTAAAACTTTACATGTTTTCAGTGCTTTTTTGTTATTTGTTTTTCCATCACAGTAAAGCCAGTGAGCATTAAACTGTGTCATCAGCAAGTCGTTTCCCATCATGCTGTTGCGAGCGCCTCGCTCTCATGAGACTTTATTGGCATACAGTATGTCACCATGACATCACAGCAAGTCGGACAGATTTCTAACTGGCATGCACCTGCCGGTGATCACCGGTGATCTGTTCTGCACAGAACTTGCTCATCTCAAACGAGCCTAATGAGACAAGATGCCGGTGACATCATTATTCAAAATAAAAGTCCTATATTGAATTAGCTAATTTTGAAGATAATACAAACATGGATTAGTGTAAAAAGTTTGTAAAATATTTTACAACATATTATTTTAGGATATCACACGATATGGTGAAATTAACTTTATATTCAAAAGCTTTTTATAAAAAAATATAAATAATTGAAGATGAGTATTAATATCTGCTACATAGATAATGGCACAACTGTACATATTAAACGCGGTCTATATGCAATTTGGAACAAAAGATAGCTATGAGATTATGAATTATCTGAAGAGCGACTTTGTGAAACGTTGCAATGGAACCACCAGCCGATCATTCTTAGATCACAGGGAGCGAGAGGGGACATAGGCCTGGAGGCGTGAGTTGAAGTAAGAGGGTGCTGTTCCATCGGCTGTCCTGAAGGCCAGAGTCAAAGCCAAGTTATTATACAAATCTAAAAACGTGATACAGTATCACAGAAAAGATGACAGTGTTTAACCAGATTTCAAATGAGGAACAATGTAAACTGTTAAATAAACACTGCCCTTTCCGCCAAAATAAAAGGTCCAAGTGAAGGTGAAGTAAATACTACAGAAATATATTACTATTATATAAAAACAAATCTAATCCTCAAAATTATAATAATTCAATTTTATGTAATAATAATAAACTTGAAAGGAACCCACAATGGCAATATTATTAATAATATAATAAAATAATATTCAAATGGGTTCCAAAAAAGTGAAACTGTACTGTAATTTTTGCCAATACTGTTAATTCACAAAAATGTTTAGTAAAACTATATGTTGGTAAGTACTGTTTTTTATTAGGCCAACTTAATTGCTGTATTGGTGTAAATAAATAAACAGCAACTGATTAATTGCAGGCTTGTGAGAAAAGTTGACCTCTCAGTTGACCTCTCAGTTGATATATATTTAAGCAAGCTGACTTTTCACAGCAAGTACTCAGTTCCTATTTTCATAGTGTGTGTGTCAGTAACAGAAATCATGTGGAAAGGGTTCCCTGTTTTTCTTCTCTGAATGTCTCAAGTTAAAGGTCAAATATCACTCCTCTATTCTAGAACATTTTGTTTCATTTACATAATTTATGCAGAATCTTTATGTATATCTTTCCAAATAGGGTAATGATTGATCTCACTGGATAGTGTACTGCTTTTCCTGTTCTTACAAAGATAAATAATGATGTGCTGAACAATAAAGTACGAGAAATCTTTGACGCATGCTCTGTGTCTGTGTCACTCATTTCTTCCCTCGCGAGGATCCGGATTGAGACAGCGACTGCAGACCTGACTTGATACTTAGGGGCCAGTCCTGAAAATTCCTAACAGCTCTGGTGTCAGAAGGTGGGATATTTCAAGACAGGTAGGACAAGATTATATACAATTTTAAGAACTGTATGCTGAAATATTACATGCCAAATTTGGTAGAGAATTTGACGGTCAAACCTATAGTTGGGAGTCCTCTTTTTGTAGAGTTGAAGATTGCCTTATTTTGAAAGATAAATAGGAAGGAGATTCTAAACTCAGTCATGACTATAGGCAGGAGTCCTCTTTTGTAGAGTTGACGATTGCCTTATTTTGAAAGATAAATAAGAAGGAGAATCTTAATCTCAAGTTCACGACTATAGTCGAGTTTTCCTAATTTTGAAAGATAAATAAGAAGGAGAATCTTAATCTCAAGTTCACGACTATAGTCGGGGTTTCCCTAATTTGAAAGATAAATAGGAAGGAGATCAATCTCAAGGTCAAATTTCTCTGGGTGTCCTCCTCAGTGGAGTGGACAGTTGCCCTATTCTTATTGAATAGGAAGGAGATTATATTCTCAGAAAAAATAGATATTGGTCTGCCGTCCTGTTCTCCGTCCAGATAGCATTTTACTAACTTGCTTCATTCCTCTTGACTAACTACTATATACCTGAATACTCATACTGTGGTGACATTACGGGACAAGAGATAAGCCGTCCTTTACCGGAGGAAACACCAAAACAATGGATGTTTCATAATAATCAAGATTATAATACTGAACCATATATCAGTAATTTGGCTGGATGGTCAGAGTTAAAAACACAGTTAGATCCGTACCCTAGAGACGGCTCATTTGAAGATCGATATATGAGCAAGGCCAAATCGATGGTAAAAGGTGGGTGGGAAGATCCACAATGGGATTCCCGACTAAACCTAAACCAACCCCAGTAATGGTGCAAGTCGTTCAAGGTAATAACGATAGAAATTGCTATTACTGTGGCAAGCCAGGACACTTTAAGCGTGAATGTCGGAAGAAACAATATGATTTACAACAGTGTAAAAGTGGGCACAATCGCCGACAGGATGACCCAACTCTGTTCAAAATGCATGATTTTGTCATTTTATCTGACTCTCCATTCTGCTTATTGGGGCGTGATCTGATGCACAAAATTGGTGCCAAGATATCATTTTAATCTAACTCTTTGCAACTTATATTTTCTTCAGTGTATTTAAAGTCTGTGTGTACAGGAACTTGTGGTGAAGTGCTCAGCTCAATGTCTGTGAGGTCTTCTGATGTAAAACAGGAACTACTCAATGTCAACCCAGCATTGTGGGATGCCCACAAAGATGAGGCTGGCCTAATTGACGTTAGGCCATACATGGCTAAACTTCGGTCTAACATACCAGTATACTGCAAACAGTACCCACTCTCAAAAGAAAAGGAAGAAGGTATTAGTCCAATAATACAGCGGTTGCTGTCACAAGGTATACTGAAACCAACCCATTCACCATATAACACACCAATCAATCCTGTCAAAATGACTAATGGTACGTGGCGACTAACACAAGATTTGTGGAAAATGTATGATTTAATTGTTCCATTGTCTCCTGTGGTGCCAGATGTGTGCACAACTATTAATTCTGTTCTGGCAGACCACACTTATTTTACTGTTATTGATCTGTGTTCTGCCTTTTCAGTGTGCAAGTCTCAACTGTCACGTAGCCCCTGTTCGCGTTCATGTACGGAGGCCGACAATACACGTGGACAAGAATGCCCCAGGGATTTAGAGTCTCGCCAACTGTGTTCTCTGCTGTAGTGCATGCTACTTTGAAAGACACCAGGTTGCCACCACAGACCTGTCTGCTGCAATACGCTGACGACATCCTGGTTTCAAGGCATCAAAAGAGAAGCTGCAATGGGTGAAACCGAGAGTTGACTATCTGGGTCATGAGCTGCAGAAAGGAACAGTTTGTCTCTCCACAGACAGAGTCAAAACAATAACCACCTTTCAGCGTCCGACAACAAAGACTCAAATGCAAAGGTTTCTGGGCTTAGTTAATTATTGTCGAGCCTGGGTCCTGAACTGCTCATTGTGCCAGATATTGAGAGAGGCCACATTCTCAGGGGCCGAAGAGCCCATAAAATGGACTGCTGAAATGGACATGGCTTTCAAGCACTTGTGTAACAGTCTAAGTTCCCCACCAGCTCTAGGTCTGCCAAACTATGACGAACCTTTCCATCTGTACGTGCATGAGACTGGAGTCACAGCAGCAGCGATCCTCGCCTAGTCCCATGGTGGAACATATAGTCTGGTGGCATACTTGAAGACATTAGATGCAGTCGCCAAAAGCCTCCCTGCATGTCTATGGGCAGTTGCTACTGCAGCATTGATGGTACAAGATGCAGAACACATTGTTCTTTCACACCTTATGACTGTGCACACCTCACATCAGGTAGGAGCAATTATGCATAATATTACTACACAACACATGACAGCACAACATCGATCAGGGTATGAGGCAATTTTGTTGGCTACTGCTAATCTGACTATTAAACCAACCTCTGTTGTGCATGGTCCAACTTTGTCATTGCATACAGTGCATCTGGAAAGTATTCACAGCGCTTCACTTTTTCCACATTTTGTTATGTTACAGCCTTATTCCAAAATTTATTAAATTCATTATTTTCCTCAAAATTCTACAAACAATAACCCATAATGACAATGTGAAAGAAGTTTGTTTGAAATCTTTGCAAATTTATTAAAAATAAAAAACGAAAAAAATCACATTTACATAAGTATTCACAGCCTTTGCTCAATACTTTGTTGAAGCACCTTTGGCACCAATTATAGCCTCAAGTCTTTTTGAGTATAATGCTACAAGCTTGGCACACCTCTTTTGGGCAGTTTCTCCCTTTCTTCTTTGCAGGACCTCTCAAGCTCCATCTGGTTGGATGGGGAGCGTCGGTGCACAGCCATTTTTAGATCTCTCCAGAGATGTTCAATTGGGTTCAAGTCTGGACTCTGGCTGGGCCACTCAAGGACTCAAAATACGCATATGGGGTGGTGCACGATTTTGCCCTTATGTGGGAAGAATGAGATTTTAAGACAGCCGAGGGCAAACCGATATCCCATCATAACCTAGTAGCAGAGCTGCTGAGAGCAGCACAGTTGCCTGCTAAACTGGCTGTAATAAAAGTAGCAGGACACATGACAGGAGATTCTGAGGAGGAAAGGGGAAACAGATTAGCTGATGAGGTTGTGAAATGGGCGGCGAAGGAAGCTGTGGTAAGCCCTGATCTAATTCAAGCTGATGAAACCGTTTCGATGATGCAGTCCACTTTAGTCAGAGATGCTGACATCAAATTGTTGCAGGCTAATCCATCTGAATCTGATCTCCAACATTAGGCCTTTAATGAAGTTAAACCAGATCAAAATAATTTGTTACAATACAAATAAGGGAGCCTGGCTTTACCAAAAACAGCCATAGTGGTACTTTGCCGACATTATCATGGTATTTCTCATTTGTCAAAAGAAAAATGTAATCCAGTCGATTAATTAAACTTATTGCATAAACGGGGTACGGAACGTTGTAAATTTAATCCTGGATTCATGTTTAACGTGTGTACAGAATAACAGATATAAGCCTATAAAACACGACTCGTTACCGCATCCGGAACTACCATTCCAATATCTGAAAATTGATTTTACCCACATGCCGCCGTGTCGAAACAATAAATTATTATTAGTCATTGTGGACCGCTTCTCCAAGTGTACAGAAGCCTTCCCGTGTGTGAGGGAAAATGCTAAGGCCGTGGTTAAAATTTTAGCTAAAGAAATAATACCGAGGTTCGGTATCCCGTCGGTCATTGAAAGCAATAATGGCACACAGTTTGCTTCAAAGGTAACACAGCTCTTAGCAAAAGAACTAAACATAAACTGGCATTTTAACATACTGGATCATCCACAGTCAGCTGGTGTGGTGGAGAGAACTAACCGCAATCTGAAAGAATGCCTAAACAAGGCCTGTACTGAAACAGGTAGAACATGGGTTGATATATTGCTGGCTGTGTTGACTGAGATAGTCCTACTCACCCATTTGTCAACAGGTCCTGATCAGGTGTCTAAAACCTACTAAGTTGGGGGAGCCAAAGTATCTGGGTCCATCTACTGTCCTGGCGGTGACCAGAACCGGAGTGCTAACAGATCTGTAACCATAGTGCATACACGCAAGCAGCATGAAACCTGTACCTGAGGAGAGTCCGACTATTTCAAAAGCGAACAGTGAACGTACTGGAGGAGCTGAACACGCAGTGCCAGTGCCTAACCGGGAACTTGAGAATTAGGAGGGCCAGAGGGGGGGACGGAAACTTCAGAAGGGTCATAGCTATGTTAAACAGACATAATATTGCTATGCTTCATTATGTACACTTACCCACTGTCTAAGAGATTCCGAGTGATCCTTCCAGGATCAAAGCAGGTACTGTGAGAAAAGTTGACCTCTCAGTTGAACTCTCAGTTGATATATATTTAAGCAAGCTGACATTTCACAGCTAGTACTCAGTTCCTATTTTCATAGTGTGTGTGTGTGTCAGTAATGGAAATCATGTGGAAAGGGTTCCCTGTTTTTCTTCTCTGAGTGTCTTAAGTTAAAGGTCAAATATCACTCCTCTATTCTAGAACATTTTGTTTCATTTACAGAATTAATGCAGAATCTTTATGTATGTCTTTCCAAATAGGGTAATGATTGATCTCATTGGATAGTGTACTGCTCTTCCTGTTCTTACAAAGATATATAATGACGTGTTGAACAATAAAGTACGAGAAATATTTGAAGCATGCTCTGCAGCGACTGCAGACCTGACTTGATACTAAGATCCTGAAGGACAATCCTGAAAATTCCTAACAAGGCTGAAGTTATGTGGTGTCTCAGAACAGTGGTAAAGTACCACTCATTCAGGTTGAACGAAGATATTTGTCAGGTTTTTCAAACAATGTTCCCAGATATACCAAAAATATAGCTCAGATAAAGCAAACAGTTTCACGTGTGACATGACAGCATATATAATTTGATTTGGTCTAGTTCAAGGAAAAGCTTGTTGGTAGTGTCACAAAGAGCCTCAGTGAGTGCACTAAAAAACAAAAACAAGTGGATGTTTATGTAATATTTTTGGAGTGACATCCAGTCGAGGTACCTTGTGTATAGTAATGAACACAAGCATAAGTAATGAACTTTAATAACTACTGTAGATGTCTGCATAAAAATATACACAGTAGGCATACAGTATCAAAGCTCTCGCATTAGCAACATGTCATTTTAATATGTGACTTCATGTAGCATCTAGTGGTGAGTATGTATATCCATTAACCCCGATAGTGATTGAAGTAACAAGCAAGTCTTAAATATTTTTGAAAAGGTCTTGAAAAGGGTATTTAAGGAGAGTCACGTGACGCCATGCAAGGATCGGACGTGTGAATGGCGAGCTCTGCACACTTTGCTAGTTTTAATACCTTTAATGATATAAACGGGTGAGATTTGATACACTCTGTACCATAACTGTTCTAGGAGGACAGTATGTCAAAGAATTCAAAATCCTCGGGCTCTGGATACATTAAAAGACACTTACGTGCTCAAGCTGACACCCATGAGCAGGCTGCGGACCTGGAAGTCGATTTGGTTGGAGAGATGTGGGAAATGCGGCAAGAGATGCTGAACATGTCGGCAATGCTGACGAAGGTTATTGCTGACTTGGAGGATCTTGCTGTGATACGTCAATCAATCACTGACATGGAGGCAAAATTTACTGATGTGATCACAAGAGTGGGGGATGTCGAGAAACTGATCGATTATCTGGAGTCATTGGAGAGGGAATTATCTGCTAATCCGCTAGCAACCAAGGTGGATTTGGAGAGTGTCTGGGAGAAGTTGGAGGACATGGAAGACCGTAGCTGGCGGAATAACGTCAGAATCGTCGGAGTTCCTGAGGGCAAAGAAGGACAGGATATGGTGAAATTCCTGGACGGGTTCTTTTAGAATCTGCTCGACATAACACGCCATAAGCTGGAAATCGAGCGAGCTCATAGGGTTCTGACTCGATGATCTGCAGAAGGAGACAGGCCCCGATCAATTCTGGCCAAATTTCTGAGATCATCCGATGAAGATCTTGTGTTACGCGAGTCGAGGAGTATAGGAAGGCTTTCTTGGAAAAACCACAGGATTTTCTTGTTCCCAGACTTTGTGAACTCGACAAGAGAGAAACGTGATTGATTCAAGGAATGCAAGAAACGTTCACATCAATAGAAGGTCACTTTTGCACTGATATTCCCAGCCAAAATTGAGAATAGATGCTAAGGATGGCCGTAAAACATTCACATGCCCACAGCAAGCGAAGTCCTTCATAAAGTCAGTGAAGTGAGTAAGCCATCTTATGGTACTCACGTTGCAGCCGAATGGTCTGGCTCATTGAATATTCGCTTGACTGTTTGAAGATTCTGTGTGCTCTTTTTGTGCTGGTTCCACCTAGCGGCTAGAGTTTATTTTGTAGAGCAACACACCTTCTGGACGGTATTGTGGATGAATCTACAAGCTCTTTGTGCTTATTTAGCCTATCGGCTGGAGTTTATTTTGTGGAGTATTTCTTGCATAGTCATTAGAGTGAGTAAGTCATTTGCTTGTACTCATGTTGCAGCCGAGTGGACCGGCTCACTGAACATTCGTTTGACTGTTTGAAGAATCTGCGCATTCTTTTTGTGCTAGTTCTGCCTAGCGCCTGGAGTTTATTTTGTAGAATATCACACCTTCAGGTCAGTTTTATGGATGAAGCTACACGCTCTTTGTGTGTATTCTGCCTATTGGCTGTAGTTTGTTTTATAGATTATCTTTTGCTGTATAATTTTGTCTCACAAAATGTGTATAGAGACACCGGACTTGAGCAATCCATTGGCAAGGTTGTCGTGGGGGCTCTCATAGGCATGCATGGACTGTTTGAGTTTAGAGGGATGAACAGCAGTTGGCGCTGTCATGCGCGGGGTTAATGCGCACGTTTTCTTTTTTCTGTCTTTTTTTTTTTTTTTGTTCTTTGGGATGTTTGGGAATTGATTGTTGCACTAATGTTGAAATGTGGTCTTTATAATCTTGTCTTTGACACACGATCTATTTTTTCTTATATGTCAAAAAGTCAAATGTTAATATGAGTGGATTGTCTCTCTCCACGTGGAACGTGAATGGGTTGGGGTACCCCATAAAAAGAAGGAAGGTTTTTTCTCTTCTTAAGCGTAAGAAATATGATATAGTGTTTCTTCAAGAAACGCACCTTTCTCCGCAGGAAACTGAACAATTTGGAAAGATATGGGTTGGGCATTTTTTTTATAGTGCTGGCTGAAGTAAGAGCAGGGGAGTCATTACACTGATAAGTAAACATCTACAATTCAAATGTCTCAAACAGAATAAAGGTAAATTAGGAAGAGTCATTATTGTTTTAGCTGAAATTCAGGGACAAAGTCTTATTTTGGCTAATATTTACACACCTAACGTTGATGATCAGGGCTTTTTTATAGATCTTGAAGGGATGTTGTAAGCCGCTGGCACCCCTCATGATATAATATTGGGAGGAGACTTTAATATTTTGATGGACTCAGTCCTTGATCATAGTGAAGCAAAAGTGTGCAAGCCCCCTAGAGCTACACTGACGCTTCACAGGATGTGTAAAAGTGTTGATCTTACAGATATTTGGAGACTTTTGAACCCATCTGGTAGGGACTATAAAAAAAATTTCATCAGTCCATATGATTTACTCTAGAATAGATTTTTTTTTTATGTCTAAGTCCCTAATTTCATCTGTCGTTGATTGCTCAATTGGAAACATTTTAGTTTCAGATCACGCCCTGGTGTGTTTAGAGGTGTTACCATATATAAAGAAAAGGAAATCATATAGTTGCCGCTTTAATGTATCCCTCTTGCAAAATCCTGAATTCCAACAAATGCTAAAGGCTGAAATCAATGTTTATATGGAGACCAACTGGTCCTTAGTATCCTCTGTAGACATGGCTTGGGAGGCACTTAAGGCAGTTCTCAGGGGCTGGATTATACAGTATGCTACTATCACCAAAAAATCCAAAGCACAAGAACTCGTGGAATTGGAAGGGAATGTTAAAAGTGCCGAGGCAGAGCTGAAGCACCAAATGTCATCTAATGGCCTCAGAGAATTGACCTGGTTGAAATACAGATATAATACTATTTTGTTGTGGAAGGTGGAGTTTTGGCTATTCAGGGCAAGACAGTCATACTTTGAGTCGGGGGAAAAAGGAGGGAAGTTTCTGGCTAGATATATAAAACAGAGAGAGTCTTTTTCTACTATTCCCTCAGTGGAATCTACTAGTGGTGAAATATTTACCGTCTAAAATATTTAGACACTCTCTGGTTGTCAAACGTTAATGAAACATGTTCATAGTGAATATGATGAATACTGCCTTCATGTGCTACCGGAATAATCCTACTTCCCACTTCTGAAGTGGTAATTATGAGTACGTCGTGTTCACGTGCTTTGTTGTAGGAAAGAACAGGAAACATGGACGACGCCAGGTTCATTCATACATATTTCTTGAGGAACTTTTATTTTGACACTATAATACATATTACTCAGCTTGCTGACAATAATGGAATTTGGTCAAATACAAGCTATTTTCATTGTGTAAAAAGTACAACATGCATAGAATGGTTGCTGATATACATAAATGAACATGACCGAAACGGCAAGCGCTAACAGTTGGCTGTATTAAGAAAAATGATCAAAACCTGTCATTCACTTCAGAAACTGTACTCTCCTCTGCCATGTTGAAAGTTTAGGACTCCTCCCATCTCGGAAACTTGGGTATCAAAATTATCTCAGAGTTTCCCAGTCGTAATTTCGACTTGAGGGGTTGTTCATGTGCAACTTCCAAGTGTGAAACTGCTATTTACAATAATTCCAATAGTGAAGGCAGCATTCCTCCACCGGTGGTTACTTGGACACCTGCATGAACTTAAGAAAGAAACTGATTTCATACATCCACTAAAAATCACCTTCATTACAAAAATGGCTTAGAAAAGTGAAGTTAGTTCTGAGAAAAACATCAGTTGCTTGCAGATTCCACTTGGTTTTATATTTTAGTTTTTAAATCCAATGCAATTCATATATTTTTAAGTGTGACAAAATATTTAAGTCACTGTATATGAGACACGTGCATTGATTAAGTAGTTATGTGTACAAGATACAAGACTTTAATTTAAAAAAAATTATTTTTTAGGCTTCTAGATGTTCTTGCAGTTTGGAAAGATCAGGTCAAGTTCTGGTTGACAACACCATTGTGACCTCTGACCTCAGGCTCTGCTCTGCCTATGTGGTTCAGGTAGGAGAAATTTAGATGGCCTTCTAAATTTTAATAAATCAATTAAAAATACACTTTCCCAAAGATACTTAAGCTCCTGAGACCAAAGCGTGACTGCTGTGTGCATTTTTCATTTAACTTTTTGATTTGTAACTAGTAGCAGCTAATAAAACATGCTAAATTAAATAAAGAAAAAATTGAAGAGCAAATAGTTTTCCAGAAAATGTATGTCCTCATATGGGGACAGCAGGACTAAGTTAATACCAAGCAATAGAAAGTAGCAAATTGTTTATTATGTTACTCATGTTTTTGAGATGTTACAGACATTAGAGCTGATTTTCTGTAAAGCTGCTTTAGAACAATGTGTATCGGGGAAAAGCACACACACACACACACACACACACACACACACACACACACACACACACACAAAACTATACAAATAAAATATCTGACTTGATTTTTGTGTTACAATGTTTTTTTCTACTTTGGCAACAAAATCTCAATGTTCTCTCTTTGCACTGTCAAACAAACAAGTGCTAGCAAGTGCTGAAGCATTTTATCAATCAGAAATTAATTCTAATAAAAGTAATGGCCAGCATTATCCAATCACTGTCAACCATGTTAAAATAAAATAATATATTATAAATTCTGAATCTAAGTACTGATTACTATTGTCCCATGTCTGCCAAACATGTTGAGTGGTCCAAACATCATCTGCAGCCTGAAACTGAACTTTTGACCGGAAGTCAGGAGTGAATGCACTTGGCTGCTTAGGAAAGCTATAGGATGCTCCCTTGCTCCCTATTTAGTAAACAACTTTTTTGTTGCCATTTCTCCCAAAGACAAACTCTGCTGAATTTGGCGCCATGTTGTTTTGTCACATGACTCTGTGCACTGAAAGTTTAACCTTTTAATGACAGCCCAGAGTGTCCTGAACTGAGATCAGTTAGTTTAAATGAAATTAAATTATGCGTAGTGTATAGTGAAGCCAAAACACAATGTACACACATGAGGACACGGGGTCGCACAAGGTTAATTGAGTGTTGAGTGTGGGAGGCATTAAATATTGTATGAGATACAATATAATATTTCTTGTAAAGAACTGCGTACCTTTTATATTTAAGTCAAGCATAATTTCCTCTCCTTTGTCTTTCAGAATAATATTCTGATGTGTACTCTGACCATAAGGGAGAATCTGTCTCTGCCAATCTCTGTTTGTCATGCAAAGAGTATTCTTCATCTGACAAAGAGATGAGAGTCAACTCTGTCATACAGGAGCTGGGCCTCAAAGACTGTGCAGACACTAAGGTATTAGCTCATTTGTTTAAAAATACATCTGTTCCACCATTATGAAAAAGGGACTCTTATCTTAGTATTAAAAATTCCCTTTTGACAAAGTGTATTGCACTTAACTATATATGGTGAAAATGCATTCTAGACCTATTTATGAATGCAGTATTTTGCAATATAGGTGTTTTTTGAAGCAACATAAAATAATGTTGTGCAGTATTCACCCATTGTCTGTTGGGCTTGATGCAAGTTCCAACTGCAGACAGACACACAAGCACTTTCTCCTGTAAATCTGACTGAATCCCGACGATTTAATCTACACTTTGGGGTAACCATACTCGGAAATCCCTTTAATTTTCTGTATTGAGAAGCAGTTTGGCTACGCATCAGAGACGCTGTCAGTGTGAAAGCTCAATGCACTTGTGAGAATGTGTGAAACAGGTGTCATGCTTTGTTGAATCAGAGTAAGTGAAGGAACAGGGGTTAAGGTCACATGTGCTTCAATAACACAGAATCAAACACTGATAGGGCATTATTAGGGTTTGTTCTCTCTCAGATTGGGACAGAGTGTTTGCGTGGAGTTTCTGGAGGGGAGAAGAAGAGATGCAGTATCGGTATGGAGCTCATCACTTTTCCCTCCCTCCTGTTCCTGGATGAGCCCACCACGGGCCTGGACGCCAACACTGCCAACTCCATCATGGAACTGCTGCAGAAGTGCGACACCACTCACACACACCTTATGGTTTTCCTCTGAGTCCACACTTTGGTGATGTAAGCCCAATTAGATTGTATGGTATATACTGTACACTAGGGTTTAAAAGTGTGAATTTAGGACTTTAATCAGCTAATTCCCATTTATACTTAAACTCGCACTTGAATATCTTTTTTTATTAAATAATTCCAAGCAACACATTTACTATAAAGCAATACAAAATGAAACAAATAAACATAACTTCCGGATCTGGTTGTTTACGGGTGGGTGCGTAGGACAGAAAGGTAAAAAGAAGTCCCACACACTGCTGTAGCTTGCAAAAATCCTTATTTATTTAAACTGCAACGTTTCTTCAAGCGTATATAATCGTAAGACCAAATTTTGCTGTTTAAATTACAATGTAATATATTTTTGCAAGCAATGCCGGTGTGTAAGTGTTCTATGGTGCCTTGATCCTTGCATGGAATAAACAATAACTCTGGTAAGGTAACTCTGACATTGTATCTCACAATTCTGGCTTAATTTCTCGCATATAGAAATAAAGTCAAAATTGTGAGATTTAAATATACTGTATTGTCAAAATTGCAAGATATAAACTTGCAATTTTGTAATAAACTCTATATCAGTTGATACAAAACTTTATATCATTTGCAACACAATTATGACTTTTTATCTCGCAATTGCGACTTTATTTCATGCCTCAAATCTGATTGGACGAGAGGCATTCCAAAAGTGCCGATATAGGAGTCCAACAGCACTGGGAGTTATAAAGTCAAAATTGTGAGAAATTAAGTCACAATTGTAAGACAAAGTCCGAATTGCCTCTTTTATTTTATTTTTTACTATTTATTTCATGGCAGGATCTGGCTTCTGAAGTATTCTCTCCTTTCTAAATATTTTATTTTATTCTAAAATCCTCTGTGAAGATAACAAAAGTTTAGATTTATGACACTTTTATCATTGTAATTTTCATTTAATAATTTTCAATAGAACTGAAAAGAAAAAATATTCAATAAAATTGTTTAAACAATAGAAACTAAATATGCATAATCTAATTTGTAGTAAAGTGAATTAAAGAAATTGAGGTTTTTGCCAGTTATACATATCAAACCAAAAAGTGTTAATATGTACACAATAAACAAGTGATGTATTGTTTCAATTTCAATTATTGTGATCAATTTTAAATCTGCACATTTCATGTAAAATTGTCAAGCATGGTCTCCTATTTATCTTTTGTTGGCACAAATAACATTGTATTTTTTTTTCAACTGCAATTTTTGCAAATTTGCATCATGTGAAAGACAGATTTATTCATCACTTGATCATCTGTACCACTGCTCTGTGCCCATGGGAATTCGTTTCTAAACTCTTGTTTTCACACTTTTTTTTTATATATTGTTTTGTTACTCAGGCTCTCCAAAAATGGCAAGACAGTCATCTTCTCTATTCACCAGCCATGTTACTCCATTTTCAGTCAGTTTGACCATCTCACACTCATGAACAGAGGAGAAATCATCTACGCAGGAAGTGCAGATAAAGCCATTAGCTACTTTGAGGACATTGGTACTGACAGACATACTGAGAGTTCTCCAAACATTTGAAAACAACTGAGCAATGGTTTCTTAATCACATCAGTCCATGTTTACTGCAATCCTCAAACTTGTCTCAGAGGTTACAATGTCCACAAACTGTTACACTGGTGCCGAAACACAGGAAGAGTGTAACAGTTTTTGTAAAGGAGGAAGCTGGGGCCGGCTTGACAAAACACGTAGACATTTATTGTTGCACTTTTCAGTCACACACAGTAACACACTGCTTTACACTATGTTATGATTTTCAGCTTCACTACACATAAACTCTGTTGGCTTTTCAGCTCAACACTACAGACAGTCAGCTTCGTGCATCTCTCATGATATCCTGCAATGGTCGATTAAGATACGGCACAAGTAGAGCAGTTTCATGGAGATAAAATACAAAGCAATGCATATATCTAGTCTTTGAAATAAACACCAAACTTTGAAGCTGCCAGAGATAAAATAACATTTATTATATGGATGAATTTAAACATTAAAGATTATACAGACAAAGATCTAGCAGCAGTAGTTAAACTACTAACTTTTAGTTAGCCACTAGGCTAATATAAACTGTCAAACAATATTGTGTATAGGCTATATGCCGTAGCCTACTGACAACACTAAATAACATAATATTGTAAAGAGAATCTTTTATGATATTTAGCTGTGGACGTGCACATTACAAAATATAGTTTACATACGTAGATGCCTCGTTCGGCTTGTTCAGATACGTCAACCATGGCACCATCTTGAAACGGTCAACAAGGAGAGCAGTTTAATTGCAAGTGACTGGAGAAGAAGCCTCAGACCGCTGCATAAACTGCTTTTGTGTGGGATAAAATGACAGACTGGGTGCTTATTTTCAG
Source organism: Myxocyprinus asiaticus (assembly GCF_019703515.2). Taxonomy (NCBI): domain Eukaryota; kingdom Metazoa; phylum Chordata; class Actinopteri; order Cypriniformes; family Catostomidae; genus Myxocyprinus; species Myxocyprinus asiaticus. The sequence continues at coordinate 9,399,903 of NC_059366.1, forward strand.
TATATTTGCCATGATATATTAAATTAAAGAGGACTGTATTTGCAGTTTTCTCCGGGGGAAAAAACCCTGTTTTAGAAGTGAAGTCAGGATTTTTTATATAATCTAAAATATTGCCCAAAGTTTATGGAAAATCAGATAAACTGAAAGCTGCCTGGAAAAGACTCCAGTCTGTTATAGACCGTATCTGTCAATTTACTTTCATGTGTTGACATGATGGCTCTTGACCTTTCAAATATGGCGGATGCACCGACGTATTGCGGCCCATAAGAACAGCTGCCAATGAGGTACCTACGTGTAGATATCTGTGTTAAAAACACATCATGGAACATCACGGAAATCAACTACAGAGTGGATTCAATCCATTACGTCATCGCGCAACAGTCTGCAGCGGGGACAGTCTTGAACATGATGAAAAGTTCAAGTCAGGAAAATAGTTAAAAATTGATAAAGCGGTGAAAATAAGCAGAAATACACGAGTACGGTCTTTCAAAGTGGGATAAGTGAGTTGTGTGTCACACAGTTAAATTTTCATATTAAATAAATATAATATAAAGACAAAAATACGACAAATAATGGTGAGCTTGACACTAATTTATTGATCTTTTCTGTTCTGTTGAAACTATAATTCACAAATGTTTAAACATTTTACTATGGCAACCCATATTTTCTGCCAAAATACCATAGTAACTGCAGTTATTGTTACCAGGCCTACTATGAAACTTTTTCATATGGCACATTCATATATCACTTTCAAACTATGTTAAAATCTTTTCCTGACTAAAACTTAAAATACGTGGGTCAATCGTCATTATCAAAATGTGTCACAAACATGTCCCTTGACTTTTCAGCCATGATGAAGATTTGGGCTGAAGAACAGTCAAAATGACTGTTTTAAACTATATTTTGAACTATATATATATATATATTTTATTATTATTATTATTATTATTCTAAAATAGATTTGAATTTGGCAGTTGCCTGAAAAAACCCTTGTCCCCTTCACCTAGTACAGCACTTCTATGACATTATATATTTACTCATTTTGTTTTGTCAGGTCAAGTATTTTAGTGCAAGGCCTAACAAGTGTGCAAAAAAGCAAAACAAAATGAGTAATTAATCATTTAAATAATTTAAAAATAATGTTTGTCCCTTGATTTCATGTCATTGGTGTTATCAGTGTTAAAAACATGTTTTCTGAAAATACAAAAAGTTATAGAAAAGAACTTCCAAGGGTCAAAGTTCAGAGGAAGCAGTGACATCATTCAAATGTGCATAAAGTGATTTTCCTACCATGTTGAAAAGTTATTAATTTACATTTTAACTGTAATTTTTTTCACATGGTTCATTGGTGTTACACTGTTTACTGTTCATGTAAAAGATTTTAATTTATATATATATATATATATATATATATATATATAAAATGGTATGATTTCTTGATTTTAGTCTGATCAGTGGTTTATATTTTGTGATGCTACTGACATCATCTTAGAAAATTAAACTTTTAACATAATTTGTCACTGCTGTTACAACCCTTGCTTAATTTGTTTTACAAAATTAAATGATACAATAAAGAACAGCAGTCAAGTTTTCCTTTATGAATCAAAATAATATCAATATGTTAATAAAATGTTTACCCTCAGCTTTTCTGGGCAAAAACTAACTTGAACTGAATTGAAAATTTCTATATTTTGGATGTCAGAATGTCACAGTACATGTTTTTTTTTTTTTATCCCCTTTTCTCCCAATTTGGAATGCCCAATTCCTACTACTAAGTAGGTCCTCGTGGTGGCGCGGTTACTCACCTCAATCCGGGTGGTGGAGGACAAGTCTCAGCTGCCTCCGCTTCCGAGACCGTCAATCCACGCATCCTATCACGTAGCTCATTGTACATGTCACCGCGGAGACTCACAGCATGTGGAGGCTCATGCTAATCTCCACGATCCACGCACAACTTACCACACGCCCCACTGAGAGCGAGAACCCCTAATCGTGACATGAGGAGGTTACCCCATGTGACTCCACCCTCCCTAACAACCGGGCCAATTTGGTTGCTTAGGAGACCTGGCTGGAGTCACTCAGCACACCCTGGATTCGAAATCGTGACTCCAGGGGAGGTAGTCAGCGTCAATACTCGCTGAGCCACCCAGGCCCCCATGGTACATGTTTTTAGGGCTTACAAAATATGTTGCTTTCCAGTTCAAATTGAATGCAATTGATTTTATCAGTTTTTTTACTTTACTTCACCAGTAACTACACCAGGTAAGACTCAGACAAGCTCAGCGGTGCCACCTAATGGACAAAATATCAATATCAAACCTGTTTCAAGGTGCACACACTAAACTTTAAACAAAAACAGAACATAAACAGAAATTTAGACCTTGCAATAAGAATTAAGTTGGCTTGACAAAACCGATGGATGGATGGAATTATGAGATTCAGACTTGTAAAAAGCTTTCAAATCTTCGAAGAAACAATCCACGTCAGAACAGTCTGAAGGACTGTACCAAGTTCAGTGGATGTAGCTTGAAAACTTTAGGATGAGTTACTGTCAAAAATGTTGGTCTTTGTTTAGGGATTTTGAAAAACCATGTCTTAATCATAACAGTATGTTGGCTTTGTCAAACCAACATAATAAATTCAGGATGGTAGAATAAAGCAGTAAGCCACAACAAGCTGTGCATTACTGTGATTTTACCACAGGATGAGTAAATGGTTTCACTCTTCTTTGGCACCACGCAAACTGTGGTAAAGTCACGGAACACACAACCTTGAGTGGGTTGCTCTTCCACGTTTACTGAGTATGAATAATTGTCCGCAAGAGCGAGATGTTACCATTTAATCTGTACAAGCACATATCAAAAGCGCACTCTCTTCGCAGAATGACTGGTGAGATGTACCTGGATCATCAAGAGATCGACCACAGCACTTGGGGTTTCTGGCAGAACCAGGTCGCTCTGGCAAGCGTTATGTGCGTGTGTCTGATTCTTGCATATGTGCAGCTACATCGGATCAACCGTTGGAAGTGACAGACTAGCATAGTCTTACACTACATATGGCCAAAACATGTTTGGCTATTCCAGTCCTTTTTGTGAAGACAAATTTTAATGCTACATCAAAGAGTGACATTTTACAGAAACGTTTAATAGAGGCTCACATCTTCCACACCAGACTTAAACCAATTCTTAGTGTGCCTTGGGTGATGCTCCTGTCCAACCCACTCCATACGGGACTTGAACTGGCGTCTCCCTACATGGGAGGTGGGTGTGTTAACAAGGAGGCTAAAGCCTCTATCAATTGCTAATGCACCTCTTGAGGTCAGGAAATGAGGTTTATACACATTGCACAGCTATCTATCAGCTGGCCACCGTTACACTTGCATTTGTCATTTTGGAACAGGAAGGGCCCTCCCCAAACTTCTGCAACAAAGGTGTAAGTGCACAAAGTTAAATGGAATGTCATTGTATGCTGAAGTATTAAGATTTGTTTTCGCTAAAAATTCTGGAACAGTAAAACCCATTAATTAGAAGGAAGTGACCACATACTTGTAGCAAAGTAGTGTATATACAGTATAGTAACTTTAAATTGCCATTAATTGCTTTAATGTAATTTTAATTCTAAACTCTACATCAGGAAACCACTCATTTTTAAGGAGAAATGTGAAGGCTTAGTTCCACATGATTCCTCACTGACTGTATATTCGTGTTCAGATTGTACACCTGCATGTACAGTCTAAATATGCTTAAAGGTATAGTTCACCCAAAAATGAAAATTCTCTCATCATTTACTCTCCCTCATGCCATCCTAGATGTGTATGACTTTCTTTCTTCAGCAGAACACAAATTAAGATTTTTAGAAGGATATTTCAGCTCTGTAGGTCCATCCAATGCAACTGAATGGATGCCAAAATTGACACTCAAAAGCAAATAAAGGCATCATAAAAGTAATCCATATGACTCCAGTGGTTAAATCAATATCTTCAGAAGTGATATAACTGTGTGAGTGAGAAAATACTAACAATCTCCACTTTCACTTCTGAAAGTCACATGTGGTGCCTGTTACATTTACATTTGGCAGACGCTTTTATCCAAAGCAACTTACAGTGCACTTATTACAGGAACAATCCCCCTGGAGCAACCTGGAGTTAAGTGCTTTGCTCAAGGACACAATGGTGATGGCTGTGGGGATTGAACCTGCAACCTTCTGATTACCAGTTATGTGCTTTTGCCCACTACGCCACCACCACTCCATAACCATGGTTCAGTTTCACATCTGAAAGTGAAGATTTAGATTAAAAAAAATTACTTAAATATTGTTCTGTTTCTCACCCACATCTATTATATTGCTTCTTAAGATATATATTTAACCACTGGAGTCATATGGATTACTTTTGTTTCCTTTGTGAATTTTGGCGCTACAAAAGGTCTGGTCACCATTCACTTGCATTGTATGGACCTACAGAGCGAATGGGACCGTTTGCTAAATTTAGTCGTGAACTGCATACAGATGCTGAAAGTGATACCAAGATTGAATACCTGATGTGTGCTTTTATTACTTGGCTGATAAAGCCCATCAATCCAAAATAAATGGTTTCTTTGACACCCACAGCTATAATTCACATCCATTACTGCCAAACAGCTAAAAAAAAAAAAAAAATTATATATAAAACTTCCCTATTAGCATACAATATAAGACTGTATTAAAGTGTATATGTTGATGTTTTCATCCCTATTAATCTTTCTTTGCAGTGAAGAATTAAACGTTGAATAGAGCTCAGCAGCAGTGATCACCCACTTCTGGTAATATTCTACAGAAACATGTCGCTTAACTTTTTAAAGGTATATACGTTGTTGTTAAAGATCTATTACTCTGAGGAAAATGAACACGATTTCTACATCCAGAATCCGATCATTGCAACAAAGACTTCAAATTCTTCAAAGGGCTTAAAACAAATCAATTAAAACAGTGAATAGGTTTAGGTAGGTTTAATTTCAATTGTTAAAAAAAAAAAAAAAACCAACTCAGTCTGAATAGTGTGAAGCACAAGATAAAATCTGAAAGTGTTGCTAACATTTAGGAAGCAGCTGAAGGATCTAGCCATGAAGGTAAGAATTCAGAGGGGCCAAATTAATATAAACATCACTTTACCCTTTAGCTCATTAATAAAGACAAAAGTTAAAGAATTAACTTCCATTAGGATCAAAAGGTCACTATTAAAATCAAGTTTTAAATCACAACACTGGCCTTGCAGGTGCTTGTTTACATTGTTACAGTGAGCCAGAGATATTAGGGGGTCCCAAGTCCAATACATTTCATCTTCATTCTCGGAGGTCTAAAACCCCTTAATCTGTCAAAGGCACTAGCTATTTCCATTTAAATTTCCCTCCCAAGACTCAAATGCTATGTGCATATTTGAAGGAACATTGTACAACTAATAGAACATTTAAAAAAAAAAAAAGTTCAGTGCAAGTATTTCCATTCACCTATATACACGTAGCTATACCTGCCAGTCATACCTCCCTACAAACCCCTGCCCCCACAAAAAAAAAAAAAAAAAATCATTTTCCCCTGAAAGGCTGTTAAATTGGCAGTGACATCATTCAATTTTAAATCTGTGTCACTTTTAAAATGAAAACCAAGTATCGATTTCAAAACAGAAAAGCAGTGCAACAGCAATTCTCCTTTAGTTTCCCCAAGATTCTGGAACGCTCTCCTTTAACTCCACACGTGGCGTCTGCAGTGGTCCAAAGCCTAGAACACAGAGATGGAAGCCTTATTTACAACACATCATACATTATATGCTCAAAATACCAGATTCAGACATTTACACCAAAATTTCCATTGCTTTTCCAGTCAATTGATTTTTTGATTGATAAGGGTTTTAATTTCTTAATTTAACAATTATATTGTCATTTTAATCAGTGGCATTTAGCGTATAAACTTACGTACCCGTTGCTTCCAGTGTTGACAACTTCATAGATTAAAATAGGATCTTTTTTGCTTTCTGATATCCATCCATGTCTTAAAATGACAAGATTTTATTACCAGGCCTTAAAACCAAAATTTTAGAGACCCCTGATATTTTCAGCTTTTACATGAAAGTGGGAACCCCGCAAATAAACAGGAAGCAAAAAATTTTGAAGTTGTTTGTAGACTGAACGAAAGAAATTCAACTTTACAAACCTGATCCAAAAACCACATCCATCTGTGGATTTTTGGGAGAGAGTTACAGTTTTTCATCATTCTGAATGCAATGTCAAAAGCATAGTGGTGTCTACTGCCATATCAGAATTCATGTATGCTCACATATGGCCTTCACCATGTATTGAAAGGTCAACAAATTGTTTCAGAAAAAGCATATGCATGAATGTGTAAATAGTCCAAAAATGCCTTGACAGCACCTCATGGGTCTCCAATTATGAGATTTCTGCATGAAAAAAAAAAAAAATCCCATCTTTTCCACAAAGACAGCTACTTTGCTCTTGACTCTTACATCTACTGCCGATATACTGATGTTTGGTCATTACTATTGCAACTGATGTAGATAAATCGGATTTTGTCTGACTGTATGCACTTTCATTTCAGAATTATGAAATCCGTTTTGTTCAGTCAGTCCGATTTGAAAAGCAAATCAGAATTGCGTGCAGTGCAAGCCAAGCTTAAGGAATCTCCAGTTACATGAGAATGGCATTACTCACATTACAGCGTGCAGCAGTCTCCACATTCTTACACCAGTATGCAGGACCCCAGCTGCACTGCTCCAGTCCCAGCAGCCTCTGCACTGCCTCAGGACATGCTCCCAGCTTCTGTATGAAACACCACCTCAGTCAGAACTCCACAAATGACCACATGATTTTCAAGAGTGTGAGAGTGCAGTGAAATCTTACCATGCAGACGAAGTCAGGGTCGAGTGCCTGGAGCAGCAGCTGTACCAGCAGAGGTTCGTACTGCTGGATGAGCTGATCACACTACAGAGAAAACAGCACAAATGTTTGTCTTGTTATACAATTTCCTACAGAAGAAATTTGACTAGTAGTTTGTCTATTTGTAGATTCAAACTGACAACTGGAGAGCTTGATTCATCTAGTTCTGGAAGTAAAAAATCCCTTTCATTTTTTTCTTTAGGGGTGTAGATTTAATGATACCTCACAGTAGGTTTGTATATAAAGGTTTAAGTTTAATAGGGGAATTTCAGGTGAAGATCTACAGTATCCTTGATCCAGAAAATAAGCCACCACTTACAGAATCGGCAAATAAAGCGTGCAAACCCATGGTGCACTGTGAAGGACGCAATCAAGTTGGTCTCCCTACACTCTCAAAGCACGCACACACACCTGAATATTTAGCAATAAAATCCAAATATATTTGTTTCTATACATGATAGAAACAGCAATTTTAAATGGTTTACATTTTTTCCATCATTTTTTATTTGAATACCTCATTCGCAATGCTTCATAAGATGGTAGTTCATTCCCTCATTAAAGATGTTAAGTACACAGTCTTGATCCTTTGTCTTTGCTTCAAATCAAAGTTTGTAACGTTGTGATTCAACTCAGAGCTGATTGATTTGGTTCATGGCTTAGAACTAGTGCCCAACCAATATTTCGGACGCCCGTATGCGTAGATATGAAAACTTTCAGAAGATATAATGCAGAAAACAATGCTTCAGAATTGGTGTCATAACGTAGTTTGTCCAGCAGAGCGCGCTCTGACTCCATTGTTTAGAGCTGAACTGACTGTGGCTCTGCAGACAGAGCGGAGTTCAGCGGTGTCTTCTCGGTAAATTGCTAACTAGTTTGTGAAATACATACTGGGATGACCCCATCATTTTATATAACTAATAATGTTAACCCTGTCCCTGACAACCATGTCACTCATGTTTCACATCTGTTTGCTGTTAGCCAGCTATAGTTTGTCAGTGCAGACAGTAATGTAGCAGACTGAAAGGTAAACAGAGCATCTTTTTGCAGCCAAGCAGACAACAGTCGGTGGTGGATTGTGTCTGATGAGTGTTGATTTCACGCTACATTGTTACCTAGTTGGTGAGACACAATGCTGGAAAGTAAAAAAAGTCCATCTTTTGCTCTCCATGACAAGGAGCTTACAACTAACTAGCTAATCACGTAGCTACTTTCATACCATGTCAGCATGTAAACATGTATTCACCAAACTGTTTTGTTCAGGATTCACAGTTTGGTACCCCTTCAACCAAACAATTCCAGTCGTTGTATTTACAAAATGTAATTTAAAAGTCTGGTTTTCCAGACATTAAAATAGGATACGTAACAAAAGTAGATTTAATAAATAGTATATTTGCCCTGTGTAAATAATATATAGGAACTGCATCTAAAATAAATACTAATACAACAGGCTGGAATAGACATTTATTAATTTTAATATCCTAATGAGATAGAATTTGTGGAAACTTGACACCGGGCGACGCACCCTAAAAACGGCACCATTAGATCGGTTTCATGCTGAAGAGCCCCTTTATTTTATTTTCACTCTCGTAAATGTAAACAAGTGTAAATGCCAACATAATCATATGATGTCGAAGGACTGATGCCAGTCAACTAAAACATGAGCTCATTGATGTCATTAAATGAGTCTGCTTTTTTTATTCCATCAGTTACTCCTGGTCGGAGGCTGCCGTATATATTTAGTTTATACATAGGGTTTACGTCCTACATAAATGTAATGGTGCAACGCTCATTTTGTAGTGCATAAGTTTTGACTTAGTGCCCATTTATGCCACAACTAGGCCAAGTTTTAATGCCTGTATAGCTGGTGCAACCGGCCCCTGATGTTTCTTTACATATTTATTTTTTTATTCTTTATTTAAATGGTCAGCAATTGACTGATACCAAGCATACAGTACTGATGTTTATTAAGCCATTTATTGTATTTTTATTTATTCTTTATTTTCTCAGTGTTCATTTCTAGAATTTGTTGACAACGTAATGTCAAATGTTCTTTGATAAAACTATTTAAGCAGCCTTCTGAGTACCTTTGCATAGTCATATCGGTGCAATAAGTGAAAAATCCACATAGAAAAGGTCTGTTTTCATTCCAGCTCAAATTTAATATATCGGGCACCGGTGAATTTCCCCCCTCTAAAATCGGTATCAGTCTCAAATCCCATATCAGTCGGGCTCTACTTAGAACTATGTTTTGAAGCGCTTTATGAAATCCTTATGGAAAAATATGAATGAAACGCTTCCGGAACCAGGAAGGCTGAAAAAGAGGGCGGGCACTGTTGCGCTCCATTACGGTACAGATCAGAAGTGTCTTTTCAGGTTGAGCGGCATAACGAACTGTTAACACACCTCATCTCTGACTGCATCAGGCAGGAATTTGCAGACCTTCCTCACGGCATCCTCAATATCTGCCTGAGTGGCGTTCTGCTCCAGGATCCCATCCACATAACGCACAGCCATCTTACACACGTCACAGAAACCGCCATTCTGAAACTTGGCTTTCTCCATTTCAGCTGCAGGACAGAAAAAAAAAAAAAAGTGCAACAAACCAATAAAAGTGTAAATATCTTTCATCCAAGGATGGTACATTGTGCCAGCACAACACATTGTAGCTACTTACGGATAAAGGTGCGGCTCGTCTCCGTGCAGAGCCCGAGGAATGTGCAGATGGTTTTGGGGTCGGCCTCCTGCACGAGCAGCTCAATGATGGCCTGTCCATAGGCCTCAATCAGGTCCTTGCACTGAGCTGTGAGTGTGGAGGGCAAAATGTTGCAGACCTTCTCCACAACCTGCACAATCTCTTGCTGATTAACAAAAAAAAAAAAAAAAGGAAAATTAAATGGAGGCTTAGGCAAAAGTAATAAAAATGGCCCTGAAATTCAAAATACAGAGGCAAAAAAAAAACACCCTTGTAATGATTTGTTTTTTATAACAACTAATATAATTCTTAATATTCTATTGTAAGGCTAGTTAAACATATGATTTGATGTTGATTTAATTTTATGGGTAGGAGGCTAAATATTCAGATTGAGAACTTAATGAACTGATTGAATTAATGTGAAGGATAGATATATAGAGAGAGAGATAGATAGATAGATATAGATATATATATATATATATATATATATACACACACACACACACACGTGAAAAGTTTATATTTGAGTATAAAAATAAAATTCTAAATAAAAATCCAATAAGAAAAAAGTAATTTTCATCCAAGTATTTAATTATCTAGCTTCCAATTAAACTACATGTTCTGAGCTGTTATTAAAGTGGTTAGAGTGGTTTTATTTTGGTAGTCTCTGACAATCATGTATTTGACAGGTGGCATCATACCTCAGATGTTTGACCCTCGAGCATTGCTTCAACCTCCTTTATCACATACTCACAAATGGCACACTGCGGCGAGTTACGCACACGCATCATCTTCTGTCAAAATAGACAGACACCCGGACACTTGAAGGAATGGTCATGCGTTTTTAAACACTTAGCCCATTAAAGTTTCATTTGAATGTTGTTTAGAGCCCATAACAGTTGCAAACATTTTGTAATAAAATCAGTAAATTCTATAGAAACATTACATTTTAATATGCCAAAACACAACTACTGAAACTTGTGTTAAAGGGATAGTTCACTTATAAATGAAAATTCTCTCATCATTTACTCACCCGCATGCCATCCGAGATGTGCCCGACTTTCTTCGGCAGAACACAAATTAAGATTTTTAGAAGAATATCTCAGTTCTATAGGTCCATTCAGTGCGAGTGAATGGTGGCCAGAACTTTGAAGCTCCAAAAAGCACAAAGGCAGCATAAAAGTAATCCATGTGACTCCAGTGGTTAAATGTATTCTGAAGCGATTTGATAGGTGTGGGTGAGAAAGAGATCAATATTCAAGCCCTTTTAACTAGAAATTCTACACCCTGCCCAATAGGTGGCAATATCCACAAAGAATTTGAATCGCCAAAAAGGAGAGTGAAAGATTTATAGTAAAAAAGGACTTAAATATTGATCAGTTTCTCACCAATACCTATCATACCTTCTGAAGATATGGATTTAACTACTGGAGTCGTATGGATTACTTTTATGCTGCCTTTATGTCCTTTTTTCAGCGTCAACATTCTGGTTACCATTCACTTCTACTGTATGGACCAACAGAGATGAGATATTCTTCTAAAAATCTTTGTGTTCTGCAGAAGAAAGTCATACACATCTGGGATGACATGAGGGGGAGTAAATGAAAGAATTTCATTTTTAGGTAAACTAATCACTTTAAAGAAGTAGTTAACCTATAAATTAACAATTCTGTCATCATTTACTTGCTCTCACATTGTCAAATGGTGACTGAGGTTGTCATTGTGCCCAACATCTCCTTGTGTGTTTGACAGAAGAAAGTCATAACATTAGAGCAAGTAAATGACAGTTTTGTTTTTTTGGGGGAACTATCCCTTCAAGTACTAAAACTATACAGGATTAAATACAAGCATTGCAAATGATTTTACAGACACCCAACCAGCTATTGTTCTATTTAGAGGTTGAAAGTGACCATACTTCCTGGTGTTATCAAAGAGGTAAACAATTTTACTTTGTGTTCCTCTCCTTACGGACCCAGCGACATGCATGCACGTTCCTTTTTGAAAGCGGTTTCCTTTTGAATACTTCAATCGGATAACATTTCACAGGTTCATACTCTTATGAAAAATCAAAGAAACTACTGTATACTCTACCTTAACAGGCTTGTCAATGATAGGCGTTTCAAGTTTAGTTGCGGGGAACATCTTGACAGCAGGGATGGATTTGGCAGGCACCAACTCCTGCATGCGCACGGTCTTGGGTCCAGTAGGGCAGAAACCAGCACGAAAGCAGAGGTCCTTGGGTTGCTACGGAGACCATTTTGAAAACGTGTAGATATTCAGTTAGTGCACAGTTTCTTCCGGCACATTTAAATAAAAAGGTAGGATGAGCAGTATTTCTCAGACATGCAATGACTGATGCGTTTATGCAACATCTTCAGAGATAATGTCATGCAGCGTCCATTGCATAATGATGCTCTACCTCATGCACGGAGCATCTCATACCGCCCTGTCAGCCTGACGGCAGACGTGCATGCAAACATCATACAATGCATGTGTCTGATCTGATGGATGGGATAGGGGAAAGTCACATTTGCTGCTGGTCTAGATCTAGAGCACCAACTTAAGCCAATAGAGCTCAAGTAACCTTTATTAACTTAACAGGAAGGGACAGAAAGAATACAGAGATACACATTCTGAACAAAAGTTTTAACTGCACATTGTCACATGAACAACCAATCAACAAACTGCACCGATTTAAGTTTCACAAACCTCAGACATTGCGAAGTTGGACATAGCGAAGTAATGACTTGAGTGTGTGAAGATCCTCGGACCAATTCAGTGAGTTAGACTGATTCAAATTGATAACTCAAGTTGAGCGCAATTGAGTCTTTGATCAATTCATTTACTATGACATGTCTTTTATTTTAATATGTTCCTTGAGGTTCAGTTTTTATATTAGTAGGACTACCAATCAATTAAAATCTAAATAATTACATATGGCGATTAATCGAATTAGTTGCAATTAATCAAATAAATATTTGCTGAGAAAGCCCCTCAAATAACAGTAATTCAATACATAGTTATATTTAAATCAAATAATTTATTAGCATAAATTCAGATAATTAAAAATGCATTGTGACAGACAAGCAAAGCGCTGACAAGACAAAGTGGCTTTAGAAGGCAACATATTTTTCAATATTATTGAACATAAGCCGATCACTAACGGTCCATAGCAATTAATTTTGCGATTGAATTTGTCAATCTGTCTGAGATATACTTAAAATAAAGGGCTTTAAGGACGCGTTAATGTACATGTTTCAGATGGACGCTTTGAGCGCTTGGGTTGTGTTTGAATGCAAGAATGCGTCCTCATCTTGTGCTGTCACTTGTGTCAAGCTGAGTGTGGTTTGTTCTCTGTACAGCTGCATGTTGCCTATACCACTGGAGATTTGCTTACTGCCCCCTGGAGAAAACAGGGCGTTACTTCAAGCTTGAATAACTCTGACAGGAATATTCTTTATTACGGTCCAGGGAAATGATTGTTTTTTTTATTTTTATAAAATGCACACCGAATTTACGTTAAATCTTACAGCCCTAAATGTTAGTAATATTTTTTGCCCCCCCCCAAAAACAAGTCATATTTGTAAAACATGATCATTTTCCACCCTCTTTCAGAAACGCTTGGTTTTGGTGCTGCTTCTCCTTTAAGACTTGACAGTAAACGCTCACTTATGATTGGCTTTATGCTCTTGACTGACCTGCACTCTCCTGGCAATGTCACTGCTCACCGCTACTGGGCGGGGCTGTGGAAGTGATAAGGAAAAGTAGTCGCTGATGTGTTATGGATGGGGTCAGATGCAAATAACTACCACAGTGTGGCACAAGTTGGCAGCTTAGTATTTTTATTTATTTTTTGCAGTGAGGTAGTAGTTTTTAATTCTGAAACTAAGGAAAATGTGATTCCTCATATCATGACCCCTTAACACACACACACCACCCTGAAAGGCATTTTGACGGATTTCCTCTAAAATAGCAATTTTTTTTAAATCAATTGCTGGTATAAATTGTAGAAAACCTTTCATAATTTAAGCAAAAATATATTTGGATCACGTTCAGAGACTCTTATGCTACAACATTGCTGGCAAAACAAAACATTAGCACTAAAAGTGAACTTTTAGTTATTAAGTTTGACATATCTTTTAGACAGGAAGTATGGATGGTCAAAAAAAAAAAACAAAAAAAAACCTTGTCAATTATACCAGGAAAAATAATTGTTGACAGGACAATGCAATCCAAAGTGATCGCATATAGAGCCATGGTTGTCATGGTGGACTTTTATCAAAGTGTCCAAATTACATCTCCAAACAATAATTCATAAATAAATTACTTAAACTAGTCCCATATGATACATTTCACTTTGGCTTCTTTTTCCAATCACTCCAAAAAATGTGTTGAGCGCCCTGTTTTGCGCAGTCCATGTATGTGCATTCTGGTCCACACGTGGGACACGTGACTTGTACAAATATGGAATCAAACATTCTCTACAGATACAGTGAGAACGATCCGACACATCTATGACATGAAGGCTGGTGTTTCAGTGAATCGCTCCCAGAGAACAGCATTGTTATAGCGATCTCTTTTAGCGCTACCCTTCGGTAGCCAGCTGCAAGTTGTGATAGGTCATTTTCTATATGATGTTTATTTTTTATGAATTAATAAACCAAAATGTGATGGAAATGCCGTTTATAATTATTTTGATAAATACATTTGGATTTCACAAGCTAATACTTACTGTAGTTTGGTCTCTGAATCAAACTAATTTGCTACTTATATTCTACTTGTCAATAGCTTCCCAAAGATATACAACATGGCTGTCTGATCTTTTTTACTGTTATTTTTTATATGATTGTTAAAAATCGCAAATTTGTGATTCCTTCCCCCCCAAACGGAAGGATTCTAATTTATCAGAATTTAAAAAGCAGTATTTTAGAATTGGTCAGATCAGCTATATTCATTGTAAAGATAAGATTCTAAGTTTTAAAACGACACGTAATTTGTGCAGATCAAGCAAGTGTTGAAGTAATACCATAATAATTTTTTTTTTCCCGTGATCAGCACCCGCTAGAGGGCCTGGTACCGGGTCGCTCCGGGCTTAAGAGGTTAAATAAATTGTCTGATCGTGGTTATCCGTTTTAACAGCGGATACCTCAGATTATTGTGCACTTCAAATTATAAAAACAATTCTGAAAATTAAAAATAATAAATTAAGCGAATACAGAAATGCAGTTAACAGTGCATTTATAGTTGCGATTATTTTGCGCAGAGTATTTCTCAGCCACCGCATTCAATTCAGACTGCAAGCTCAAAAAATGGCTAAAACCTATTTCTTTTGGTATGACTCAGCAGTGTTGCAGGAAACGCTGAGTATTTTAGTATGGCATCGCAGAAGCAGACATTCAAGAACTGTTAAATGGACCCTTTTACATTTTCTGTTCCCAACCCTACTAACAGAAAATGTGTGCTACGGATGTTATACTGAATGATTAGTCTGGTACCACACCTACAAACCAAATCAACATGGAACCCTAAAGGGTTAGACCCATTTTAACACTGCAAGTGAGTGGCTAGTCTACACAACAGTACAGATTAGCAACCATTGTTCAGATTAGAAGACAGCACAGGTGACTAGCCACATGACAGATTAAAAAGCACAAACTAGAATGAGACTAGCAGCTCAGAGAGACCTACCTGCTCCTGGAGACCAGAGCAAACAAAACCGCAAGTTAAGAGAGGGGAGGAAAAAAAAAAAAAAAAGGAAAATGAGGGTGGGATGAAGGAATAAAACAAGAACAAGTGATTAGAGATGCAGATTAAGCCGGAAGACGAAAACAGGAAGGAGAACAAGAGCAGGTCTGTTCACTTGACTGGCAAATACTGCAACAAGCTCTACATATTAAAACCGCTTGCTGTGGTGTGCCACAAGGGGGTAATTTAAGCACTCAATTCTGCAATGGAGGACGGATGAAACTGCTCGAATGCCTGCACAAATGAGAAATTTAAAATGCAATCACTTACCATAGACATTAGCTGTTGAATGACTAGGGGACCGTACTGGCTGATGTATTGCTTACACTGTTGAAGAAATGAGGCAAGATGTAGGCTCTGTTCCAAAAATTTAAGGAGCTGCCTAAATAGGCAGCATTTTAAGGTATTACTGTATAGTCAAGCTCCCTATTCAAATGTCCTCACTGTATCAGACATGCCAGATCCCAGGTGCTCGCACTGGTTCTCCACCTGCGCCAGAAGAGTGTTGACAAATGATGCGTTGGTTCTGGCCTGATCCTGAGTGTCAGTAATGAATGTAACGCAGTCCTGACACACGTCTCCACTCATCTGCAGACAGATGATGTCAGTCATTTAGGGAACAATCAGGATGAGACAAATTACATGTTAAAGTCACTGATATACAAACCAAGTTAGTAATGCTTCACAATAGCTTTGATTAAATCATTAAATAAAATTTGAATGAACTGTGGCATTTTTTTTGTGTGTTTTTTTTTTTTTTTTTTTTTTTTTTTACATATTGCATCCAGTGTTGGGTAAGATTTCAGTTCGTTCAGAGGAGAAACAGTATTTTTTCCATTTTCTGTCATTCCGCCACCTATTTTCCAAATGTTTCAGTTAGATCTAAAAGGCTCTTTTTTTTTTTTTTTACTGACAGTTCAACTCAAGGGTGGGGAAAATAAGTTGCAACGAACTCAAGAGAAACAAGGCAATCATTTTGGAAAAACAAGCTCAATAAGCAACATGCTCCAACCGAAATAAGCAAAAATATGCATTTAAAATGTCTTCCCATGTGGGGAAATTAAAGATTCATGACTTCAGGAAGTCATAATACGCATAGTATACTGTACAGTAGCCTATAGTTTCTTCTTTTAAATATCAAAATTTACAATATTAATTGGACCACCTAAAATAAATTACTAGCCTAACTCTCTCTCCTGCATGAATGTACGTTGCATAAGGCAAATGTGGGATGAACTTCTTTTTTTTAACCTTCAGAATCAAAGTGCATGCTTATGTTCTACTAAAAAGAGAGAAGCCTCATTTTCTCGTGCAACAGGAAGTGTAATTCCTAAAATGTAACGGGATACTCAAATTAAAATAAAAATCAGAAATTAACCAGTTACCAGCATTTTAAAATAATGTTTTCACTTCAGAACAATTAAAAAGTGACTTAATTCCCATTTTCAGTTATGTTCTGAAAAAAAGAAAAAAAAAAAAAAAAAAAGTTTAATAATCCCTGCTTCAAATTACCAATTACTTCTGTAAGAATTGTAATAAGATTTCTCTACTGATTACTCCAAACAAGTAATCACATTACCATTTACTTTCTACAACACTGCCCAACAAATTCAAAATAATTTCGGTATTTCATTCATTGTTGCACACCGGTTCATCTGTCTCAGACACGCAAACACAGGTACATGTAAACTTTAATATTTTAAACTATACATAAATACTACTTTAGAAATGTGTAACCCAAGTAATATACTTTAAAGTAACTACCTTAATTGAAAGTCAGTAACTGTAATCTGATTACAAGAATTTAAAATGTAATGTTACACTAATTACTTTCAGATTACACCCAACACTGATTGTATTGGAAAATGGTTTTCAGGTTAAATTTTTCCACCAATTCAAACAGTAAACTTTCCATGCCTAAAGCTCGGTTTTACTAACTTTATAAACATTTTATAATACAGTAAAATATTTTAATAACTGATTCATTTCAATCATGTAAAATTCTAGTTATGGCCCTCCATGTCTACGGGATTATTTTTCACCCATTTAATCGTCTGAGAGATGAAAATTATATGTCTGATTGCTCAGAAAGGTATTAGCAAACTTCAACAAGCTGGACAATTTGAACTAGGGCTGTGTCAATACAATAATGTACTGAAACATCGCGTTTTTTCCACAATACTGTATCAATAGTTTAGATCCTAGTATTTTTTTTTTGTGTGTGTGTGTGTGTGTGAGCATTCTTGTGACTGACAGTTCAATCAATGAAGCAGCAGGTTGTCTAAAGCGCAACCGAGGCACTCAGTGCGCTTATGAGACATGAGACTAAAACTGAATTAGTATCACAGTTTGAATCGTAAGGCGTTGTAGTTGGCGATACCCAACCCTGATCTGAAGTCTCATTCATGTCTGTTCAACAAATGGTGCAAGACAAGTAACATGCCAAATTTCAACAACCTAAAGTTTAACACTTGGGGTTAGGGATTGATTCCAAATACCAGCTATATTATTAGCGATACTTGCTTTTGTGTATTATTTTTTAGATTATAGGCAGTATAGCAATTTGACAAATCAATATTTGAAGTCTCATTAGACATTTTCCCCATTAAAATGGATGACAGCAATGACTCATCACCTGTTTGGGGGTCTCCTCCTTGGCGTTCTCTTTGGGGTAGAGCAGCTGAGGGATGTTAAGCAGGAAGGGGTTGACACGCTGTGTCAGGTCCACTTGAGGGATCTCATTAGACATGAGCTGAGCTTTGGCCAGAGCTGCCTGCTGGGACACACACAGGCCCAGTGCACCGCACACCACACCAGGGTCATTCTGCCAGAGAGGAACACAGAAGGATTGTAAGAAATAATACAAACAAGCAAACAGAATCTGCGACCAAATCTACAGACCTCCTTCTGTTCTTTAAAGAGGATTATGACTTTGATGCAACAGAGGAAGAGCCTCTTACACAAAGCTTGCCTTGTAGATAACCAGTGCTCTCATTGAAACTCTTGGGACTGAAGCTCTATTCCAAACCCTTGTAAGCAGCCATCTACATACATTTAGGCTTTATCATTACAGAAAAGGAACCTCACAAGTGACTAGGGCTGGGTAAAAATAATGATTTTCCAATTAAATCACGATCTTCATTTCTGGGATTAGTAAATCACTCATATGCAACAATTTCACACTCGACTAAAAATTGTTTGGTTTAAGAGGTTTACATAAAACTTTAAAATCACTAAAAATCTATTTTCCAATGGAGAAAGTGGTTTTTAATTTTCTGAACCCTGCCGTTGCACTCAAGGGTTTGGTGTTTTTTTTTGTTTGAGAAAATGTTTACATTTTAAGTCATCATTTGTCACAATACATTCAAGGCTGACCTATTTGGCTGCTAACCAAGACATCTTAAAAGGTAGCACAAATTCGCTGCCTCCAGTCTGGAACAGGCTTTGCAACAGTAATGCACCTATGATGGCTAAAATTGTTCAAAAGATTTAAAAAAGACAGCATGAATCATTGTTTACTTCATAAGGAGTCTTTTGTGTTAAGTACACTGTGTATACTGCAAGCACTCCGGGGCATATTAATGCCTGTTCGCGCTCCGCATGCGCTGCCTCTCTCCACCGGCCCGCGACATGAAGCGCCGCATAGTAGAGCTGCAGACGCCGTTAATGACAGTAAACCGTAGCGGTGAAATACAGTGAGCAGTAATATAGATGGATCCCGACATCTTTCACTAAAATACACTGCAGAAAACAAATGAAGCAGAAACAATCTTCATGTGTCCAATATGACTCCGACGGTTTAGCCAAGCAAGGATTGTGACAGGACAATATATCGTGGTTACAGAGCGCCTTTAGACTAGAAATTATCCCCCCGTCTAAAATTAGCTTTATTAATCAATGTTTCCAGCCTATTGATAAGCAGATGTTTTTGCTTAAATTGTGAAAATTAATCAAAGATAACATCTCTGGCATAGATGGCAAGGACGACAACCAAAAAAAATGAATTTGAAATTAAAAGTTCTCTGCTTATGGGGGAAAAAAAAAAAAAAAAAAAATATTCCATTTGATAATCAGCTCATTTATACTTGACTATAGCTAACATTTTTAAACTGCACTATTTACACTGGCGGACAAACGTTTGGAATAATGTACAGATTTTGCTCTTATGGAAAGAAATTGGTACTTTTCACCAAAGTGGTATTCAACTGATCACAATGTATAGTCAGGACATTAATAACGTGAAAAATTACTATTACAATTTGAAAAAAGACAAATTCAGAACTTCTTAAACTACTTCAAAGAGTTCACATCAAAACATGCAGCAATGACAGCTTTGCAGATCCTTGGCATTCTAGCTGTCAGTTTGTCCAGATACTCAGGTGACATTTCACCCCACACTTCCTGTAGCACTTGCCATAGATATGGCTGTCTTGTGCGTGAGAAGTGCCCGACCTTACAGTCTAGCTGATCCCACAAAAGCTCAATGGGGTTAAGATCCATAACACTCTTTTCCAATTATCTGTTGTCCAATGTGTGTGTTTCTTTGCCCACTCTAACCTTTTCCTTTAGATTTTCTGTTTCAAAAGTGGCTTTTTCTTTGCAATTCTTCCCATAAGGCCTGCACCCCTGAGCCTTCTCTTTACTGTTGTACATGAAACTGGTGTTGAGCGGGTAGAATTCAATGAAGCTGTCAACTGAGGACATGTGAGGCGTCTATTTCTCAAACTAGAGACTCTGTTGTGCTTATTCTCTTGTTCAGTTGTACATCTGGCCTTCCACATCTCTTTCTGTCCTTGTTAGAGCCAGTTGTCCTTTGTCTTTGAAGACTGTAGTGTAAACCTTTGTATGAAATCTGTTTTTGGGCAATTTCAAGCATTGTATAGCCCTTCATTCCTCAAAACAATGACTGATGAGTTTCTAGAGAAAGCTGTTTCTTTTTTGCCATTTTTGACCTAAAATTGACCATAAGACATGCCAGTCTATTGCATACTGTGGCAACTCAGAAACAAACACAAAAATAATGTTAAGCTTCATTTAACAAACCAAATAGCTTTCAACTGTGTTTGATATAATGGCAAGTGATTTTCTAGTACCAAATTAGCAATTTATCATGATTACTCAAGGATAAGGTGTTGGAGTGATGGCTGCTGGAAATGGGGCCTGTCTAGATTTATGCTGTTTTTTTACAGCAGTAATGTCCCGACTACACTTTGTGATCAGTTGAATGCCACTTTGGTGAATTAAAGTACCAATTTCTTTCCATAAGAGCAAAATCTGTACATTATTCCAAACGTTTGGCCGCCAGTGTAGATGTACATTGTTTCTGGTAGATTTGCAATTTAAGGAAACATAAATGGCTCATTAAGACTCACATTACCTACATTTTCTCACAGAGGTTATCTTTCCCATGTATATATAAACTGTAGAAGATCCTCCATAGTCCACTACTTTGGTTGTTTTTGAGCCACAATTACCTCATTCTTGCCCAGTTCTTAAAGAGACTTTTTGACTGTTGATTTTTTCATTTTACAAAAGTACTATTGCTGCCAAATTGGAAATTTATAACAACCATTCCAACAAATTTGCATTTCTTACACATTATCATTAGTCAGAATGGCTGCGAAATGACAAGTTATTGTCTGGACCTTTGGTGGGAAGGAAATGTCGAGACCGGATATCTTAAATTTAATTGAATACCTCTGCTGTAGGTGTTCAGTATCAGTACTTTCAATACTAGCATCAACTAAAAGGGTAATTATGTTAAAGGGGAAGGGAAGAATATATTCAACTCACCAGCTCTCCTTTGATGATGCCCATGAGAACGGGAAAGTAGTTGTCCACAACCTCCTGGCACTGTCCGGCTAGGCCCTCATCAGGGATCAGCTGACATGCCTTCTCCATGTATCCAAGGATTTCAATCTAGAGTCAACACAAGAGTTTAGACTTTGACCTTACATGAAAAGCATTCAAAACTTTAGTGTTATCATGTCAACATACCTCTGTGCCATTGTCCTTCAATAGCTGCTCCACCACCACAATCACCTCTTTGCACAGATCACACGGCACAGATTTCTACAAGATAAAAAGCAAGATTTGTCCACTTAGTGTTCATGAATTCATCATTAAAATACTAACCAAGCATTTCTGTGAATCAGGTCAACCCACCATCTGAGGCTTGTTCCATACATTCTGTTGGCAGTGTTGAACCGCCCCGCAAAGTGAAGCAGTCTTGACGTTCTGGCACCAGTAGGGGGTTCCGCGGGCACACTGCTCCGTACCCAGCAGGGGAGTTGCCACCGCTAGCAAGAAAAAAAAAAAAAATCTTAATATTTCTGCAGTAAATATGTAGACTGCATACGAGTATATAGTGGAAAACCTACCGTACCGTTGACCTATTTGCCAGAATGTGCAGTATGCATAGCACCCTGCACAAGATACTTGTCAATCATTGCCCTAAACTTGATGTTTCATTTCACTATTGAGGTCTAACCAAAAGTTAACTGACAAGACATGGCTGCCAAAACACAAAGACAAACCAAATCCTTTCAGGCTTTCACAATCTGATTTTCCACATTGAACTGTTATTGAGACTGTGAATGGTTTAAGATACGAGAGCAGTCACATTGTTCCATGGAACTGAAACAGGATTTGTGGCCAACAGACAGAAAAATCTCAAGGGAACAAGCAAGAACACTTCAGATAATCAAGCTTTAATTTTTAAGAGGATGGATTTTGGTTTTAAGATGAATGACCTGAAAGTTGCATGGGTGTGTCTGGTAAGTCCCAAAACTCTCAAAAAGTCAGTTGCCATTGATACCAATGCAAACGCTCAATTGATTCCTTAATTACGTCCCACAAAAAACAAACAGAGACGGGAAAAAAATCAATGAGTAGGCGCACAAAATCAGCACTGACAGAAAGCTCCACAGATTTCTGCAGAATTGGAATGTCAGTCATTTATACAGTTATGCACACCCCTTGCCACATACATGTTTGCTTATTGAATGTTTTGGCCAATTTTATTGTTTCAGCCACACAAAACTGAGCTCCATTTGACATTTTCAATATTTCAATCCTAAGAATGGGCTGACAGTTCTATTTTTAAAAAGATGTAAAAAAATATTCATCCTACTTCTGAATCATGTTGAAAGACGCAGAAAAACTGCAGACTTCAAATCTAAAGCATAAATAAACCCAGTCATCTGACATATACTGCATACCCTGACAAAAACTAAGGTCTTGAGTCTTATGATCTACTACTCACATTTCACCAGCTCAGCATCTCTCTATCTAGCCGTCTGTACAAAAGATGGCCCAATCAAGTTACGTACACTGTAGGTCAAGTAATTGACTGACACTGCATTTTACTAGTTATATGATGAGTAAACATCACATGATCCAGTACCAAGTCATGCTGCAACTAAGCTTGGAAACATTCCCAAAGGCCTAAACTCACAGAAACGAAAACAAGAAAAACACCAAGTCTTCCGTTTGACCTACTACAAGTGAAAATCAACACCATCTTGTTCTTTAAACTTGTGTTAAACCGCTGGGCTTTGACTTCCTCTTTCCCACTGCCACGTAGAGTAGTTGTGTCGACCAAAGAGAAAAAGAAAATTGCTATATATAAAAATCAGGCAAGAAAAAAAGCAAAATGCTAGAGCAGACACAAAGTTTGAGACTGGAAACAAGAAAGCTTTACGCAATGGCTCAAGAACTAGTTGTAAAAGTGGGCTATTTACAGAGATGCATGACAATAATAAAAATAGTTAACATGTCATGGACTGTTTTGCCCAACAGATCATAAACGGTTTACATTTTACTGTTCCCTTTTCTTAAGGTGAACATAAGGGGATCCACAACAATAGTTATAGTACAGAGGGAGGAGGGGAAAAAAAATAAATAAATAAAAAAAAAAACCCCCATTACCATCGTGAAGTATGACATGCTATAGCCTAATTTGCCTAAAACAATATTTTTCTACTGATACCAATTCTACTGTAATTCTCATGCACGCAGTTTTACTACCTTATGACAAACTTGAAGTTAAATGGTGACCAGCTACAGAACCTAAAACACACTCTTTGCCTACTTCATATAGCTCTTAGCTTGCAGTCCTGATGTTGAATAAACAAACATGTTTGTCATGTTAAATACTGGAATGCTGAACCTGTTATAGGTTATGGATTAGAACCAAGACTATCCGTTTATAAATGGTCATGCACAAAGTAGGTCCATCAGGCCTCTTTCATTATAACATGCAATAAAGCAACAATATCCTACTGCCAAAAGCAAACTAGGGCAATGTTCCCAACTTCCTTTTGTCCCATTACTGATAAAACTGCATGCCAATGAGAAGCGAGACATTCTGCGGCTGAGAGGCACATCTGAAAAAAATTATTTTTTTTTTTTTTTAAAAAAGGCTGCGAGACCATAAGACCATATTTCATTTATGCATTCATTAAATTGTCCTTCACTGTAAACCGAACAATAACATCAAAAGACAAAGAGAAACTGTGACTGTAATCACATCCTAAATAGGAAGACAAAGGAATGGAGCCTCTTGTGCAGCTACCAGTCATCATGGGCATGCATTTTCAAAAAAAAAAAAAAATAAAAAACCTTGCAGAAAACTGGAAGTGAGAACATTAACTTATTTAAAGCAACAAGAAAATTGGTATGATAAAAATAACTCATAAGACAAACAAAATTACTTTCTCCACACATTCCTACACTATAATGATTAGATACAAGATACAATCGCAGTACATTTAAGGGTTTGTTCACCGTGAAAGCATCCAGACACCTTCAGAGGTAACTAGAACAGATAAGGTTAATAAAATCACTGTTGCACATAAATCAATCTCACGAAATCAGGACGTTACGACGTTAAAAGTGAAATGCGTAACGACACAAATGAGTCGCCTCGGTTAAAAACACAAATCAAAGCCGATTTCAAGAAATGTTCAAGAAAAAAAAAAAAAAAAAAAACTATAGAAAGTCAAACTGCCATATGTGCCTCGGGTTAAAAACAAATTCTGCAAATAATGATTTATAAAAGATGCTTCAGGAGGGATTCAGACCGATTAAAATATCTGCACAGCAAACCAATATTGCACATACTGACTGAATCTTATAAGCAAAAGCACAAATATTTTGAAATAATTTTAAAAAAAAAAAAGTTATGAACAATTAATTTTTAGCCAGTTAGCTGAAATATTTGTGCTACTAAGGGCGTTTTAACACCTGGCTAATTTGGAGCATTCGTTACGGAACCTGGCTCGGATTGTTTAGGCGTATATGAACACGGAAATCCAACCCGATCTCACGAGAAGTCGTACATCATTTACGACTTGGCCATTTCGTATGGTTTCGAACAATGTTGTTCGCATAAACTTGTAGGAATTCATCATGTGCAAATTCCCAGATGTCTAATGCGGAAGCGCGAGTTCTTCGCACGAGGCATTAAGAACATGCTTATTAACATTATGCCCTTACCCAAACCCCTTATCTAAACTTAACCAATCAGTACAGTGTGTATACATTATAGGAAACTGTTGTGTGTGACAGAAGCAAGTAATTGTCACGTCCAGCGACGTCACTGGCTCTAGTGAAAGTCATAGGGCTTCAAAGGAGTGCAGCTGCACGATATCATACGAATTAGCCAAATTTAGAAAAGTCGTACTAATCCTGACGATTTCGACCGTGAGAGTGTGTTGCGGCAATCGCACTCAAATCCAAACAATCGAACCAAACATTATCCCTTTAAAAACCATGAACATCCTTGATGGATCTGCAGAGAACACATCTGTAGATCAGCACTTCTCTGTAATTCATCATCAAAACGTGGATAGATATAATTACACGTTTAAAATAGGAGCGGTTTTATAATTCCTGAGATGATTTCAGTACGATCGTTTCTCTCTTTGGGATAGCGGCAGAACACGGGTAAGACGGCGGTAGCAACTTTTTGACGAATAAAAAACATTTTACGCGGCTTTACTCTGCTGTTTGTGTGTGCACGTGAGAGAGAGATCTGTGAGAACAGGCATGTTTCAATGGAGAAATAATGCAAGAGTAACTAATGACAGATACAAAATAACCATGACGGAACCGAGAAGAAAATGCAACATTGTAACGATTTAGTCACCGTTTAGTAACAAAGCAAACGGTCCACAGGTTTGAAAACGCCCTAATACAAAAAAAATAGCCTACATAAAACACCAAAACGTCGAACTATTTGTTAACAATATTCTACTCATAAAACCGATCATAAATAATACGAATTTTAGACGTGTATTTGTTTGTAATAATTCCATTCATACCGTTTCGTAACCTACATGACATGTTTACCAGACACAACTTCGGCCATATTAGCCTCTGCGATTAAACGCTTACATGACTAAGATTAAGACACAAATCACTCTGAAAGACCATGAAACAGACGTGTATATTACCAGTGGAGATAAACAGAAGCGTGAGAAACATGTTGGGTTGATGAACTGCTTCTCTTGGGTGTTTTCGGTCTCGTCTGTGCGGCGTAATGAGTCTTTATGCAGATCTCACTGTCAGCTGACCGGCACACACGTGACGGGACTGGGGCGTGTCTACAGACACACGTGACGGGACTGGGGCGTGTCTACAGACACACGTGACGGGACTGGGGCGTGTCTACATGCGACTCGAGGAATTAAACACGCAATCAGGTTGAGTATTTGAGACTTTAACAAAGTATTTATGTGCATTTATGTTGTTTATAGGGGTACCAGGGATTAATCAAATTACACAACTGCTTGTTTTCTCTAGCAGTGGTTTTGTATGTTGGTTTTAAACACATAAAGTTCAAAACTGTTTGTTAATTCTGTCCTGCACAAAAATATTCCAATATCAGCATGTTTTTGTAATAGTTGTTTCGTAAGCAAGAGAACACCGAAAAAGTCAACTATATAATTAAGGTAGATTTTTACCAGAAGGTACAAACTGTGTTCTGAGGACAAGGGTATTTTTCATAAAAGACTGGGACAGATGTGCCCTTCTGGTGGAGTCGGAAACATCGTAATTACGGGTTCCGAGCTCATGAAAGATCACATTATCGTTAACGAGTGAGAAACTCGGAATTCTAGATGAGACACTGGTCCACTTGAAGGCAGCAAGAAACACATTGATATTGGGACAAATTGTCACGTTTTTTGCTGTAATTGTTAATTTATTAATTACAATTTCTGTTGGCCAAAACGTGTAATATTTTTCCATATTAATGATTTCTTCTTGATTGTGGCTAGATGCAGCCAAATCTTATTTTAGTTTTTTAATAAGCTGAATGTGTTGTTTTGAGTTACATTAGCTGTATCAAATGTACTCCGCCATTAACATTACAAAATTAAATGTATGTGTGTATATATGCAAATAGAATGTTTAAGTCGAAAATTGATATTTCCTGAAGATATAAAATAACCATGACGAATGTTTTTGTGAAACATATAATGAGCCCAAGACTTTTGCACTGTACGGTATGAACACTCAGAAAAATTATTTTAATATTTACGCATTTCTATTTCATGACTGAATTCGATCAAATTGAATCGAGTAATCTTAAAAAAAATAACATGAAAAAATGACTAATAAACTACTTTAAGTTGTATTACTTTAAATTTGTTAATTACACAGTTCAATTTGATGTAATTTTGTTATTTACTTTAAATGCGTAAATCTCGTATAAGTGTAAGAGTTAAAAATTACAACATTTTAACTATACTTTAAATTTTGCTGGGTTGAGTCTGCTGGGTTATTTTGTTGGGTTATTTTCACAGTGTTGGGTAGTTTTTAACCCAACTTTGCTGGAATAATGGTTGGGTCATTGTCACTGACAGTAAAATAACCCACTGCTGGTTTATCTATGCCAAACTGGATAAAAACAATTTTTCAACTGTCATTTTTGCCTCCTGTCCTGAGAAAACTTCCTGAGGGGAATCTTCCTCAATAAAATTAAGTTTTGTATTCACTTGTGTTCCTATCCATCATTACTGTACAGACAGGAACAACTTCTGTTGTCTCACATTTTTGTTTTTTAAATGTACTTTGTATTACAACATCAACGTAATACCAAGCTAGTTTGGCAGCTAATTTATTTCATATCTGTTAAGGTTGCTGGCTTTGCTCAAATGCTGACGGAAACAACGGGTGAATCTCACTGTGCGTTCTTTTGTGTTTTTTTTTTTTTTACTACATTTTTTTATTGAAAAATGTTCAAACAACACAGGCAATTGAGAAGACAAATTAAACAAGGCAGACATTAAAGATTAAGTACAACAAATTCCAAGTAGACATGTAGATCTTCTGGGAATCCTTAATAAATTAACAAAGAAAAGCAAGTTAAAGAAAAGGAGAAAACATAAAAAAAAAAAATAAATAAACGCATATTATATATATATATATATATATATATATATATATATATATATATATATATATATATATATATATAAAAGGGGTAAACGCATCACAAAGCACTTAAATTATTTAACATTTTCACAAGTGCGAGAGGCCTGGGTGTCTCGGCAATAAAGACACTGACTACCACACCTGGAGTCACAAGTTCAAATCCAGGGCGTGCTGAGTGAATTCAGTCAGGCTTCCTAAGCAACCAATTGGCCCGTCTGCTAGGGTGGGTAGAGTCACATTGAGTTAACCTCCTTGTGGTCGCTAAAATGTGGTTTCACTCTCGGTGGGGTGCGTGGTGTGTTGTGCGTGGATGCCGCGGAGAATAGCGTGAAGCCTCCACATGCGCTAGGTCTACGCGGTAACGCGCTCAACAAGCCACGTGATAAGATGCATGGATCAGGGCCAGCCCTGACCAATTTGGTGCCCTAGGCAAGATTTTAGCTGGTGCCCCTTGCATCGCAGCCAATTCCACCACTGATCATTGTGTTCATACACTCACACAGAAACTGAATTTTTTTATGTCTTAGAGATTTTCTTTATTTTAGAAACAAAACCCCCCACAAAATTAAAAACAGTATTAAAGAAACAAGTGACATAAAACAAATTATAAATACAACATAAATAAGAGTATTGCATGAAAAACTAAGTATAGTACAGAAACCTCAGTGCAAAATATGCACAATGTAGCATTACAGTCTCATCAAGTGAAGAGAGGGCTGTATCCACTACCACATAAAATAATGTGGTTTCCATTCTTCGAAGTGCATCACCAATAGGCTCATCTGGTGCCTCATAACCAAAGTGCCTTTTTGTGGTTCTCAACTGCTTTTGTTTGAGTACAGTCTCCACGTTCATCTCCTCGCACATTTCCTTTGCAGTTTTCTGTGCATCAGAAAATCCAGTGTTTCTGTAGCAGGTGAGGGAATCTCTAGTTTTCTTCAGCAAGTTGACAGCCACATCTAGCTGCATGGAGGGTGACTACATCAGTTTACTCACATGCTGGATCTTGTTGAGGATGTCATACCATATGACTGTGCAAACAGAAAAGCGGTAGGATCCAATCTCCTCAGCCAAAGACTGGGCTTCAACTTTCACCACAGGGTCTGCAGTAGTTTCCCTCACCTCCAAAAGAGCCTCTCTGACTTGCCCAGCCTGGTACCTTACTGCCTGAATGCTGTTTATCCTGCTTTCCCACCAGGTCTCTGACCAAGATTTCAGGATGGTTTTGACATGTTTCAGGACGATATCCCATCTATGGGTGGAAGCTGAGAAGAGTTTGAATAGTTTCGCGAAATATCCAAAGTAGCGAATGGCATCTGGTGAGCTCTTAGCAGCATCAGCTACCACCAGATTTAAAGTGTGGGCACCACATGGGACAAAAAATGCTCTTGAATTCAGTTGAAGCAGCCTAGCCTGAACATCTTTATTCTTTCCCTTCATGTTGGCGCCGTTGTCATATGACTGTCCTCTGCAGTCCTCAAAGGGGATGTTCAGCTCCTCCAGCCTTTTGAGGATGAGAGATGACTAACTTTCCCCTGTTGACATCTCTACCACAAGAAAGCCCATGAAATGTTCTTTAATTTGTGATCTCTTCCACTATTTTATCCAGTATTGTTGCAGTGATGGTGTCTATCAGTTCATTTTGTATTCTTTTGCCCAGGTAATGTGTGTGACTGCCAGATCCACTTTCCACTCTACCAACATGCTGCTTCATCACTGGATCAAATTTGGCCATAAGCTCCACCTCTTTGAGAAAATTGCCATTGTCTGGTTTGTTTAATGTGTCTGTGGATCCCCTTAAAGCCATGTTTCTTTCAGCTAAGGACTGAATTATTGCCACCAATCTGGTAAGAACTTCACGGCACCTGTTTCTCTCAGCCTCAACGAGTACCATCTCATGCTTATCTATTGTTAGCCCCTCTGCAAGACGGACCTCCAATGACTTCCATGTTGCCATGTGTGTATTGTGCTCCTGGCTATCCTCATGGGCCTTGCATTTTTCCAATCCCTTAGCCCTTCTCTATTCAATTTGATATCTCTCCTGAGAAAATATTTAGCAGCAGAAGCAGTACAAACTATCATTCTTTTTTGAGTACATTAGTCAGCTTCTTTTGATTTTTTCTCCATTGACTAAGACTCTGTTAAAATAGTCATCCTGTCTTTTTGTTTTGGAAACGTGAAATGGTTTTTTATTTGATACGGTCCTCTGAGAACAAATTCTGTTCTTACCTTATCATTTAAAACAGATGGCCAGTCAGCAGGGTCTATTGGTGCAGCCTTTTTGTAGATGCATGATGCTGTGCTGAGGTAGAGGGGACAGGTGCACTTGATGCTGCATCGCCGGTCTGTGCTAAGGTAGAGGGGACAGGTGCACCTGATGCTGCATCGCTGAGCTGTGCAAAGGTAGAGGGGACAGGTGCACTTGATGCTGTATTGCTGGCCTGTGCAAAGGTAGAGGGGACAGGTGCACTTGATGCTGCATCACTGGGCTGTGCTGAGGTAGAGAAGGTGTCTGAAGGTGGCCGAGGATTTGCAGGGGTGGGATTCAAATATTTCAAAAGTGCATCTGAAGAGAGAACAGGAGTATATGGTTGTTACATTATATTAATAAAAAAATCTGCTGATGGTGAAACAATATACAATAATAGCACTTAAGACACATTATAGCCTAAACACAAATAGCAACAGTAATTACACCTAGCATTCATGCACAAAACATGTATTCAGTGAGCACTTCTCTAGCATGCTGTTTGCTATAATACATATAATGATATATAATATAATTTATAATAATAATATAACAATCAATAATGAAAATGCAATGGCTTACAACTATTAATTACAAAAGGGGATGGAAAATAAAAAAAGGAAAAGCATTTTAATTTACTTTTACAATTTTTCAAAATTATGTTATAGGTTAGGTGATTCCCCAAACAACACCTGAATAGTCTTTCCAACATTCCCTAACGGCAGGTTCACTGTTCACACACACATCTTCGGTGATCATAATGAATTTAAGGTTAAAGTAACTGACATTAATTCTAGCTAGCTATTTAAATTAGCAAATGTTACTAGTATCGTCCAAAGTAAGCCAGCTAGTAGTAACACTGATTCAGCGGTAACTACTATGCAGTTAGATAAACTATCATATCACATTACCTCTGTTCTTATCCCATTTTGTTCCTCTTCTCTTCTTTTTCTTCCCTGGGCACCAGAGGGCTTTGTTCTTTTTGACATGTTTGAAGAAGGCTACTGATGCAAATTTATCTTGTTCAGTGACAGTGTCACTTCAGATAACGGAACTCGCCCATCCCCCACAATCAGGTAGTCTAAACATGAGAGTGGGGACGATTGATGCACCAGGCCGGGGTGACGCTGAGGGCAACAGAAAATATAAGCTATGTAGTTATGTTGTTTTGGGGGCTTTTCGCTTTTTTGTAATATTTAAAATTAATAGAGAAATGGGGAAATTGGACATCCTTGCCTAATTCCCTGTAGGATTTCAAATCTCTGGGATGTCCCATGTGACAGTGAGATAGAGCTATTCATATTTTTATATAGCATTTTTATAAAGGAGAGAAATTTGTTACCAAATCCTTATTTCTCAAGCGACTGGAAAATGAAATTGTGTTCAGCTGTATCGAAAGCTTTTCTAAAATCCAAAAATAAAATATACCCATCATCTTAAATCCATTCATGATAATCTATGATGTCTAAGACTAGTCTAATATTATTATTATGTATTGATCTTCCTTTCATAAAACCGGACTGTGATTCGCTGATTATTTGGACTAACCCCATCTTGAGTCTATTGGCAAAAATGTGGGCAAAGAGTTTATAGTCACTGTTAAGTAAGGTAATAGGGTGAAGTTTATCTATTCATCTAGCGTCTTTGTTTAGTTTGGGAATTAGAACGATCAGTCCTTGTTTCATAGTTGAGGTTAGGGAATTATCCTGAATACATTCAAGAATGGCTTGAAACAGTAGCTCCCTTAGGTCCTCAAAAATAAATTTAAAAAATCAGATGCGAGGCCATCAGGGCCTGGGGATTTCCCTAATGATAATTTACATATGGCCTCATCAAGGCGGAGCAATCTGTTGTTGAGAATGATGAGCTGTATAACGATACTGAAGAAGCTCTAAAGTAATGGATGTTGGACATTCATTTACAACTCCATTTATATATAGTAAATGTGGTGATGGGGGCATGGTCGTGTGTCTGTCTGCGGGAGAGAGAGAGCGGTAAGGCTTGTCACCTGGGTTGTAATTATCTCTAACACCTGTCTCGTTATAGTGATGGCGGAGGGAGACTTAAAAGCCGCACCAACTCACCAGTGGAGAGAGAGAGAGAGAGCACGAATTCGACGCTTGCTGAGCGTATCCATGATCTGACTGAGTGTTTAAAACGTTTCTTTTGTTACCTGATTGAGTGTTTGAATCTACGTGAACAAACTGTGTTAAGAACCTGAGGCAGAGAAATAAAAAGTCTTGCCTGCACTGCTTCGTTGCCTCCGGACTCCTCCAATGCCCAAGAGAACCGAACTTGTCACACTGGTTCCGAAACCTGGGACTTTGGAGGACAATGCCATTATGGAATCTTCACCGCTGGGCGAAGTCATCAAATCCCTCGCCAGCATCCAGCAAACCCAGCATCAAGCCCTCATGGAGTTATGCCTGGAGCAGGAACAGCAGTTCCAACTCTTGCTCCAGGCACAAGCGGAGGACCGGCAGGTGTTCCGGAGCCTAACTGACAGAGAGGGGGCTGGCGCTGCGACCCCCCCTGGAGCCCACTTCCAATGTGACCCTCATGAAGTTGGGGCCAAACGACAATCCAGCGGCCTACCTCGACTTGTTTGAGAAAACCGCTGAGGTGTGGAAGAGGCCGCCCGACCAGTGGGCGGCCCGCTTGTTGCCGTTACTATCCGGGGAGGCGCAGCTAGAGGCCCAACAGCTTCCTGCCGCCAGCCTCCTCAATTGCCCCGACCTCAAGAAAACCATCCTGCAGCGGGTCGGTCATAGTCCGGAGCAGAATCGCCAGTGGTTCCAATCCGAGGTTCGGGCGACACGACCACCCATTTGCCTTTGCCCAACAGCTCCGGGATGCTTGCTGGAAATGGTTGATGGCTGAGGGGACCTGTGGCACCGTGGACATCGTCGACCTGGTGGTACTGGAGCAGTTAATCACCCGGCTTCCTCGTGGGATGGCCGAGTGAGTCCAGTGCCACCACCCGGCGTCGCTGGAGGAGGCCGTCCAGTTGGTAGAGGATTACATGGCGGCGTTTCTGGGAGGCAGCGAAGCAGTCTCTTTTTCTCTCTCTCTTTTTCTAAGTTGGCGCTGCCAACTTCTCTGGGCTCAGTCTCATCTTAGTTGGAAAGTAGAACAGTGGAACTGTGTTTTTTGGTCTGAAGAGTCCACATTTCAAAAAGTTTTTGAAAAACACAGCTGTCGTGTTATCCGGGCCAAAGAGGAAAAGGACCATCCGAGCTGTTATTAGCGTCAGGTCCAAAAGCCAGTGTCTGTATGGGTACCTATGGCATGGGTAACTCACACATCTGTGAGAACACCATGAACTCAGACAGATATGTAAAAATTTTGGAGCAATACATACTGCCATCTAGCACCGTCTTTTCCAGGAACATCCCTGCATTTTCCAGCAGGACAACTTCAAACCACATACTGCCCAGATTACAAGTGCATGGCTGTATGAGCAGAGAGTGTGGGTGCTAGATTGGCCTGCCTGCAGTGCTGACCGGTCTCCAATTGAGAATGTGTGGTGCATTATGAAGCACACTATAAGGCAACGAAGACAACATTCAATTGTACATCTAAAGACCAACATGGATGAATAGGGGAAAATTCCACTTTCTAAACATAAACTTGTGTCTTCAGTGCCTAAATGCTTAATAAGTTTTACTAGAAGAAATGGTGTTGTTTCACAGTGGTAAACACTCGACTGTCCCAACTTTTTTGGAGGGTGTTGCAATCATCTGATTTGGAATGACTGTACATTACATTTTTTTAAAAACAAGGAAATTCATAAGGTAAAACATCATATAATGTTTAGTTGTGGTGCTTTCAATATAGCAAAGGGTAATTATAATTTACAAATCACTCTTTTTCGTTTTTATTAGTATTCTTCATACTGTCCCAGCTTTATCGGAATTGGGGTTGTATGTATACAGAATATATAGGCTATATATAAAACAGTAAAAAACAATTTTTTCATTTTATCTTACAGCAAAATCTCTATATACAGATTTTGTTGTAGAAATAAATGAAAACAATAGCCATTTATGAGCTCAAATTAACCCAGCATATTATCAATATGAGCTGGCATGTTGGGTTAACTGTACAACTCAGCTTGCTGGGTTAAAATATGTAACCCAATTTGCTGGGCTAGTTTAACCCAATGTGTGTTCTGTCCAATATTTACCTAGCACTTGGTTGCCAATTGGGTTATTTTTAACCCAGCCAAATGTAGCCAATTTTATAAGCTTAAAGGTCTACTAAGTAAATTTTTCACATTACAAAAGTCAATAATGCCCCTGTTGGGGCCTGGGTAGCTCAGCGAGTAGACGCTGACTACCACACCTGGAGTCGCAAGTTCAAATCCAGGGCATGCTGAGTGACTCCAGCCAGGTCTCCTAAGCAACCAAATTGGCCCAGTTGCTAGGGAGGGTAGAGTCACATGGGGTAACCTCCTCGTGATCACTATAATGTGGTTCGCACTCGGTGGGGTGCGTGGTGAGTTGTGCATAAAAATAAATAAATAAATAAATAAAATAAATAATACCCCTGTTAGTGAACACAGAATGAATTAATAATTTGCCATGGCTGACTGGGGCAGCTTTAATTCATAATTTTGAGTTAGTAGTACTTGAAGGCAAAGTTTAAGGAACATATATTTAAGTTATGATTCAAAACATAACATTTCAAGTTATGTTTTATTAGGACCACTAGACTGATTTTATTAATGACAACATTAGGGTTTATGGAGTAATGGTAACTTGATTAAAACTAGTCAGAATAGTAAAAAATAATAATAATAATAATAATAATAAGCTTAAAGGAAAATTCTCTCATCATTTACTCACCCTCATGCCATCCCAGATGTGTATGACTTTCTTTCCTCTGCAGAACACAAATGAAGATTTTTAGAAAAATATTTCAGCTCTGTAGGTCCGTACAATACAAGTGAATGGTGATCAGACATTTGACGCTACAAAAAACACAAAGGCAGCATAAACGTAATCCAAAAACCTCCAGTGGTTTAATCCATATCTTGAGAAGTGATATGATAGGTGTGGGTGAGAAACGGGTCAATATTTAAGTCCTTTTTTTACTATAAATATCCACTTTTACTTTCACTACCACATTCTCCTTTCTTTGTTTTTTGGTGATTCGCATTCTTCGTGCATATCACCACCTACTGGTTGGGGTTGGTCAAAGGTGGATTTTTATAGTAAAAAGGGACTTAAATATTGATCTGTTTCTCACCCATACCTTTCATAAATTAAACTTATTTTTCTGAAGATATGGATTTAACCACTGGAGCCTTAAGCCCAAAGTATACTTTGATTTTGACACGATCGCTCAGCGTCTGTGTAGTCGAACACGAGCCTGTCAAAGTATACTCCGTTTATGGTGCGCGCATACACAGGTGGTTGGTGCATGTGTGCTACGACGGCTATGAGACACCGGACAATTTCTCTTCAGGAGTTTAAACCCATAAAGATGCCTTTATATCCCTTCAAACTCGAGTTTTTTAATGCAGGTATCTCCAGACCTCCTCACACATGTGCTCTTGACTTGCAAATCCACTGTTGATGTTTTTACCTTCGTCTCCTGTTATTTACCGGCGGTTACATCTTCATCTAGCATTTCTTCGTGACAACAACGGCTCAAATGTGAGTATTGCCATCTTGTGGACCCACTAATTCATGCAAATAATTCCAGGCGCATGCGCATTTTGCTCGTTAGAAAAATCAGGCTGCACACGTTCAGTGCTCGAGCACTCTGCTAATTACATGATTTGCGTCACGCGTCAGCGCCTAACCCAAGTATATTTCGGGCTTTCTGGATTACTTTTATGCTGCCTTAATGTGCTTTTTGGAGCTTCAAAGTTTTGGCCTCCATTCACTTCCACTGTATGGACCTAAAGAGCTGAAATATTTTTTAAAAATCTTCATTTGTGTTCTGCAGAAGAAAGAAAGTCATACACACCTGGGATGGCATGAGGGTGAGAAATGATGAGAGAATTTTCATTTTTGGGTGAACTATCCCTTTAAGTTGAGGGAGGGTTTTTATTTTTTGGTAACTATTAGTATTTACAGTGCGTGAACACTGGTTCTGGGAGCAGCACTTCTCTTACTCTTTCCTTTGGATGAACCACTATGTTGTAGAATTCTTCTAGAACACTTCACAAATATACTTTTATTTATTTTTATTAATATTAATTAATAGTCTATTAATAAAGTTTCTGCTAAATAAATAACTATACATTGGATTTCTTTTGAACAGACTTTTGCTTAATTTTTTTTTAATTTTTTTTTTTAAATACTGCCATATAATAAAATAAAAAAATGAGTATGTAACTTTGTATACTGTTTCGTGGGTTGGGGTCCCAATAATATTCATTAATCTATTCTGAGCTTGTTGAAGCACATCATTTATTTTAAAATTAAACTGAAAGGAGATCATATGTACAGAGTTATTTAATGAAACATGTACCACATAAATAGCTCAAGTAAATGCCCTTCTCCAAAAATCGAGATATTATTTTGTCCGATTGCAGAAGTGGCGATCTTCACAGTCCTTTGGGAAAAAGAAAACATATTTACTCATGGTACATAAGACGGAACATATAATATCACATCAATATCAACAGCAAAAAACGAATCAGTTATTGTGGCCACATATATTTGGACACTAACAAAATGTCAAACCAGGTGGCATCTGTACACAAATGTTAATATATCTCTTTTCAGAGAGAACATTTCTGAGCCACTTTCGCAATGACTTCAAGAACTGTTTAATTTTTATTTAAAATAAATTCACCTTGGTTTGATGTTTTGTTATCTATTGCATTTGCGCATACGATTTTAAGAGTGTCCAAATAATTTTGGGCCACATTATATTGCTTTAGAATCCATGTACTTTCTCCTTTTCTCCTCTAAACACCCAATCCCAATCCTTATGAATAAAAAGAAATCATGGAAAAGCGGCGACTCTCACGTTTAATTCGAGGCACTCTTTACATTGGCAGGTGGAGGACCACAGCACTGCGCCTTGGAAAGCTCAAAGTCTTTTCTTAAAACTGTGGGACGCAAAATGTCAATGTCCCGTTCAAGTTGCTCTAAAAGCCCGCTGACGATTTTGGGCGAGGCGTGGAAGTCGACGGAGAAGTATCCGCCGTGCGTGTGGCGACAGTCGTGTTTGGAGATCTTGTATGGCAGTCTTCGCTCGCCGAGGTTCTCCAGACTCCGAACCACCGCGCCGCGCTCGAACAGAGTCTCCACCGCGCGCCGCAGGACAGCCGCAGTCTCCGGCTTCTGCATCGCCTTCAGGATCACACACAGCTCATACCTCGGCATCTTAAAATATGGAAAGTCCAGAGAGTTTACATCAAAGCTAAGAACAAATATCTCTGAGTGGAAAGCGACTTCAAAAGCTTAACATGCGTGTCCTTCTTCTTCTCTTTGTTTTTTGGCAGGTTGCAAACAAATTTTAAAGGTGCATACCGCCACCTA
The DNA here is from genome assembly GCF_019703515.2 of Myxocyprinus asiaticus. Classification (NCBI taxonomy): domain Eukaryota; kingdom Metazoa; phylum Chordata; class Actinopteri; order Cypriniformes; family Catostomidae; genus Myxocyprinus; species Myxocyprinus asiaticus. The sequence goes on from NC_059366.1 coordinate 9,437,454, forward strand.
CTGTACAAGAGTGTGTATCACCATGTCACTTAGCTCAAATTCTATTATTCAATCTTGTGCTTTTTAAAAAGGTAAAAAGTGCCCTCCTGATCTCTCCTATTCCTTCTTCCTCCCCTACTGTTCCCAATACCCCTTTGAGATCCCACGCCCGTCCTGTTTCTCTTACTTTGCCATGTAAGATCCTTCTTTCAGATTCATATATGGTACAATGCACAATGACATGTTCTACATTTTCTTTATCTCCACAGTTAGCACACTTATTACTATTTATTTTCCCTAGAACAGCCATTGTACTATTTAATCCTGTGTGGTCTAATCTGAGTCTTGTTATTATTATTTCCTCTCTTCTGTTCTTTTCTTTATAGATCTTTATTTTAACTGATTTTTGAATTTTATAAAATCTCCTTCCTTTCAGATCTTCATCCCACTTATTCTGCCAAATCTCCATTCCTTTATTCTTAATCAGGGCTTTCCCTTCTCCTTTTCCTAATGTAACTGAAATTGAGATTTCCTTTTGTAAAGCTTTTTTTGCAAGCCTGTCAGCACCCTCATTTCCTTTCAGTCTCTCGTGAGCTGGCACCCAACAAAACTGCGCATCAATACCATCTCTATGGATCCTAAACAAATTTTGAAAAAGTTCTATGATGAGATCATCTCTATCACTCTTCCTCGATTGGATGCTTCCCAAAACAACGATTGAATCAGTGCATATAACCACCCTATCTGGTTTAACCTCTTCAACCCATTGTAACCCTATTATGACTGCCACTAATTCTGCTGTATATACTGATAAATAATCTGAAAGTCTTTTAGCTATAGTTATTTTAAATTCAGGGATGTATACACCAATTCCCGCACTCCCTTGCTTATTCTTTGACCCATCTGTGTACATTTTAAGGTAGCTGAAATACTTATTTCTTACATATTAACTTGCTTTGTTACCCACTTCATTCATTAGCCATTCTCTTTTCTTCTCTAATATATTCATATCTACTTCTGTTGCTGGATAAAGCCATGGTGGATTACTATTTGGGGTAGTCCTAGTTAACTCTAAAGCCACCAAGCCATATTCACTAGCTCTTTCTTTCGATGTCCACCCAAATCCACTTCTCTTAAATTTGTCATATTCCCAGCAGTTCTGAATTGTTATTTTTGTGGGGTTTTCCTCTTCACTTCCTTTTAACCTAATCCAGTATGTAAGTGATAATTTTTCTCTTCTGAACTCCAATGGTATTTCACCTGCTTCTATTAGGACAGCATTAATGGGGGTTGACTTTGTGGCTCCTATACATAGCCGTAGAGCTCTATACTGTAATCTGTCTATATTTAGTAGTATTGTCTTAGCTGCTGCTCCATAGACTATACATCCATAATCAACTGTCGATCTCATAATAGCACTGTATATATCAATTAGTGACTGCTTATCAGCCCCCCAATCATATCCAGCCACTGCTTTTAGTAAATGTATTACTTTCTTGCATTTTGATTCTATATCTTTAATATGCACTTTCCATGTGTATTTATCTTCTAGCCATAGTCCTAACTACTTAAACTCAGACACCCTCTGCATTGACTTCCCATATAGTGTCAGCTTCTCAACATCAATCTTTTGCTTATTTGTAAATATCATATAGCATGACTTACTCATTGACAGATTAAACCCCCATTTAAATGACCATTTTCCCACTTTCTTTATTGCTTCTCTTAATTTTCCTATTACATATTTCACATTTCTTCCCCTTATCCATATAGCCCCATCATCTGCATATAATGCAGATTTGATACCATGCGTGTCCTCCGGCCTTCGAAGCGTCTTCTTCTGATTTGTGGCTGCTCACTCCGTAGGAGCATTACCGCCACCTACTGTACATTTTAAGTTCTGCAACACACTTTCTGTTAGCCACCTTATTCCCTACTACACCAACATGTAAAACGCTTACAGCATCTGTAAGAAAACTGCTAACGCGTCTCTTTTGTTAGAGAAATTAATTTATTTGATTTGAATATAAAAATGTATAGTTCCAATAGAAGAAGATACGTTGTTTATCGTATTAAGAAGGAATAAGAGACCTATGTTATGTTAATTTAGTTAACCCCCCCCAATAATCAAAACAAGCAGGTGCACCCGTTCCCGCAATTCTAAACATTTGATGCCGCTTAAAGTTACTATGCAAATCTAAAAACGTTACAGGGGCTGTGTCTCGTTTCGAAGGCTGCGTTCTAGGTAGGACGCGTCCTTTGAAGGCTGCAGTATACCGAGTGTCCTCCTTTAAACAAGTCTCGTTTAAAGAGACGGACTTCGTAGGACAAACGGAAACGAAACGTATCATGGTTGCTATGACAGCACGCCACTCTTTAACAAGCGCGAGCGCTTTGAGTGAGAAGGGAACAAAGTCCCTCTGGAAGGGAATGTATGAGGTACATTTTAGGAGACTTATAATGATGTAAAGAGAAAAGAAAATAGATTTTACACTTGTACTTTTAGTCTAATACTTTATTTTAATTATATATTAATATAATTATACATATTATATACTCTGCACCCATCTACTGAGGTACTTCAACTTGATAATTAACATTACTTGCGTTTGAACTTCATATTTACGGGCAAATTGGCGTCATTCAGACATTTCCGTTGAAGCAAAGAATTATTTTTTTATTTTTTATTTATTTATTTAAAAAAAAAGCCTTGTTTAGTAACAAATCACACAATAATCAAATACAAAATAACAATGACAATAATTGCAAGAAAATCAGTAAAAAATAACATAATACAAATAAATAAATCAAATAAACAACAAAATAATACAAAAATTAAGAACTATATACATCAAATCCGTATCTTTTATTGCAAAATAAATACAAAAAACCTTAAAAAGGATCATATTTCAAGGCTTTACAACAATATATAGTATTTTTTGCTTTGGTGTTCTTTACACCCTCCAATGCTTTAAGATACTGACAAAGCTCAAACTTAAATTGTACAAAACTAGGTGTACTTTTTGACCATCGACATTTATGAATGTGATATTTCCCTAAAATAATAAACAAATTAAGAACAAAACAAATGTTCTTTTCTAAAGGCTTATCGTAATATATATATATATATATATATATATATATATATATATATATATATATATATATATTTTTTTTTTATTTATTTTATTTTATTTTTTATTTATTTATTTATTTATTTATTTATTTATTTATTTTGTCCTCCAAAATAATATCAGATCCAGAAATCTCCTTAAAAAAGACCTTAAAATCACACCAGAACAATTTAGTTTATGACCTGATTTACTGGGTAAATACAATGAATAATTTTAAATGAAACCTCTCGAATCTTATTGATGACACAGTATCTCCTGGAAACCATAAAAGTCTCCTCCCACTTAATGTCCTGGAAGCATGAATTCCAGAAATTCTTAGCTGGGGGTATCCTAATAGACCGACAAATCTGTCTAAGGAAACTATTGTTGCATTTTTTTATCAACAATACTTATACCATCTAATTTTAAATTGAGGTCAGTAGTTATATTCAAATCAACAATATCAGCAACACGCAACAATTGAAGGAGTCCAGAAGGTATAGCATCAAAAACAACTGCGTAATCCTTTGCAGATATTGGAAGTTTGAATTTATCTAGAAATTCTCCATATGAAAGTAAGTGACCATCATGGCGAAGCATCTGCGTCATCAGTAAAATATTATTTCTAAACCAATATATATATAAAAAAAAGTGTTTTAATCTTATGTTTAATATTTTAACATAACAACATAAACATTTGTGGGGAGAGAAATTGTATTTGTACACCAGCAACCAGGATAACAGAACTTGTCTATGAAAGTTAGACAGTTTAATGGGGATTTTATTAATATCAAAGTTGCAACTGAGGAGAAACTTAATACCGCCAATTTTGTTAAAAACTAAATTTGGGATATAATACACAATTTGTTATTAGATTTGATACAATTCTGAATCCATTTAATTTTAAAGATAGTATTAGAAACTTCAAAGTCAATAGCATTTAAACCACCTTGATGAAATAGATTACCTAATCTACCTCTATTTAAGTAATGTGGCCTATTCTTCCAAATAAAATTATACATTTTCTTATTAACTTGCCTAATAATTGACTTTGGAGCATCTAAAACCATTGCTGTATAAGCTAATCTTGACAACCCTTCAGCCTTTGATAGCAACATTCTACCAGTCAAAGATAAATCTCTAATTAACCAAGCATTACATTTCTTTTGTACTTTATCAATTAATGGAAGATCATTTAAATCAATTCTTTCCTTTTGATTTTTACATATTTTGATCCCCAAATAAGAGACTTGGTTTTAACTGGTATGCCACACAATTCCACCACACCATCAGGTATGTGTTGAAGCAAAGAATTGTGGGTTGTGAGTGGCCATGAAGGATACACCTTATGCATCCTCTGAATTCCCATGAAAGAAGGTCGCATTCGAAGTGTCCTACTCGCTTTTCTGAAACGAGACAGCCTCGATGACGTATGCGGCCGACAAATGCGACCTCCAGAGGACGCATCCTTCCAAACGAGACACAGCCACAGTATCACAGAAATGTAGGAGTTTGAAACTGGAGTGCAATATCATATTTCCGTCAAAATAAAAGCTGCAGGCGAAGGAAGTAAATACCACAGAAATATATTACTATTGTACAAAACAAATCCAATAAAAAATTATAATAATTTAGTGTCATATTATAATAATTAAATTGACTGGACAATAATAAATCATATTCATCTGGGTTGCAAAATATTTGCGAAGTTATGGTTTTTGCACACCCTATAAAAAAAAACACTAACACATATATTGGTATAATACATAATTAACATTATATTTATTACATTTTACAATATATTTATTTATTATATTATAAATTAAATACCACTTTTCCATGTGTTTATTTAGTGGAAAAACTCTGAAAAACATGCATTCACTATCTTTAACTAGATTTTTATTTCATTAAGCATTTTGTACTTGACTTCAATAGCTTTTAGAAATAATTTAAAAATTATTCTTTAAAATCACTTTCCCCCTAATTTCCCCCGGTTGTACGCCAAAAGGGGGCCCTCAGCTGGATGTATGCTTGGGGCCTCGGAAATCGTAACTCCACCCTTACCCGGAGGGGTTATAGTAATATAGTGTAAATATAGGGGCAATAGTTATAGGGCAAAATCTGTCAACATATGCAAACAATTTTGAAACAGCAAAAGTCTGCTTTTTTTAAATAAGAACCTATAATGCCAATTCAAAAGAACCACTTCAGAAAAGGGACTATTTCCTGTTAATTTCAATCACATTTGGCATTTCATTACATCTCAAGAATTCTGTAAACAAAAGAATCTCCATTGTGATTGGATCAGTCAGTGTGAGTCCACCCTGAACATGTTTCATAACAAATCTACTAACCTACAGGCAGAAATTAAAATCAACCAAGCCAGTAGTAAGGACTGTAAAGAGATGGACCAATGAAGCAGAGCGGGGACTACAAGCCTGCTTCAATTGCACGGATTGGAGTGTTTTTGAGGCTTCTGCCACAGACCTGGATGAGCTCACATATACTGTTACATCAGTTTCTGTGAGGATATGTTCATTCCTACTAGGACTTATTTGAAGTTCAACAATGACAAACCGTGGTTTACAGCAGAGCTCAGGCAGCTTCGTCAGGCCAAAGAGGATGCTTACAGGGGTGGGATAAAGTCTTGTACAATCAGGCCAGGAACACACTGAACAAGGAAATCAGAGTGGCTAAAAGAAGATACTCTGAGATGCTGAAAAACAAGTTTTCAGCTAACAACCCTGCATCAGTGTGGAGTGGCATGAAACAACTCACAAATTACAGGACTCCTACCTCCAAACCTGTAGGGAACCAACAACTGGCTGACGACCTGAATGTGTTCTACTGCAGATTTGAAAGGCCCAGTCTCACACCCCACACCCACTCTGACCTTCACTTCACACAAACACCAACACCTCCTGCAACCCCCCTCCTCCCCCCTCCTGCTACTCAACCTGCACTTAAGATCTGTGAAGATGATGTGAGCGGCGTCTTTCGGAAACAAAAGACGAGGAAAGCTTCAGGCCCAGATGGCGTCTCACCAGTGTGTCTTCACTCCTGTGCTAACCAGCTGGCCCCCATCTTCACACAGATCTTCAAAAGATCACTGGAGCAGTGTGAAGTCCCATGCTGCTTCAAACGCTCAATCATCATTCCTGTCCCAAAGAAACCAAAAATCACAAGACTTAATGACTACAGACCTGTTGCCCTGACGTCTGTGGTCATGAAATCATTTGAGAGACTGGTGTTGGCCCACCTCAAGGGGTGTCAACCGTCTCATGAACAGTTAAATTGCCCCATTGAGCAATAACTATGTGCAATACACAGTTTAGTCTTTTTTTATATTTATCCAACACATCCAACCTCTTCTGCCATTTCATTCCTCTAAAAAAAAAACCATTTGTACTTTACATAACAAATTTGTATTTGCACTGTACATAACAGATAACAGATTGTATTAGATTGCACTACGTATGTGTGTATGTATGTGTGTGTCTGTGTGTGTATGTACGTATGTGTATAACTATTTTTTTTTTTTTTTTTTTGTATTATTATCTATGTCTTGCTGCTGTTTTTGTATTGTTTTTGTATTGTTGTACACTAGAAGCTCCTGTCACCAAGACAAATTCCTTGTATATGTAAGCATTCTTGGCAATAAAGCTGATTCTGATTCTGAAAGAGAGAGCATGGAATAATAAAATGTATGCAGAAGCAGTGAAGGCAGTAGAGGCAAGATCCAAAGATAAGGCAAAGGAAGGAGTAGTGCAAAGGGGAGTTATTGAAGAGTTAAGAAATTCAAAGGTGGTGGGAAGAGACTTGGAAAATATGATGATTGTGAGTAAAATTAATTTTTTGATGTTCATGGCAGAAGTAATCAGTTGTACAGCCCAGACAGAAAGGGAGATGGTAAAGATTCAGATTATAGTAAGAGCAGCTGAGAGATTCTTAGGAGTGAATGGGATGACATGGGAAACTGTTAGGGATGGCCTGGTGATGGATACACAGGCAAATCAAGAACTGTAGTTTGGTTAATAGCTGTAATGATTTTAATTTTACAATGGAATGCGAGGAGTCTTGTGGCTAATGGGCTGGAGTTTAAAGGTTTCATTAATGATATGAAAATTAAACCAGATGTGTTATGTATACAAGAGACATGGATTAAGCCTAGGTTTGATTTTGTTATAAAAGGTTATGTGAGTGAGAGGAGGGTAATGGTGGAGGTTGTATCACTTTGATCAAAGAAGGATTACCTTATAGAGTGGTAGGTAGAGGAATAGATAGGGAGTATGTGGTTGTGGAAGTATGGGTAGAGGGGAAAAATTATGTAATAATAAACTTTTACAATCCTTGTCAGAAAATGTTATTGAGTGAACTAGAGCAAATAGAGTGTCAAAGGAGAAATAGGGTGATTTGGTGTGGGGATTTTAATGCACAGAGCACTTTATGGGGGGGGGGGGTTAATGACAGATGTAAATGGGCAAGTGATCGAAGATTTGGTGGATATAAGGAATTTGGTCTGCCTAAATGATGGGGGATATACAAGAGTGAATGTGGTTACAGGTCAGGAATCAGTATTGGATCCAACTTTGGTATCTGATTCTCTTGGGGGGATCACTAATTGGAAGGTTTTAAGAGAGCGTACTGTAGGAAGTGATCATTGTCCAATATTAAGCTCAATATGGTAAATGTAGGTAGAATAGACATGAGACAAGATAAGGTAGCTAATGGAGGTATGATAAAGCAAATTGGGAGGCATTTATGAATGTGAGTGAAGAAGGGTTGAATAACATAAAAATAGGAAAAGATGGATCAGTAGAGATGATTAGCGGACACATATTACAAGTTATACAATCAGCAGCAACAAAGTATATTCCAATGAGTAAAGGTAGGAGGAAAACTAAGATAGTTCCCTGGTGGAATGATGAGTGTACAAATGCAATAAGAAGGAAGAAAGAAGCATTTAGGAGGATCAGGAAATCACATAATTTTCAGCATTTGATGAGTATAAACAGGCTCAAGCAGATGTCAGAAGAACAGTAAGAGAGGCTAAGAGGATATATTGGAGAACATTTTGTAGTGAAATAGGGAGGAGTACGCCAGTGGAAGTATGGAACTTGATTAAAAAAAATGAGTGGAATCCAAAAGGAGTATGGGTACCCAGTTTTAAATTTGGATGGCAATATAGCAGTGAAGGATGAAGATAAAGTGGAAATGTTTCTGAAGGTGTTTGTCAGGGTAAATAGTTCAGATCATTTAACAGACCAGAATAAGAAATTAAGAGACGATATAGTGAAAGAATGTCCAGAATTAATGAGGAAAAGAGAGGCAATGGATAATTTGTTGTATGTTCCATTCTCTATGACAGAATTAAAACGAGCAGTGAGAAGAATGAAACAAACTGCCCCGGGGCAGGATGGGATTAGTTACTGTATGGTGAAGCATTTTGGTGATGTTTCAATGGAAGTGTTGTTATCATTCTATAATAAAATATGGACAGAAGGTGTATTGCCAAAGAGCTGGAAGGAGGCATTAATTATATCTATAGTGAAGCCAAGCAAAGATCCAAGTATCCCTACAAACTATCGCCCGATAGCTTTAACTCCCCATCTGTGTAAAATTATGGAAAGAATGGTTACTGATAGACAGACATATTATTTAGAAAAAATAAATTACTTCTCTCCATATCAGAGTGGGTTTAGGGGTGGGCGAGGGACACTGGATCCAATGATATTGTTAGAGGCAGATATTAGAAAGGCATTTATTAATGTATTTTTTTTTATTTATTTTTTTTTAGAGAGAAAAGGCATGTGTTATGGAAAGAGGGATTATTAATACAATTAGTGAGGATGGGTATATGAGGAAGAATGTATAACTGGATAAAAGAGTTTTTAATTGGAAAAAGAATTAGGGTGAGGGCTGGGGTAGCCATATCCTCTAGTGGGGTGGTGGATAATGGAACACCTCAAGGTAGTATAATAAGTCCTCTGTTGTTTATCATTATCATAAATGATGTTTTTTCAAAGCTAGATATTACAATTAGTAAGTCATTGTTTGCTGATGATGGGGCTCTTTGGTATAAAGGAAGAAATATAGAGTATAATGTGAAGAAGATGAAGTCTGCATTAAATAAATTAGAGGAATGGTCGATAAAGGAGGGATTCAGGTTTTCAGCAGAAAAGACACAGATTATCCTTTTTACTAATAAGACAAAGTATATGGAAGTAAAATTAAAATTAATTAGAACGTGTACCCATAGTAAGATTTTTGGGTTTATGGTTTGATAGCAGATTAACGTGGAGAGTACATATAGATAAGATGGCTGGGAAATGCAAGAGAATATTGAATGTAATGAGGTGTGTGTCAGGTCAAGTATGGGGAGCAGATAGAATGGCATTAAAGACTATATATACATCAATGATATGTCTGTACTGGACTATGGTTGTATTGTATATGGATCAGCAAGTAAAACTCAGTTAAGTAAACTGGACAGAATTCAGTCTCAAGCTTTAAGAATCTGCTGTGGAGCATATTTAACATCTCCAGTTTCAGCTCTTCAAATTGAAATGTGTGAAATGCCTCTACAATTAAGAAGACAGCAGTTAATAGGGTCGTATTGGGCAAATTTAGGAGGCCAGAGTGAAAGTCATCCTACAAAAAAGGTAGTGGGTCTTATTTGGGAACATGGGAAAAGTAAATACACCAGTTTTGGTTGGGTTGTTGGAGATTTAGTTAAAGACATGGGATTAGAGGAGTATAGATATGCATCAATAGTAACTTTGCCGCCAGTGCCGTTATGGGTCATGCCACAGCCCAATGTTGATCTAACTTTATTAGAAATAAGACAAAATGAAGGACATAGTGAATCAGAAGTGTATAAGGTTAAGGAGTATGTGGGGTTGAGATATGGGGATTTCACACACATTTTCACAGATGCTTCAAAGGTACATAAAATGGTCGTGTAGGGTTTGCATACACAATTCCAAAGTTGAAAGTGTCTAGGATAAGTAGGATATCAGATAATTTATCTGTGTTTACTGGAGAAATGATTGCTATAATGATGGCAGTATAGTGGGTAAGTGAAGTTAGAGCTCAACGTGTAAACATATGGTCAGACTCTAGCTCAGCTATAGTCTGAATGTTCAGCAATCAGATACAAGACAGGATCTGGTAGTAGAGATTCTTCAGGATTTATATTGATTACTGCAGAATAATATACATGTTCAGTTTTTGTGGGTTCCGGTGCATGTGGGGTTGAAAGGAAATGAAGAAGCAGATACATTGGCTAAGAAGGCATTAGAGAGGGAAACAGTGGATATCAAAGTGTCTTTTAGTATATCAGAGATAAAAACAATCATCAAAAGAATATTAATAACATGGCAACAGCAATGGGATAATGAAATAAAAGGCAGACATTTGTATGCAATTCAGCCAGCAGTAGGAAAGGGTAGGTTATCAGGAGAGAGAAGGAGAGAAGAGAATATAATAACAAGACTAAGTGTGGGTCATACAGGGCTGAACAGTACATTATACCTAGTAGGCAAACATCCAACAGGATTTTGTGAAGTGTGTGGAGTCAGTGAGTCGGTGGAGCATGTAATTGTTCAGTGTAGGAAATATAAAGTGGAAAGAAAGAGTTTAATAGAAGAGTTAAGTAGAAAGGGAGAACAGCTTACATTAAAGAATCTGTTAAATACACAAATAGGTAGTAATAAAATATCTATAGTGATGAAATATCTGGAAAGTTCTGGGCTAGTTAATAGAATATAAGGTGAAAGTTTAGTTTATTGGTAAATAGAGTGTCGATGGTCCAGAGGAAGATAGGTGGCGGTAATGCACCAATGGGTTTGCGAACCGCCGTAAAAACACCAAGAAGAAGAAGAAGAAGAAGCCTCGTCCCGAGCACACTTCCGTTTCCGTCTCTGAAGTCCGCCCTCTGTGAAATGGGTTTGCTGCAGCTGGACTGTTGATTATGTTGGTCCACACGTGTTAGGGGCTTTTCTGTGTTTTGAAAGAGGCTCAGATTGGTCCACGGTTCTTGTGAGTTCGGTCCAGATTTTGAAAGCCTCAATCGAACTATTCTTTCATCCTTGATTGTTGATTTAGAAACTCCAGCAGCATCTCCAGTGTTAGCAGCTAGCAGCGGCAACATAAGGCTAAAAGTACCGGGTAACCCCCCGGGCGACTCTCATCTACGGGTCACCACACACTGAGATGTGAGAGATACCTGCATTGCCCAGAAACACCACCTGTATTCAAACTCAGCGAGTCGGATTCGGAAGGATTTTATTTTCATATTCATACGTGCTTTTCTTTCACTTAATCTCGTTGTATTGTATCATGGGGGCTTACTTGTCTCAACCCAACACGGAGAAAAGTACGGCCGACGGCGGGAATAAAAACATGAGCTATGGCTTCGCGGCCATGCAGGGCTGGAGAGTGTCAATGGAGGTAAAACATTCACTTTCACACTGCGCTGCTGCTCGCTGGGCGATTTGCTTAATGTGTTTAAGGGGGCAACATAAATGAAGGAACGGCCATTTCCAGGTGTAATTAATTTAACAGGAATGGATCCCTTTAAATGATTATTAGAGCTGTGTATTTACTAGTTTTGTAGCCTGTGTTATGTGTTGAGACAGGAGTGCAACGTGACGTGTGGGTTTTGGCGCCAGTGAGGGTGACTCGCGCCTCGACCTCTCTTTATCGTGTGTTTTGTTTCCTAGGACGCCCACAATTGCATCCCGGAGCTGGATGATGAGACTGCTATGTTTGCCGTTTATGATGGCCATGGGGGTAAGCTGAAAAGAAGCTTGCAATCCACAACATGAACAAAGGATTTGAAAGGGCTTATATTTGAGGAATCATGTTTTTTTCATGATCTTTTGAGCTACTTTGAAAACATATAGCAAGTTTCAGAACTCAAAACTTCCTCTCTGCTGACAAAGCACTATTAATGGTAAAATGGCTTATGAACTTCCACAACTTTTAATGTCAGATGCATTTGAACACTTGACCACCCACATTTAGCAATAGAGCGCAACAGTGCCCATGCCCTTTTTCAGCCGTGTTTTCCCCATCCATGGACTTTTCATAAGAGTTCCAAGCAATGAACCAAACCCACCAGGTGTGAGGTGAATTTTAAGGAAAAAAAGTATGTGAAAATCAGACAAAAAGACATATGTACAAGACTGTGTACTTATCGTCTTTCACATGGGAACGAACTACAATCCCATGAAGCACTGCAAATGATGTAATCAAATATAAAATGAAGGAAATATATAAAACTGGTGCTTTTAGGTTGTTGGTTATAAGTATAGAAACAATATACTGTAGTTTGTTAATAGCAAAATATTCCTATATATGCAGATATATAAGTAAGTGAAGGGAGACTGACTCCATAGTGTCATTCACTGTGTGTTAGGGGAGTGGGCGGTCTCTTCCAGGCTTGTTTGGTGGGGTTTTTTGGCTGCAGTTCTCTGATTGGTGGATCTTTCTCTGCTGGATCATGGGTAATGTACAGTAGTTGTTCACCAGGAACTCCGCTATTAAACACAATGTTTTTACAATGAAGTTGAAATAATGCAGACTGATGGCTTCAACAGAAGCATAGACCATTGGTGAACAACCTCAGAGCTCATGGTAGGTCTGTATTTAAAGGTTTGTAAGTAACCTGAAATCAATGATTCCTTATGATCACAAGCAGTGGTGCCTGCAGCTGTATGGTGTACGCACTGTGTGGACCATGAGCGCTCTGACTGACATGTGAAACATTTACTCTCAGAATATTTAATCAATAATGAAGTGTGTCCTGTATTTCTTTTGGCTATTTAAAATAACTAGCGATGCCCAAGTTGCAAATGAATAATTCTTTTGAGTCAGTACTTTTCAGTGAATTGGCCAAACGGACTTGCAAAACGGTTTGAATCGATTCGTGATTCGGTACAATTCGTTCAGAGCTCTCTCTCACTGAATCATTTGGAGCGGTTTCTCACACAGAAAAACAGTATCGGGATATTTACAAATGCAGAACAAACAGCGCTGGATACAGTGTAAATTTACCTACAAATCGACTGAAACAAAAGGCTGTCTTTTTGAGAGGTAACTTTGAGAAACTTCAGCTAGTGCTGTGTCATGTGAACAAGGGGCTGTTCAAACTGAATGAGTTTTTGCATCTGCTCACGCTGTTTTTCAGTCGTTTTCCATGTAAACATTCGCTAGTTAGATGTCTTTTGACAACTGTGCACGTTTCACTGTGTTTTTAGCATCTCTCACAGGAGCGCTGCATTTTTAGACACAGTGTCGAGTTAAAAAGAACTTCAACTGATTGAAATGTGTCATGAGACACCTGCATTCTGCTCTTCGTTGTGGTGCGATTTGCATTTGTTCTGAACGATTACTGGAAGAAATGCTTTAGCCAATAGTTACATGAACGCTACTCACACTTGAGGAAAAAAAATGCTTGTGATGTTTTTGCCAAAAATATCTCATGGTGGAGCATGCTCCCGGACCACCCTAGATAGGTTGTATTGGGCACATTTCTGTTCATTCCCTTAGATGAATCCTGCAGGCGGCCATGATTACAAGATCCGTGCGCACAAGGTCCTTAAAGTGCTCAAATTTAGCTTTTAGAAATGTAAGTACTGGAATAACTGTAAATTCACCATGGTTTGATGGAAAGTGCATAAGTGCTTGACAGTAAAATAGAAAAATCTGAGGCCAATGTAGGCGATACTTCAGTTGTCCACGTTGCTGATCACTCCGCACACTGTATGCATAACGCAAAATTCATCATCTGTGCGGACTGTCCACGTGCGACCCAGATTTTCTTGACGTGGACAGTCATTGTTTGTGCGCAACCTGCCTGTTTTCCCTACAAAAAGAGTGTCACGCATGTGTTGAACGTGTTCGCATTCGCGCACGGTCAAAAGAGTTTGCTTTGAAAGACAACGTGGTCGACCGGATCGAATCCAGAACTCAGAAAAACGATGTATTCCTGGGCCTTAAAGGGATAGTTCACCCAATAATGAAAATTCTCTCATGATTTACTCACCCTCATGCCATCCCAGATGTGAATGACTTTCTTCTGCAGAACACAAATTAAGATTTTTAGAAGAATATTTCAGCTCTGTAGGTCCATACAATGCAAGTGATTGGGTGCCAAAATGTTGACGCTCCTAAAAGCATCAAAAGTAATCCATACGACTTCAGTGTTTTAATCCATATTTCTGAAGCGATATGATAGGTATGGGTGAGAAACAGATCAATATTTAAAGGGGCCATGTCATGAGGAATACAATTTTCCTTGATATTTTGACATAAGAGGTCATTCTACTATAAAAAACATACTGTAAATTCCAGAACTCAACTTAATCCCCAATGCAATAAAAGCATTTATTGAAACCAAGCTGCCAAAGTGCAGCAACAACGCCTATTTTAAAATCATCGCACCCATGGGCCCACGCACTGGTGCTCACTTGGCTCGTAAACCGAGACAGACAGAAGGACAAAAGGCCTACTCTCTGTGGCCTCACTACTCCTGAACACGAAAGAGGACCCATCTGGACTATATTGAATTATTTTTGTATACAAACATGTGCTACACAGACGGCTTTGACTGTTGTCATGTCTCTGGCATGCTTTTTAAAGACACAGTGTCAAATTTCAACTCTGAAGAGAAGAAGCGTTTCATCAGCTGATGTGGCTCCTGTTGTTTTGTTGCTTAAATTGATCAACAAACTGTTAATTCGCCTATCAGCGCTATTTTTAATTGTTGGTGTATGTAAATGTGCACTAGATGGACGTCTATGACCATTTTTATTTGTTTCTGGCGATGTGCACCTCAGTGTAGGATGATAAACTGGATGTGTGCTTCTTGTGAAGCAGTCGTAAAATGAGTCTTTGCCAAGGAGTTGTCACTGAAAGATATGGGGCAGTTAAAAACACTATTGGACTCCAATATTTCAAATGTCATGATTGTTTATGATGCTGACACGCTGTCAACACCAGACGCACCCATTGATGTGACGCAACAGCTTGAGGCTGTCTACACCGGGCGCGACGACACAAACATTCTGAATTGTTTCTTTGTGTTGTTGGCAGTAGTAGCACCAGCGCAAAATGGAACAGAACACCTGTTTGTTTACTGTTGGAGTAACGTGCCGCAACAGATGCTTCCATGGTAGATGGCATCATTGATAATAGTGTCCGGTGTAGACAGGGTATGAGTGTTAACAGTTGTGCTTGAGATGAATAGTGTAATGTATTCGGATGCAATGTGTTAGATGTGCGTTGTGTAAACCGTGAAATATGTTTTGGTGCTGGTTTATTCTCTTCCGATTGAGTTTCAAAAATGGCTGAATTTGAGGGGCTGCACGCTGTTAGCCAATCATAACAGAGTGTGTTTACATAGAAGTTTAAAGGAGGAGCTGAGGAAATTTGTTTTCAGAAAGATGGTCAGAGACAGGGTGGAAAATGATCATGTATTACAAAATCATGAATTATATTTTAGTGGAAAAAAACTTTAACACATCAGTGGACCTCAGGGAAGATAATGAAACTATAAAAAAGCATTTAATGGCCCCTTTAAGTCCTTTTTTGCTTAATTCTTCTCCTGCCCAGAAAGGGGTGGTATGCATGAAGGATGTGAATCACCAAAAACATAAGAAGAATTTGAAATCTGTTTCTCACCCACACCTATCATTTCGCTTTGGATTTAACCACTGGAATATGATGGATTACTTTTATGCTGATTTATATGATTTTTGGAGCTTCAAAATTTTGCCACCCATTCACTTGCATTGTATGGACCAAAAGAACTGAAATATTCTAAAAATCTTCATTTGTGTTCTGCATGAAAAAGAAAGTCATACACATCTTAGATGGCATTAGGGTGAGTAAATGATGGGAGAATTCTTGTTTTTGTGTGAAATATCCCTTTGGAAAAACTACTTGAAAGTCCTTAATTTTCATTCAATAATGGGTTTATGAACACTGTTTTAGTCCAAAAAGTTAATGCGGCACATTTCAGTGCAGATTGATTCGTGATACCGTCACAGTGTAACAAGCGCAAAAGACCAGAAACACACGATCATGAGAAGAAATTTCGCTTTCCGCTACACACTAAAGTTTAAGTTTTGGTGGACTCTAACCTGCGAATTCATATAACGACAAGACGGTTGACCAATAGATGATGGAAACGTCACACATTGACCTCTTGACTCAATGCGAAGAATGCATATTTAAAGCTGCGACTTATTGTTGCAGAAAAGTGAGTAGGTGTATCGTTTTGAAAAGCATATTAGTAATTTTGATTATCATTTATAGAATCCTATAGAAGCCTACGAGCATGACATCACTTGTTGTCCTAAGTAATTTTCCATGCTCAAAGTCTAGTGTGACCACGGCTATAAGGCATAGGGGCAAAAATAGCCTGTTTATATCTGGGACAGAGAGAGGGTGGAAAATGGTCATACTCATAAACTAAGTCATGACTGTTTGGTACAAAAAATCCTCAAATAAAATAAGTGTCCCTCAGGAAAAATTTATAAAAAAAATATTTTAAAAAATCTATGAAAATAACCTTTTTTATGAAGGCAAATATACACTACTGAAGTTAGGGGTCACTTGCCTGAAATGTTTCTCATGATCTTAAAAATCTTTTGATCTGAAGGCGTATGCTTAAATGTTTGAAATTAGTTTTGTAGACAAAAATATAATTGTGGCAACATATTTAATAATAAAACTAAAATTATTTAAAAAAAAAAAAAAACTTTTTAATTTTTTTTTTTTAAATTGATGACTTGGACCGAATAATTAAGAAAAGCAGCTAATAAGTGCCCAACATAGATGGGAACTCCTTCAACACTGTTTAAAAAGCATCCCAGGGTGATACCTCAAGAAGTTGGTTGAGAAAATGTCAAGAGTACATGTCTGCAAATTCTAGGCAAAGGGTGACTACTTTGAAGATGCTAAAATATAACACAGTTTTGATTTATTTTGGATTTTTTTTAGTCACAACATAATTCCCATATTTCCATTTCTATTATTCCATAGTTGTGATGACTTTACTATTATTCTAAAATGTGGAAAATAAAGAATAAGTGACCCTAAACTTTTGACCAGTAGTGTACATGGATAGATTATTAATTTGATGATCATTTTTAGTTAGAATCTTTGTTACTGTGTTTTTACTAGGTGAAGAGGTTGCTTTGTATTGCTCCAAATACTTGCCAGACATCATTAAAGAGCAGAAGACATATAAGGATGGCAAGCTGCAAAAGGTAAACATTACTTCACCTCTCGCAGTTGTTTATTGATGAGCATGTCTGATTACTTGTGCACATTTCCACCAATTACTACATTTTCCCGTTTGGTTTGACGATACCTTTAAGACTTCGGAAGTTGTAATTATCATGTAACGGCAACGTGCGGTCAAGAGATTTTCATTTGAAAATGGACACATTAGGCAATATCGTAGTTCTTTTTTTTTTCTTCACTTCTTGCCATAGACAGGAAGCCCTAATGCAACTAAATGAAGAGCAAATCATACACATTTATTGATGTAACTGATTGACATTTTACTTAGTTTTATCAGGTGTGAATAATTAAGGAAAAATCCAAAATGTACTGTGCTGTGGATCCCCAGGACTGCAGTCGAGAACCACTGTTTTATGTTTGTCTGTAAATTGTGCTCTTTTCCATGGCAGTTATTCCCTGTTTGTGGATTTCCAAATTTCCATAGTCTGATTTGAGTATTTTGCATCTGAAAATGGGTATCATCATTATCTTTATCATTGTGTTTGTGTTGGGTGCTTCCTCCCAGGCTCTGGAGGATGCATTCCTGGCAATAGATGGCCGAATCACCACAGAAGAAGTCATCAAGGAGCTGGTTCAGATCGCTGGACGTCCTCAGGAAGAAACCGAGAAAGTAGCGGATGAAGATGATGGTTAGTATGCAGTCATGTGGGTTGCAAATGCTTTCTCAATTCAGCTTCAACTCATGGTTATATTTAGGATTTTTGCCTATCAAAATTTAAAGGAATAGTTCAACCAAAGATGAAAATTGTGTATTCGCCCTCATTTTGTTCCAGACCATTATGTTATCTTTTTTGTGGAACACAGAAATAACATTTAAAGTATTTTCATGCAGTTATTTTCCATGCGATGATAGTTCAAAGTGACTGCTGTCAAGCACCATAAAAGTACTACATATGTATGAATGCCTTGTGTTCTGTATTCCAAGCCATACAGTTGTGGCCAAAAATATTGGCACCCTTGGTAAATATGAGCAAAGAAGGCTGTGAAAAAAAAATCTGCATCGTTTATCCTTTTGATCTTTCATTCAAAAAAATCGCACAAATCTAACCTTTAATTGAAGTAAAACAATTGAAATGGGAAATATCTCATTATTAAATAAATATTTTTCTCAAATGCATTGGCCATAATTATTGGCACCCTTTTATTCAATACTTTTTGCAACCTCTCTTTGCCAAGATAACAGCTCTGAGTCGTCTTATAATGCCTAATGAGGTTGAAGAACACCTGGCAAGGGATCTGAGACCAATCCTCCATACAGAATTTTTTCAGAACCTTCAAATTCAGAGGTCCATGTTGGTGGACTCTCCTCTTCAGTTCACCCCACACATTTTCTATGGGGTTCAGGTCAGGGGACTGGGATGGCCATGGCAGAACCTTGATTTTGTTGTCAGTAAAACATTTTTGTGTTGATTTTGATGTTTGTTTTGGATCATTGTCCTGCTGAAAGATCCAGTCAGGGCCCATTGTAAGCTTTCTGGCAGAGGCAGCCAGGTTTTGATTTTTTTTATCTGTTGGTATTTGATAGAGTCCGTGATGCCCTGTATCTGAACAAGATGTCCAGGAACTCTGGCATAAAAAAAAAGCCCCACAACGTTAAAGATCCACCACCATATTTAACCGTGGGCATTGGGTACTTCATCTCTGTGTTTGCCAAACCCATCTCTGGTGTTTGCTGCCAAAAAGCTATTTTTTGTTTTTGTGTCATCTGACCATAGAACCTGGTCCATTTTGAAGTTCCAGTAGTGTCTGGCAAACTGTAGACACTTGAGTTTGTTGTTGGATGATAGCAGAGGATTTTTTTTCTTGAAACCCTCCCAAACAACTTGTGGTGATGTAGTTGATGTCTGATATTTTTTTAAACTTTCTGACCCCAAGACCCATCTCATTTCTGCAATTCTCCAACTGTGATCCTTGGAGAATTTTTGTCCACATGAACCATCCTCCTCACTGTGCGTGGAGACAATATAGACACGTCCTTTTCCAGGCCAATTCTTAAGATCTTCAGTTGATTGGAACTTGTTAATTATTGCCCTGATGATGGAAATTTTCAATGCTTTGGCTATTTTCTTATATCCACTTCCCATTTTGTGAAGCTCAGCAACCTTTTGCCGCACATCAGAACTATATTCTTTATTGTAACCCACTGTGATTGATGATTAAGGGAATTTGGCCTGTGTGTTACCTCATATTTATACCCCTGTGAAACAGGAAGTCATGGCTGAACAATTTCATGTTCCTTGTCACCCAGGTGTCCTAAAAAAAGTAAAATATGAATGGGAATATACTTCAGATATATTTTACTTATAAGAATTTCTAGGGGTGCCAATAATTGTGGCCAAACTTGTTTTGGAGAAAAATATTTAATGAGATATTTTCCCTCTTTCTATTGTTTTACTTCAATTAAATGTTAGATTTTTGTGATTTTTATTTGTTATTTTTATGAAAGATCAAAAGGATAAACAATGCAGATTTTTTTTTCACAGCCTTCTTTGCTTATACATATTTTTGGCCACCACTGTAGGATAGCTTTGTGTGAGGAACAGATTGAATTTTAAGTTGTTATTCACTATTATTCATTATTGTTACTTATCTATCTTGTCAGTTGATAATGACGAAGCAGCTCTACTGCATGAAGAGGCCACCATGACAATAGAGGAGCTGCTCATCCGCTACGGACAGAATATGAACAAAAATGCCAAAAAGCCATGTCAGGATGCCTCTAAAGACTCTGAGGATGGAGAGAAGTCTCGCACAGAGATGGGAATCAACGGTGAGACTGAATGTGGGGCTTCTGCAGACAGCAATGAGAAGGCAGGAGGTGCTGGAGGTGCGGCTGAGGGTTCGAAGATGAGGTCCTGCAGAAGAGCAGCAGCCTCCATTGGTGGAAGTGGCTCTGCTTCTACAGGCTCTGCTGGGGATGCTGGACCTTCCTGCTCCTCTTCTGAAGCTCCTGCTCCTGGAAGTACCAAATCCAAGTTTTTTGAGGACAGTGATGAGTCCGAGGAGGGAGTAGATGAAGAAGAGGAGGGTAGCGATGTAGAGGTGAGGGGAGGAATTTAGGAATTAAAACATTTGGGCAAATCAGGGCTGGGTTGGTGTAATGGCCAAATTGAGGTGAACTGGAGTGTCACTAATTGCTGCTCTTAGCACTATTGTGCATTTGAGTAATGCACCTCCCCCACAATATGATTATTAAACTGCAAATCACTTTGAGTAAAAATCTTCTCCTTAAAACTATTGAAAAAGTCTAATGTAATAAGCTGTAATATCTGCTTGTTTAGAATATGTCCTTACCTCCGAAGGGGACTTTAAAAAATATCAGACCTGGATTTCTAAATCGTCTTAAATGCCCGGTATTTGCCTGTTTTCGTATTGATGTGCTCTCTGTAGTCATACATGGATACATAAAGTACGTGTTCCTTTGCCATTTAAACCTAGCGTATCAGTTTAATTGTAACCAATTTTGCTTTGCCTGTCTCCCTCTCTGCATGCCTGCTGCATGTGTAGAGAGAGAGAGAGAGAGAGAGAGAGTGCACGCTCTTATTCAAGTGACCGTGAGAAAAATACGCTTTTTTTGTTATTTTTTTTTTCTCCCCAATTTGGAATGCCCAATGCGCTCTAGGTCCTTGTGGTGGCATAGTGACTCACCTCAGCCTGGGTGGCAGAGGACTAATCTCAGTTGCCTCCGCGTCTGAGACTGTCAATCCACGCATCTTATCACGTGTTGAGCATGTTACCGCAGAGACCTAGTGCGTGTGGAGGCTTCGCGCTATTCTCCGCGGCATCCGCACAACTCACCATGTGCCCCACCGAGAGCGAGAACCACATTATAGCGACCACGAGGAGGTTAACCCAACGTGACTACCCACCCTAGCAATCGGGCCAACTGGTTGGAAGCCTGGCTGGAGTCACTCAGCACGCCCTGGATTTGAACTTGCGAAGGCCCCCTGAAAAAGACACTTTTTGATGAAAACATAAAGCAAGTAACTCTGAACAAACACTTTGATGTTCACAACAAATAAGTCTAAAAATGTCTTACCGCAGTTTCAGTGAACTTTAGATTCAGCTGATCTGTTTGCCAATGAAGTTTGTTAGTGGTGGATACTGTTAACATTAAAACCACCTGCCTAATATTGTGTAGGTTCCCCTCATGCTGCCAAAACGGCGCCAACCCGCGCATCAGAATAGCTTTCTGAGATGCTATTCTTACCATAGACTTTGTCAGTTCGAACCAGTCTGGCCATTCTCTGTTGACCTCTGTCATCAAGACATTTTCGTCCACAGAACTGCCGCTCACTGGATGTTTTTTGTTTTTGGCACCATTCTGAGTAAATTCTAGAGACTGTTGTGCATGAAAATCCCAGGAGATCAGCAGATACACAAATACTCAAACCAGCCCGTCTGCCAATCATGTGGCTGCAGTGCATAAAATCATGCAGATACGAGTCAGGAGCTTCAGTTAATGTTCGCATCCATCTGGGGAAAAATGTGATCTCAGAGAATTGGACCGTGGAATGATTGTTGGTGCCAGACGGGCTGATCAGTGTAGATACACAACTCTCTCGGGCTTTCAAGAAAAGATTTCAGATATAAAATCAGTGATTGAATGACTGTTTACTCGCTGAAATGAGAGGATATCCTATTAAGTCAGTAGGGACATTGGAATATTTGGGTATAGCAATATGGCGGCGCAGTGGCTGCAATGATATGATGTCATGTGCAATCCAGTTCTACTTTATATATATATATATATATATATATATATATATATATATATATATATATATATATATATATATATATCAGTGGCCGTGAGGTAGATTTATCCAGAGTAGTTAATATCACATAAACAGACAGAAAACACCAAAAAAAATTGTCTAGAGACTTCTACAAATGTAATGAATACTGATCTTTTTCAAGCATAACTCAAAAGACTGTAATACAAAATTCCTCTCATGAATATCTAGTTTACTTTCTACTATGTGTGTCAGACTCTAGGGAAAAAATAATGTATGTAACTATTTACCGAAGGATGTCACTTTTTCTGTGTAAAATACTTTCTCCTATCCAAGCTTAATGTGCAGAGACAACTATAATAAGCCATTCATAGGTAAACTTTCTCAAACTGGAAGTACTGTGTCTCTGTGGCACTATGAAAATTGCTCTTTGTTTTGAGCGACCCACTTAGACCCAATGGCGTGAGTTGGGGGTGGGACCATCTCTTTGTTTGACCAACGACAGATGGGGGAGGGGGCGTATTCAGAAAGCTGTTTTGTAAAAAAAACAAAAATATATTTTTGTATATAATATATTTTTTCGTTTGGTGGTGCTGGTGTTGCAGGAATTACATCAGCTTTAATGCTACTAATAGTCATATGCCGGTCTAAAATTTTTGCAATAAATGGGGTTTTTGCAGTATATGGTATTTTTAATGTGCAATTTTTAATTTTAAAGGTGACAAAAAGTTTAACTTTGAAAAGAACCTTGAACATTTAAGAAACTAAATGAACAAACAGTGACATTTCCTTACTATGACTGACACAGACATTGAGGCTACAAGAGTCCAAAATGAATAAAATCCCAGATGCAGTTTATTGTTCAACCAAAATCCCAATAATAACCAGAAAAAATGAAGATTTGGTGCATGACACGGGACTTTTAACAAACTCAAGACTTGCCAAGAACTTTTATTTTGAAATGAAGACTACAATGCTGTGTATTGAATTATATACAAATGAAGCTTTTTATAGCCTATATATTCACCAGATGATGGATTTTGTGTATATTTGGCTGTGAATCAATAAAAAATCACAGTTTTCTGTGCTTAATCACAATTAAATTATGGTGCATGATACATAACAAACAATTAATAAATCATCAAATGTATTTACTTTATCTGCAAGAAATTGGTTAGTCATAATTTTACACATTTGTACAGGTATTAATCTTTGAAAGTATATGTATACATGCCATAAAGTCAGTGGTCATGTAATTACAATTTGGGCAAAATCTTTTTAAGTGGATTCAATTCATATCAAATTTTATTGGAAAGAGAAACTAAAGTGTACATCGCCAATTAATTAAACACTATACATACAGATATAAAACATATTAAATAATTAACCAAGTTATATGTTCTAACTGAAAACTCCACCAGCAAAGACAAACACAAAGGAATAAAAAAAAAAAAAAAAAAAAATGTATAGGCATAGATTTTTGCCAATAACGATAGTTCCAAAAAGCAAATGTTGGCACAGATTAATCTGTAAAACCGATATATCGGTGTACCTCTAGTCCTTATAACAGCACAGGTCACTGTATCACCTGAGAGGAATCCATTATGCAAGCAATACCAGTGTTGAAATTCATTCTGCCATCCTCTCTCAACACTAGGTGAAAAAGCTGTACTTTTACATTTAACTTCTAACATTATTTTGTCACGGCCAACAGGACTGCAGTGAGGAAGAGGATGGTGAGAACAGCAGTGAGAATGATGAAGAGGATGACACAGAAGAGGGGGAGGAAGAAGACACTGACGAAGAGGAGGAAATGTGCCTGCCTGGCATGGATGGAAAAGAAGAGGTGCGTTTGTGTCACATCATGTAGTCCAAGATGTGGCCAAATGTGGGAAATACAGGGTTTGTTTTTGAAATGAAGCATGTCCCAATGGTTCAGACTACTTTTTATACTGACATGGTGAAATGTCAGCCACACTAGTGTTGAGTAGTGTTGGCATAATGGCACCAGCTGAAACTCACAGTGAACCTTTGCTCTTAATTATTAGGCATTGAAATAAGAAAACATCAGCCAGCCTTGACATTTCATTTAATCTTTTGGTTGCATCCATCAAGTTCCAAATAAACAGAGAAAACAATCAAATGAGATGAAATGCTTTTAATTTGTAAAGTGCTGAATTTACAGCAATTTTGCTTTGTCATACTGCCCATCCCTAGATCACTTGACACGATCCATGCTTTGCTCCCTTAATGCTAAGATGTGAGTTCTCTCTGCACGTTTGTTTTGCAGCCAGGTTCAGACAGCGGGACCACAGCTGTGGTTGCTCTCATCCGGGGGAAGCAGCTCATCGTGGCCAACGCTGGAGATTCCAGGTGTGTGGTGTCTGAGAAGGGCAAGGCGGTGGACATGTCCTATGACCACAAACCAGAGGACGAGCTGGAGCTGGCCAGAATAAAGAATGCTGGGGGGAAGGTGACGATGGATGGCCGTGTCAATGGAGGCCTGAACCTCTCCAGAGCTATCGGTAACTATAATACTCATTACTGCCTTTGTTGATTTTTTTAGAATGTGCTTTCAGTTTATTTTCTGCATCTGCACTGAAATGTTGGGATTTTATTTATAGGCGATCACTTTTATAAAAGAAACAAGGCACTTCCCCCAGAGGAACAGATGATTTCTGCTTTACCTGATGTTAAAGTGCTGACACTCAATGAAGACCATGAGTTTATGGTTATTGCCTGTGATGGCATCTGGTAAGCCACACAAAAATAAGTAGATATTGTAAATCAACTAAAAGAACTGAAACTTCTCTTGCCACTTGCAAATATAAAAGCGTTAAGACAGATGTTTTAATAGTGTCTCTGATCTGTACTAGTAGCAAAAATGGTGTTAGAGTTGCTACAGTTGTGATTTCTGTGAAGCAGTTTAAACTTTTAATGAATCCGTGCAAAACTCTTGATTCGACTACTTGTTTGCATCATCACTTGTTTACAGAAGTGTGCATGTGGCATTTGTGATGTTCTAAATTGTTTTGGTTAAAATAATGTTGTTTGTTTCCATTTACTGTATTATATTGGAGCATTTGAATGAAAATGATTAAATGTCTTTGAAACATTTTGAAGCAATTTGGCCACAATAAGGGGTGTAACCATTCATCGATCTGGATCAATTCATCGATCCAATAACCAATGATCCAGTGTTATCGATATAACGCGTAAATATCGATATAGACTTTTTAAGATGCACCTTTATTTTAACACGCATGTCAGCCATGTCCGTACGCAAGAAACCTTATTACATTCACTTTGAGCGCTAAATACGCTTTTCATGTGAGACACGGATGTGCGCAGGGGTCTTTGAAGCCAAATTGTGCTCTGCTAACCGGGCTTCCCGTGAAATGCGAGCTCCATTGACCGGATCAGTGCGAGCACGTCTTACCGGGTGCTCCTTAAAATGTGAGCTCTAGTGACAAACGGAGAGCGGTCCAACATCAGTTATAAGACTTTACACATCAACACCCTTACTAACATTTATCCCAGTTAACTGTAACAGAATTTTTCATTACCACTGTGGAAGTTGTAGCCAAGAAAACCGCGGATAGCACGGATAGTTGGGAACAAGTCATGGGTATGTAAGTACTTTGAATTGGACCAAACTGAAAAATTAGCTATCAAACGATTGATGATCACTTGTGTGTGATGTTATTTTTTTATATTATTATCTGTATAATTTTTTTCAACATCTGAAGTATCTTATTTTGTTGTGGATGTCCCAATGTGGATACTAAATTTGCACATTTCAGAGAGCTCAATAAAATATTCAAATTATATTTTGGCTGCATTTGAGGGCAAAAATGTTTTTAATTGATTGTGTAAAATAGGCACATAATATCGGAATATCAATCGCAGGGCCCTGAATCGAATCGAATCGAAATAGTATCGTGGCAGACTTTGAAGTATTGGCAAATATCGGCCAAGAGAATCGATATAAGATTGTATTGTGATGAAACGTCTAATTTACACTAGCTACAATGGCTTGGTTGAAATGATGGTTCCTCTGATTTAGAAAAAAATCACCCTTTTAAAGAAATATTCTAGGTTCAATACAAGTTGAGCTCAATCGACAGCATTTGTGGCATAAAGTTGATTACCATAGAAAATTATTTCAAGTTTACAGTGAGGCACTTACAATGGAAGTGAATGTGGCCAATTTTTAGAGGGTTTAAAGGCAGAAATGTTAAGCTTATAATTTTATAAAAGCATCTGTTAAAACTCGTAAAAATCGGCATTACAGGGGTTACGGCGTTACGTTTTCATTAGGGCTGGGTATTGATACAGATTTCCCGATTCAGTTCGATTCCGATTCACAAGATTTCAATATCGATTCATATGCGTTTATTTCCGTTATAATGTCCCTTTTGCTTACAAATAAATTCTCTCCCATCTTTTAACTGGGTACATTAGGAAAATATACATTTTACTAAGTATATTTTATTACTTTTTCATTTGTCACATTTTGGCTTTTTCAAAATGAACAAATAAATGTATTCAATCAATAAAACAATTTTGTTCAACAACTGAAAGGGTATTAAAAGAGACAGTTTTATTCAATGACTAATGGGTTGAGTGGATCTCGTCTTGGACACACATTACAAGGAACAACTTTTACTCTCAATACGCTGTGAAAGGATCTCGCTGCTGAACACTTCACGACTAAACTACACAATTACTGGTGAGGAAAATGTAAACATTACCAGCCAGTTGCCAAATATATTCACTTTATCACATAGCACGAAATTTGGTTGCAAATGCAAGTGATTTCCTCTCATTGTAGTAGAGCGATGCGCATTGAGTGATCTGAATCGATCTTGGGATTTAAGAATTGATATTGAGAACATTCAGATGAAGATCACGATTAATCGGGAAAACAATAATTTTACCCACCCCTAGTTGTCATGGCAACAGAGTTGTGAAATTGGCTATAACTTAACACAGAAAAGTTTAGTACGTGATTTTATCACACTAAAATCATGTTTACACACACATTATTTATATCTTGTGGCTACGCTTTTGAAACTGGGTATTTTAATGTTTACGGATTGGCCCCATTGACTTTCATTGTAAGTGCCTCTCTGGAACCAAGATTAATTGTTTTAAAGAAAAGGAAATACAAGTTGAAATAAATTGTGGTAAGCAACATTATGCTAAACCTGAAATATTCCTTAAGTATTCGCCATTTCGGTGTGAATACATAAATATTGAGATGTACTGTATATTGACTATAATTAAATGGCTTAAAATGAGCTAATTTCTTTAGCTATATCAGCCATCCCTAGTTTTTATTGACCTAGGCTCTCATGTTTGATGGATTTGTGCATAAACTTAGATATAACATGCTAGATTATTCTCTTGGTGTTATTTAAAAATCGTTGTTGTTCTCCTAAAAAAATATTCCTATGATTAGCTTTCAGTCTAATGCAGATCTTATATCTCGGTGATTGTGTTTCTGCCATCAAAGATGCTTTGTCTCACATCTAGCATTTTCACCGTATTCACATAACAATGTAATGAATAGCTAGCTGATTACATTTGTAATTTGTCTGTTTAAAGGAATGTGATGAGCAGTCAGGAAGTGGTGGACTTTGTAAATGAGAGACTCAAAACAGACAGTGTTGAAAATAGACCCTTGTCTGCCATTATTGAGGAAGTAAGTACTGGGATTTGTTTTTGAGAAATTGTCAAAGGTCTGGCAAATAAAGCCAATCTCAGGAGAGAAAAAGTCAGTGAACTGAAGTGTTTCATTTGTTCTGTGTAGCTGCTGGACCACTGCTTGGCACCAGACACATCAGGGGATGGCACAGGATGTGACAACATGACCTGTATCATTATCACCTTCTCTCCACACCTTGGGAGCGATTTGGCCGAGGGCACAAAGAAGCGAAAGGCAGATGAAACTGTGGCGGAGGAGAACAGCAGCGACAGCAAAAAAGCCAAAACTGAATAGATCGGCTGTCGTTGAATGTGCTGAGTATTTTGAGGACACTTTTTCCTTTTGAATTCAGACCACATGGGAAAATTTTAAGGATGGCTCCCTGAGAAAGAGCATTTTAGTTTTAAACAATTCAAAGACACATCTAGAGCTGTTAAGCAGCCATTCTGTTCTTCGTTGTATTTTTTTTTTTTTTTTTTTTTCAGCAGGCCTATAAATGTCGTTTGCTTGTTGACAGTGAAATGAACACAGCAGTATGGTAGCAAACGTAATAACACATGAGCCTGTGTACTTCTGTCTAGTCAATCATTACCTTGTTTATGTAAATAGCATACTTTTTTCTTTTTACATTTTTCTTTTTTTTTTTTTAATAATTAGATAGTGGTCTAGTTTTTCTCATGAAGCCATTGGATGTACCCATATAAGGATATAATCCTGTTGAAAAGCTCTCTAAGATGAAAAATTACACATTCCTTTCTCCATTGTTTCATGTTTGTAAAGAACAACTTAATGTGTTTGTGTCATTTGATCCTTTCGTCTGTAATAAAAAAGCTTCTTTCCTTTGAATCTTAAGAACCACTTCCTACAGGGATTGAAGGCTGACATTGGGATCAATGCCAGGAGTTTTTAGCAACCGTCGAGTAAACTGCAGTTGGATATTGAAGGTCTTCGGTGCAAAAGGACATTTCTGTTTTGTATTTTCCCATTGTCTGTGGTCTGGAAGCATCCATCTGATTCATTGAGGTTTATATACAATGGATTTTGGAATATATATTTTGGTACTTTTTCAGAACATCTTCGTGGATTGTACAGGGAAATAAGTCATTGCTCAAAATTACAGCTGTTTTATGTATCAATAAATAAGTGGAGACGAATACACAACAATCTTGTTCTTGTGGGGAAATTGGGATTGTTCAGACAGGCAGTGAAACCTGATTTAAACAAATATCTCTAGACTGACTGCAGGCATTGTTATTTACATGGTTCCTTCCTTGTGACAGAGTCCATGATTAAGGTAGTTAATGATTGCTCAGATCTTATGACAGCCTGAAATAACCAGAGTATGTCATGGTTACGCGTGTAGTGAATTTGAAGAGGGAGGAAGTTAAAGGAAATATTTGCTCAGTGATTGTGAAATATATCAAATGCCGGCACACATTTTATTTCAATTTATCACCTGAAACACATTCTTGTATTTAAATGGGCTGTTCATGTCTCATGACAATGTGTCATTTATTTAGTCATTTCAAACCGGTGTCTTTATCATTAACAAAAACCACATAAAACATTTACGTTAACTGAAATAAAACTAAAAACTGAATTAGTTGAAAAAAAAAAAAAACTATATATTTACTTTTTCAAAAATTCCAAAACTTAGAAAAATTATCTTGAATTTGAGTTTAGTTTTTTTTTTAAACACTGTATAGTGTGAAAATGGGCAAAGTGGGACACTTTTGGAAATGTTACATTTCTTGACACTTGATTATGATCCAAATGTCACATAACCTGACATTATACCTTAATAGAAAGCTTAGAATGTCTCCTACCTTAGTCAAAACAAAAATTAAAAATACTTAAGACTGGGAAGAAGAAGAATGTTTTGATACCGTCTTTTGACCAAATCCCAGATTTTTCCATGCAGTGTTGGTAAATTGGGACAGAGGGAAAAATTACTGTATAGAAAATGTCGAAAAATTATTTTTTTCTTTTACATTTTCTTATACATTTTTACATCATAATCATCATATGTAACATTTGCAAACATTAAGTATTTTAGAATCGTAAAAATATTTCCCTTAAATTTCTTTACCGTTAATTTTCCCACCGGTGGTCATGAAATGATGTAAAATCAGCAATTTAAAACCAAAAATAGCTAATTGTTTTCTTCTCAAAGATTAGTTTACTAATGATTTTGAACTATTTAAGGAAATGCATATGGAAACAATATGGGTCAAGCTTCACTGTCCCTCTTTACCCATCTTTACCCTATTTTATGCCATTTGAAACATTTACATTCTAACTTAAACATGAAAATGCTACTAGATAGCAATAACAAGACTGCCCTGAGAAATTCTATGACTTTAGACATTTTAATCGATACCAGTAAATGCTTTAGCTTTGGCAGCAATAAAATACTAAAACTAACACTGAAATAAAAACTAAACTGAAACTAAAAAACACTGAGAAAATGAAAACTAAACCAAAAATAACAGACCAAGTTTGAAAACTAAATTAAAATGAAATGACAAATTTAATATAAAATAGAAATACTAAATAAAAAATAAAAAAAAACCCAAACTATAAAAACCCTGTTTCAAACAGCATTTTTCTATAAGTAGCCCTCTCAAAATATTTGTCTATTTTTTTTTAGATTTACAGTTTTTAATTACTTTAATTGAAACTGAATTGAGTAATCTTTTATCAATGTACATATTTAGATTTTTAGAATAAATGTGAAGTATTTAAGCTAGTAAAAAACATGTTAAAAGTTAAGCATATTTACAATAATTTAAACCATTTGTCTTAAATATTTTTAGTGTATTGTGCATTCAGTTTTATGACCGCACATTTAATTGAATGGAATTGAATTTTGTTATTATTATTATTCATCACATGACTATTTAAGTGAACCTCACAAAAAACCATGAGAGAAATACTGAGAATACTGAAATGGTAACCAGTTACATTACCTAAATTATACACTTTCCTTTATACATTTGTATACATTTATCAAAAAATCTTGAAGAATTTTTTTGTCAGCTACCCATATGCTAATGCAATTTTGATACATTTTGTCATAAACATATAATACTGACTGAGGTAATTGTGTTATTTTCTTGCTGTGGGTTTTAAGACATGAAATGCTTTATATTTTTTAATTACTTAGTATAAATATATTAAAAACAAATACATTTGACTACCACCCCTGGAGTCGCGAGTTTGAATGCAGGGTGTGCTTAGTGACTCCAGCCAAGTCTCCTAAGCAACCAAATTGGCCCGGTTGCTAGGGAGGGTAGAGTCACATGGGGTAACCTCCTCGTGGGCGCGATTAGTGGTTCTCGCTCTCAATGGGGCGCGTGGTAAGTTGTGCATGGATCGCGGAGAGTAGCATGAGCCTCCACATGCTGTGAGTCTCCACGGTGTCGTGCACAGCGAGCCACGTGATAAGATGCGCGGATTGACGGTCTCAGAAGTGGGGGCAACTGAGACTTGTCCTCCTCCACCACCCGGATTGAGGTGAGTAACCACGCCACCACGAGGACCTACTAAGTAGTGGGAATTGGGCATTTCAGATTGGGAGAAAAGGGGATAAAAAAACAAAAACATAATCAGACCGTTATACAACTTGGAAGAAGACCATTCAAATTCCTTACAGAACACAACTCAACAGATTGATTGTACTCTCTCAGAGCTCTCCGAGGTGTTATTTATCTCTACATTTAACTCAAAGTTATTATCAGAGACAGGTGTCCTTGTAACACTTAAAGTCTTTTTAATTCAGTTCAACTAGACTTTATTAATTAGAAACATCATTCACCACATCAGAGTTCTTCTCAGTGTGCCCTCTCAGCAACAGGACTCTGAAATTAATGGAAGGTGAACAGACACTGTACAGTTGTCTGAGATTTTCTGATTGCTGCAATATTCTGGCACATGATATTTCATGACAGTTCATTAAAATCGAGAATCCATTATAGACATTTAAAAATGTACAGTAATAATTATGTTGGCATTTTTAAACAGTCATTTATTATTTATGGACTATAACATTTTACCTGCATTCGCTTGTGAAGAAATGCCAGCTTTTGGTTCAGTGACTCGATATCCTGCAATGAAAGGCAAATATTGATTTACCATTATTTTTAACATCATAACTTTATTAAAAACCCCATGAAATCAAAAGTGGAGTTTAGTGGCTTTTTGTTCAGGTCAGTGTTGAGGTCAACTCTATGCCAATGTGCTCCTAAAAGTTGACCAAATTAACTTTTAGCAGATATATGCATTTAAAATTTGTAGTCTTTCTCTCCCAGAAAAAATAAAATAAAAAAGTATGACCCCTCCCCGTGTACCACCTGGCATCGACTAGCAATAGCAAGTAGCAAATCCTGGTTACAGCTGTGAAATACACAAAAGGCAACTGGCCCAAATTTCCTGTTTCAATGGGAATTACATCAACAAACAAAAATAAAATTAAGCTCATCAAGCCATTTGGGGTCTTTAATGTTCTTACTAGTAAAAGTAAGGAATGTATAATGAACTAAATCAAATGTAATTTCCAGTCAGAAGTTCACCTTTGTCATCTTTTCATGGTGTTTTAGTTTGATTTGAGGCAACAGCTCTTCTAATCTTTCAATCTGAAATAAAATCAAACATGTCTATGAAAAAACACTGCACAATTTTGTTTTTAGATGTAAAGCAGTAATTTATGATAAACATCTCACCCTTTTCTCAATGCTCTGTAGTCTTGATTTCAAGGTTTTATTGATTACAGTCATGGGAATGGATCTGGGTCTTGGATTGACTGTATTAATAAGAAATGTTTTTCATAATGTAGTAATGTTATTTACAACACAAGCAATATTACAAAAGCCCACACTAATTTGTCATACCATGCTGGTAATTTCTGGCCACTTCGAGAACATACGGCCTATAGTACAAAGAAAACTGACAAATCACATTTATCTTATATAGTACATTTTAATAGCAGTCATTTCCTTAAATATGTCATTTGATAAGGAATAACTATAATAAATACACAGTAATGACCAGGATCAGAAATTAACCAATGCTGGGGGCAAAAATGCCACTCAAGGTGACAAAAATGCCTTATATATTTAATAAGCAAGTCCAGACTGTTTAAAAAGATTTACATTTGTTTGCTGTTTGGTAGCATGCAGCAGTTTAAAGGAATAAGAGATCCTCGACTGTTTCGTATCTGAAGATTAATTTATAATGACTATTCAGCAGATAATTTAATGGCATTACAATCTCTATGATAGGTCTACGTAAATGTTTTCATCAGCACTGGAAGGTTGTACATGTTAAAATACCTTAAATGTTATCTGAGAAGAGTCAAGTCTGAAAGAATGAGCTAATATCTGCAAGGAGAGAGGACATGAATTTGATATTATTGACTGTATTGAATGTTAATGACTAACACAAGAACTGAAAACATACTGGTTTTATAGTGGTTCCTTTCACCCCATTTGGGATTTGAACCTCATGGAGGGCTTTTTCTTGTTTTGTCTTGTGTTGTCAGATACACCTGTTGTTGGAACAGTGGGCAGAAGGCAAAATGAATACATTTTATAGTAATTCAGGTTATAATATAAGCATATATATATATATATATATATATATATATATATATATATATATATATATATATATATTACATTATGTAAAGAGAGTGGGGAAAAAGGGATTCTATGGAAAACCTGCTCGTGTTGCCATGGCAACCAGGATGCTATGCTGCATTCAACCAACAGACCAATGTCAAGCAATAGCAGTTATATTGTAGGAAAATAAAAATACAAAATTCCAACAAACCGTTAAGATCAAGCCTCTTGAGGGCCATCCAAACTGTATTACGAAGGTTTCCAGTGTTGATTAGGGCCATTAAAGCATCCACAAACAACTTACTGGTCAAGAGAGAAAGAGAGCTTGCCTGTAACCAGAGGTGTGAAGACAGAAACCTTCACACGTTATCTTAAAAATAACACAATAAAAACAATTAAGGACATTTTAATAAAATATCGTAAACAAATAAATGTGTATTGTAAGTAAAGAACACAACCTTTTGAATTTTGTATGAATTTTTTGTTTGTGTGTTTATTAATTGCATCATGAAATATGTTGTATGCAATTTTGCTCACTTATACTAGCCACAAAATTAGACCTCCACATCCTTTCAACCACACACCCTCTCACTAAAACCTATGGTAGCTGTACAGATCTTAGCCTGTCTGGCAGAAATTTGTGTTGGATGAAAGAACACCACCTCCAACCCAGCCTAGCAAAGACAGAGCTTCTCGTTGTTCCAGCGAGCCCAGCAGTTCTTCATAACTTTACCATTCAACCAGACTCATCAGCAATTACACCATCCAGGACAGGACAGCCAGAAATCTTGCCGTTGTGTTTGACTATCAGCTGAACTTCATGGACTACATTGAAAGGACAGTACGATCATGCAGATTTGCTCTGTTTAACATCAGGAAGATCAGACCATTCCTCTCTGAGCATGCTACATAACTCCTTGTCCAGGCTCTTGTTATATCTAGACTGGACTACTGCAATGCTCTTCTGGTAGGACTTCCTGTGTGAAGCCTACTGTCAAACCTTTGTAATTGATCCAGAACTCGGAGGCATGATTGGTCTTCAGCGGGCCCAAGAGAGTGCACGTCACGCCTCTCTTCATCGAACTGCACTGGTTGCTGAACTGGTTGCCAATGCTTGCAATGGTGCCATCTCACAGATTCACAAAATCACTTTCCCAGACCTTTACTTCATCTGTTCCTCGGTGGCCATACTCCACCCAAGCAGCTGATTCGCTAGCCACCTTCAATAAACTTCTTAAGACGCATCTCTTTCACAAGCACTTGACCCAATCCTACTAATTAGATTGCAAGTCACTTTGGATAAAAGCGTGTGCTAAATTAATAAATGTAAATGTCCTCCAAGGACATGTCAGCCAACACAGTGGCAGTAAACCAGTGTTTCTGATTGGCTAAAAGGGCTGGGCTGATCACCTAGATGGGATTTATCAGGAGATTATTTCAGTTATATATCAGGTAGTAGGGACATTATGTGTGACATTCATATTTTTTTTTTTTTTTTTTTTTCGCTGTTCTAGACTTTTACTTTGACGGTGTCACATGGTGTCCATGTTCATATTCATACATCACTGCCGGGAGCGCGCTGGTCTCTCTCATGTGCACGTAATGAACTGCACTGGCCTTTTAATGTAGCGAATAATTCCTCGTTTAATGGTGCAGCGATTATTTATCTGTATGTTTCCGTGAACATAGCTGTGAAACCGCAAAAAGAGAGAAATCCAGCAGACAAGCAGCATGAATGAGCCCGAGGGACTGCGGTTGAGGAAGCTCAACAGACCTCAGATCATCACAGACGAAACCCATGAACCCCAGCACAAAAGCACAAGGTAAGATTGCATTTATGTTTTCTCTAGATCTCCATTGATCGAGTGCATTTGTATTCATTTATGTGAAAGCATCCTCTTGGAATAATATATTGCAGTTTGTGACACTTATTTTCATGTTGGTGTTTTTTATGCACTGCAGCACTTACAGTGGGAAGGTGTTTCGTGTGACATTACTCACATTGGTGGCATTCCTGCTCTTCCCACTGCTGGTGGTCATTTTCATCTTCGAGTCTCCCATTCAACCAGACGCGTTCAGGTGAGCTATAGACCTACTTCCCTTGATCAGGAAAACCTAGAAATGTCAGGTAACTTTAAATCTGAAATTGTATTCTTTTATTAATTTAATGCAATCTTAAAAATGTCTGTTACTATTTGTTCAATGGTAAGCATGTAAGTGTATGTTTCTATACAGGATTGCGACGAAGAATACAGTCGGGACAATGTGCCTCAAGCATTGCACAGATGCCATGAGCTGTTGTCATTTTGTTTCTCAATGTCCTATTCAACGTTTATTGCTTAATGTCTCCCTGGCAATCGTATATCATATTATTGCAAAATACCATGAAGAACACAGTGAAATGATGTTGTCAAGCTGGAGATTTTGCAATCCAGGAGAAGCACCTTTTCAGAAAGTCGTTTTTTAAAGGTTGTCTTGTTAAGAAGTCATTAGTCTAGACTTTACATGTTAAGGTTTTCTGTTTTAATGGTTAAAGAAATGGTTCACCCCAAAATGAAAATTTTGTTAGCATTTGCTCTTCCCCCATGTTAAATTAAACTTGAATGCTGCTATTTTTCTTTGGAATTTTTGAAGAATCTTTAGAAAGCTGTCAAGCTCCAAAAAGGGCAAAAAAAAAAAGAAAAAAAAAAAAAGTCTTATACAGCATGTGCGCTACATTTCAAGTTAAAGCTATATAACAGCTTTGAGTGAGGAAAAGACTCAAATTTAGGTTGTTATTCACTTAAAATCTTCCCTTCCACTGCAAATCTCATTTTCCATTCCGCATGTTTAAACGGGCATTCAATTAAGACACACGTGAATCAGTGGCCTTTTGTCGAACCTGCTGCAAAAAGGTGAATGTGCCATTGTTGAATCCGAATAAGATCACAAAGAGATTTCAGAGCTTTGATACAGGTAATGAATGTTCGTGATTACAGTAGTAATGAATAGCGACTTAATTTTGGTATTGTCATCACACAAAGAAATCTTACGACCCCAGAAGACTGTAGTGTGCTGTTTATTCATATATAAAGGAATATAGCGCGTGAGTCATATGGACCAATTTTATGGATCTTTTTAAGGTATTTATTTGTCCTTTTTGGAACTGTGGTCACTTTGATTTGTCGGATGGAAAAGAGCTGGGTAAAGATTCTTTGAAATTTCTCCTTTTGTTTTCTGTGCTAAAATAACAGCATACATGTTTGGAATGACAGTGAGGGATGAGTAAACTGTAGGGCTGTCAATCAGTTGAAATTCTTAATCGAGTGAATTACATGACACGCCGAATTAAATTAATTGCATGTATAATTATTTGATGAGAAAGGCATTAAAAAAAATCTATATGAAATCATGATTAAATAACTATAAATAGCTTTATTTAAATAATTATAAATGTAGTAAATATTATAAAAATAATAATTCAGATCATTCAAATGCATTTCATTATTGTGGCAGATGAGTAAAGCATTGATATTACAATACAAAAAGTGGCTTTAGAAGGCAATATTTAGTTTATTTCCATATTATTGAATATAAGACTATCATTGGCCTACAGTCCACAACAATCAATTGTACAATTGAGTTTGTCAATCTGGTTGCGTTTCATCATAAACAGTGTTTTTAGGTCGCTGTGTCAAGTTAAACATAGTTTGAAACTTAGAAAACATGTCTAGATATTCCTGCATTCGGGAATTTGCATCATTTAGCTGTGTTTGAACGCAAGAACTCGTCCTCATCTTGTGCTGTCTGTAGTGTCAAGCTGAGTGTGGTTTGTCGTCTACAGCTGCGTGTTGCCTAAACAGCTGGAGTTTCACTTACTGCCTCCTGCTGAAAACTGGTGGTACTTCAGTCTTGAATTACTCCGATATTAGGAATATTCCTTATTATGTAATTAGTGTTCATTTTAGTTCGTTATGTTTTATTTAATTAATCACACTAAATACGTAAAATCGACAGCTCTAGTAAATTGTTTTTAGAAGTGTCATTTTTGTTTGAATTGTTCATTTAAGGCTAAATGGGAACACCCCTTCAATGTGATATGATGTGTCATAATGAATATTCATTCTTAACCCCCTTAAGTCCCACAGTGCTTTCTCCTTTATGTGTCAATGCTTAATAATTGATGGCTGTGCAGTTAATATATAGGGCACTGCAGCTCATAGACTCTCTGCAGAACTGAAAGCCTTTCTGAACATGAGGCTTGACTAATGTGTGTGTCTTTGTGTTTTTCTCCCTCCAATTACAATTAATCAGTCTCAATGAACCACCTCTTATGACCGGCTGTTATGAGCCCAACTTAAAACTGAGACAGGCAGAGCGACTGTTTGAGGAACAGCTTATCGGCCCAGAATCCATCGCTAACATTGGAGGTCAGTATTTGCAAAGCAGTTGAGTCAGTGCTTGACCTTTCACCCAGTTTGTCCCAAGTGTTTGCCAATATACACTGAGGGACAGACAGCAGCCGCAGTGGCCAAAATAGATTAAATATGAGTTAACTATGAGTGTGTGTTCGATCATGTTTTTATGGTTTGATATTTGATGTAAATTCATTCTAAATTCAGTGTAGCTTAAGTGTCTAAATACTCATTGTTGCTACTGTATATAGTACAGTATATTACCCCATTTCAAAGTGGTCATGTCATGCTGTTGAAACATAACTCATTCTTGTTTTGTAGATGTGTTGTACACTGGGACTGCTGATGGAAAGATTGTGAAAATCGAGGGAAGGAACATTCATGTTATAACAACACTTGGCAAGCCACCATGTGGTAAGAGCACCAAAAATACCCGACTACTTCCTCAAAGACTGCGTAATGTAGTATTACACCATTACCAATGACCTTGTCCTTTGAAAACATCAGGATTCTTGATGTTGTTGCACAAGTTATGAATCTTTGTTAATAGATCCACTAACTGTTGCAATTTTTTTTTTTTAAATCAACTCCTTTATAAAAAAGAATGGCATTTTGCAAACAAATAGATGTTCAAGATTTTATTTCATGGAAAAATATGCAAAAATTTGTCCTACTCCGTTAAAGATATTAATGAAATAAGTGTCCTGAGATATCTCACCGGTCTCTGTGACAGCTGTAGACTTTGTAAACGGCAAACAAAAATGTGTCCGCGAACCGCGAACATTGACGGTTTTTACCTGTCTATCATTTTGCTCGTTCTCATAGTGTTGTATTTGAAGCGGATCATTGAGGCCATGATTCATAATGTTTGTCAGTTGAGGGCGCTATTGTGCCACTGTTGAATTTGACAGCCAAAAGAACAAACAATTCTGCTCTTTTGCCTGGTTTTGGTCTCAAAATTAGCTTTGGAGGGCGGGGTTTTGGAATGAGGGGGCACGGCTAATTCAACAGCTCAGTCGCGAGAAAGCTTCAGAATGCTAAAATTGCTTACAGCACCTTTAATGATGTTGCAAGTTCAAGTTAAAGATGTTTTGTAGAAATTGCCGTGTTGTCACTACCCATAGAAATGTTTGAAGATCTTGAGTATGTTTTAAAAGCTGGAGACAGGGCATTTAAAGAGCATTTTGACATGTAGTGGATAAATTCCTTCCATATGTGGGTGTTTCTTCAACTTTGGAAACTTTCGAGTTGAAAACGTTCAGTCCCAGGGGTTGATTTTTGTTTTATTCTATTTATTTAACTATTTCAACTTTTGTCTTTTCGTGATATGGTCTCATTAAAACTGAATCGGAAACCTTTTTACCGGGACTTTATAGCTTATTTTTGGTATTTTTCAAATGCCTTTCATGTATAGGTTTTACTGTTTTAGCCTTGTCCCAGAGCCAGACTTTCAATAATAAACTATGAAAATCTATTCAAAGCTGCACTATGTAAGGTTTTTTGGTTCAAATTGAACAAATTGCCATTATTAAGTACATAAACAATCATTGTTCAAAACAATGTCCTTACCTTATTCCAAATCACTACAGTAAGCCTATAAAAATGTTGGGTCGGATTTGGCATGAAATTGCTGGCTTATGTTGTTCCTCTTTGCATCATGACGTCATGTCCGTAAACACAGGAAAGAAGTAACGGCTGGCACGTGCTCCACAGTTCAGGATGGCATCGCTGAAGTCTGACTGGATGTTTATCTGTTATCCATTTGGCAAAGTTGTTTTCCTGCAATAATGCTTGGAATTGGATACAGTATGTTGTCTGGTAGGGTTGCCATGCTTTTATGAATCGAACATTACCCGTGTTTTGACTGATCGCGATGTATCTACAGTATGTTGTGCTGTGAAGTTACTGTGCATGTATTCTAAATGTACTTCTGAAATTTACTTCTTTTCATTTTTATATTGCATATTTAAGCATATTATTTTTACGTTTGATAAAGTATATTTTCTCCCCATCATTATTGCTCGTTTTATGTTTTTAGTTTACAGTGTTATTACAGTTTCACTTGCTTTATCAACTAAGGCTGTACCAGTGTTAATTTTTTCACAGTTTTTCATTTTAGTCATAGTTTTAGTCTTTTGACATAAATGTCCTTTTAAAAAGTCAATATTACGACATGTCATATTCATACATTTTAGTCAGTTTTACTACACAAATTACATATAATTGACATATAAGTCAACAAAAATAATATCTTTTACTTGATGATGACATGCAAAATGGACAAAATAGTGTCAAACTGGAACAGACCAAACAGTGTATTAAACATACAGTATAAATGTACATACTGTCCTTGTTGTGAAAAACTTGAGCTCCTGAAATAATAATGTATAGACTGACATAATCTACTTTTTAGAGGTTCGCCTACTGTTTCTGAAATCTTCATGCTTTAGACATTTAATTTTCCGTGAAAGTATACATTGCATGTAGCGTGTTTCTTATGGAAACGGCGAATTCACAACGCAAGTTATGCAACGCAAATTACGCACATTTTGACCAGCACGCCGCTTTACTGTGCAGATGCAAGTTGTTCCATATATGCTGAATTTCATGTATAAATAGGATGTGTTTGAATGAAGTATTTACCCCGTTTTAAAGTGGTTCATTTTGCGTTCAACTCACGCAGCTCAAGTGGAGAAATCCCCAACATATTGGATTAATGTATAAAATGAATCCATATATAATATCTTCTACAGTATTTACAGATTCTCAAGATCGTTCTTCCTCTGTTTATATATTGCACTGTTAATATCTTGCAGTGTAATATTTATTGTCATATTTTCATCAACAGTATGCTTTAATAAAATAATTGAATAATCTTCATGATGCACCTTTTTCGTCTCCGTTTTCATTATCGTTGACTAAATCAAAAAACCTTTCGTCAACTAACGTTTTCGTCAGTGATTTAGTTGACAAGATTAACACTGGGCTGTACATAATGTCAAAATAATAAAGCTTTGTATCAGCCATATCACTGGTTTCACCTCTTAAATTGATGTGTTGTAAAATACAAACATTAATAGTAGATACAACACTTGAATAATCATATTAAAATACACATATCTGGTGGTGATTCAGGAGAGTCCCCTGTTCTTTATGTAAAAGCGCTTTGAGTATAGTGTCAGAAAAGTGTGCAATTCATTCAAAATATGTAAATAAGTGGTGTTCATCTTCATCAAAGCAAG
Organism: Myxocyprinus asiaticus; assembly: GCF_019703515.2. Classification (NCBI taxonomy): domain Eukaryota; kingdom Metazoa; phylum Chordata; class Actinopteri; order Cypriniformes; family Catostomidae; genus Myxocyprinus; species Myxocyprinus asiaticus. Next base: position 9,478,562 of record NC_059366.1, read on the forward strand.
TAATATTTCATTTTTTAATGTTTAATCGTATAACCTAATTATATCGACATGAAAATTGCACATTATGACTCCGTCTCTGAATACCTTTCAGTCGTGATCACACACAGGCGATGTCCAGGTAACCTCAAATCATGAGATTCATCCGCCAGAAGAGCAGTGTTGAAACACGACTAACGTAAAGTATTCTTCCGCAAATTGCTTGCAGTTTAAAATTTCAACCACAGATGTCGCTAAAGAGCACAAAGTTACATAGTGCAGCTTTAATAAAATACAAATTATTAATGATAATCTAAACAGAGTAAAATAAACAATTTCAATATTTATTGTGTGAATGATTTCTATACATTTTTCAAAAATTACGGTTGTCCCACAGTTTGACATCATTTCCATCACACTAAACAATTTTGCCCCTAATTAAGTTTTTTCAAGTTAGCATACTTGTAAACCAAATAGACAAAAGTGTTAGGGAAGAGCATGCTTGAGATTAAATATGAGACAAGTGATGTTTGAAGAAAACAGAGAAAAACAAGTTAAATATCACTTGAGCAAAATATTTTTATTGGACATTATTTCTGATCAAACTGTAATTTTGCCAAATTACACAAAATGTGAAAATATTTAAAGGGATAGTTCACCCAAAAATGAAAATTCTCACATCATTCACTCACCCTCATGCCATCCCAGATGTGTATGAATTTCTTTCTTCCGCAGAACACAAATTAAGATTTTTAGAAGAATATTTCAGCTCTGTAGGTCCATACAATGCAAGTGAATGGGTGCCAAAATTTTGATGCTCCAAAAATCACACAAGCCAGCATAAAAGTAATCCATAAGACTCCAGTGGTTTAAACCAGGTCTTCAGAAGCGATATGATAGGTGTGGGTGAGAAACAGGTCAATATTTGTCCTTTTTTGCTAGAAATTATTTTCCCTGCCCAGTATGGGGCGATATGATGAAGAATGTGAATCACCAAAAACATAACAAGAATGTGAAAGTCAAAGTGAAAGTGGAGACTGACTGAGCAGGGAGGAGAATTTATAGTAAAAAAGGACTTATTGGGGCCTGGGTATCTCAGTGGTAAAATACGCTGGCTACCACCCCTGGAGTTCGCTAGTTCGAATCCAGGGCGTGTTGAGTGACTCCAACCAGGTCTCCTAAGCAACCAAATTGGCCCAGTTGCTAGGGAGGGTAGAGTCACATGGGATAACCTCCTCGTGGTCGCTATAATGTGGTTCGTTCTCAGTGGGGCGCGTGGTGAGTTGAGCGTGGTTGCCGCGGTGGATGGCGTGAAGCCTCCACAAGCACTATGTCTCCGTGGCAACGCGCTCAACAAGCCACGTGATAAGATGCGTGGGTTGACGGTCTCAGACGCGGAGGCAACTGGGATTCGTCCTCCGCCACCCGGACTGAGGCGAATCACTATGCGACCATGAGGACTTTGCACATTGACAAAAGCACATTGGGAATTGGGCATTCCAAATTGGGAAAAAAAAAAAAAAAAGGACTTATATATTGATCTGTTTCTCACCCACACCTATCATATTGCTTCTAAAGACATGGATTAAACCACTGGAGTCTTATGGATTACTTTTATGCTGCCTTTATGTGCTTTTTGGAGCTTACAAATTTTGGACCTACAGATCTGAAATATTCTTCTAAAAATCTTCATTTGAGTTCAGCAGATGAAAGAAAGTCATACACATCTGGGATAGCATGAGGGTGAGTAAATGATGAGAGAATTTTCATTTTTGGGTGAATAATCACTTTAATTGTGTGTATTTAGGATACATAAAATGTTAGTTATGAATTAGCCTTAGCAAGACAAAGGAATCAATCTTTTTATGTCTAAAATATCATTTGCACCACAAAATTCTACAATTGGAATTTCCATAATGTTCAGGAAAAAAATTACATAAATCTCCTGTGATGCATGTTCATACACTGTTGGCGTTGTTAGTAGACAAAAAAAAAAAAAAAAAGACTTTGATTTATAGAAATCCACAGTGTGAAAAGTGCCTGGAGTTGAAGAGACACTCATAAATTCTGTCATACACATTGAGCAGGGATGGACTGGCAAAAGGAACTATGACTTTTCCTGGTGTGCCAGTCGGCATATCAAAATACAAAGATAAATTAACTAGACAATACAGCAGGCGATATTTAGTATTATGTCAGCATAGGTCCTGTTTTTTTAATCCTAGTCTATCCCTGACATTGAGTTATCTAATAACAATAGAGTTCTATTAATAAAGATAATAATTGAGTTATGTTGAGATATCAAATGCTATTATAATAAGTGGCACTTAACCAAAGTTGTTTTTTTCCCAATATTAAGGTTCTCGTGAACAGGAACACATCTGTGGACGTCCGCTGGGAATTCGTGTGGGACCCAATGGAACTTTGTTTGTGGCTGATGCTTATTTGGGTTTGTTTGAAGTCAACCCTGTCACAGGTAAAAAAAAGGGAAAAATCTTTTTTTTTTTTTAATGAGACATCCAGATATTCTTCTTTAAATTGTCATCGTGGTTATATGAAATTTATAGGAATAGTTCCCCCAAAAATAACAATTCTGCTGTTCTCTCTCTCTCTCTCTCTCTCTCTCTCTCTCTCTCTCTCTCTCTCTCTTTTTTTATGGAACATGAAAGGTTTATGAGAATTTTCACGCTGCTCTTATCTATACAACGACAGTTCATAGCGACCTGTCAAGTTCCAAAGAGGACCAAAAAAGAAAAAAAGAAAAAGCCATAAAAGTAGTCCAGATATCTTGTACCCTATATTCCAAGTCTTAGGAAGCCATACAAAACATTTGTGTGAGGAACTGACCAAAATTTAAGGAAATTCTTAAATTCACCCCCCACCCCATTTACCCACGTCAGGACAGGTTTGAAGAATGAGATTTGAGAGCTACAGCGGAGGGGAAGATTATGAGTTAATAACAAAGTTTCTTCTGTTTCTCACACAAAGCTTGACAACTGTGGTCACTTTGAACTGAATGGAGAGTGTTTTAAAATGTCTCTTGCTTTGTGAAGAAAAAATAACATCATATGTGTTTGGAAGGAGAGAGAGTATATTATGACAGAATTTTCATTTTTGGGTGAACTATTCCTTTAACATGTTCCTTAAACACTTAAAAGTCATGTCATGTGTCATGCCAAGTCAGCATACAAATTTGAACAGTTGCGGAAGACGGGGACACGACACAACCGAACATTTAACAGACATTATATATATATATATATATATACCTAAAGGTAAAAAAAAAAAGAGATGTAACTAAAGCTTCTAAAATGTTACTGGTGAACCTTATTTTTTGCTTGTTATTTTTTGGTGTTATGGTAATGCCCTCCCTCTTTTGCTGTGTTTTTCTCCTTTTTTGGCCTTTAGGTGATGTAAAATCTCTAGTGAGCACAGGGAAGATGATCGGTGGTCGACGTCTGGCCTTTGTGAATGATCTGGATGTAACTCAGGATGGGAAGAAGGTGTACTTCACTGATTCGAGCAGCAGGTGGCAGCGCAGGGATTTCATGCACCTGATCATGGAAGCCACTGCAGATGGACGGTAATTGGGGCATACCGCACATCTGATTCTCAGTGCATTTTTTGGACTTTTGCGTTTTCCAGTTTTTGTTGCTTCAAACATTGCAGTATTTCTGAAAGAGTGATTGTTTTTTTTAGGGAGTAATGTATTCATGCATTGACTGAGGTTGCTGATGTTTGTGTTTGCAGTGTGCTCGAGTACGATACAGAGACCCAGGAAGTTACTGTGATGATGGAGAACTTGCGGTTCCCTAACGGCATCCAACTCTTCCCTGATGAGGAGTCTGTTTTAGTGGCTGAAACGACCATGGCAAGAATAAGGAGGTGAATCTCACCAGATTGTATAAAATCAGTCCATTTGGCCACGTCCACAGTAAGCCGTTTAAATTGAAGTTTCTTACGTCTTCGTTTTCCAAAGTATGGGGTTGTGAAGAGCGTTTCGGTGGAGGAAAATGCTGATCTAGTAGGATTTGTACAAGGTGCTTGAAGTACTTGAATTTGGCTTTTTATTTATTTAAGACCTTGAAAACCTTGAAAACAGCCATTTTTTACCAACAGGCACTTAAAAACTGCTTGAATTGTAAAAAAACTTTAAATACGTTGGGGAAATCATTAAATAACTTAAATGTATTTATATTTGGAAAACCACGGATACAGTCCTGTTACAGAAAGACGTACGGAACCCCCTCTGCTACAGCCAAACACCACATCCTCTTTCTCCTGCTTCTCGCTCTCACAGACACATTTATGTCCCGAAACATAGAGAATAAAGAATTTATTTGATGAATATGTTATTGCATACCTCTTTGTGGTTGCGGTTTTCAAATGGGCATTCTTCCGCTTGTGTGGACAGAACACACATGGGGGATGAATTGCGCCCCGGTAAATGCGCTATTTATGAGCACGCGCTCTCTGCACTGGTTTAGCGCGCCATTCACTAAAGGAATTATGCAGATCAGCCAACAGCGCAAACATGCCCACAGAATATATGCTTAACGCAAATTGCACACGCAATGATCTTGCAGGCCGATTCTAAGTGCTGTACAGTGGAGGACGCAGCTGACAACCTTTATATGACAAACTCTGCCGGGTACGGCACGGGACCCATCTTTATGATGGTAGCCCGTGAAAGGAACAGTGGCGCGCTCCTTCCCTCCGTAGTGCTAGGGTCTTCTCCTTGGGCAAGAGAGAACAACCTTTAAGCCCCCCTTGCTAGGGTCACAGCTATAAAGGTTTTTCCACCACTCTGTAAGAACCCAGAGTTTAATAGATCCCTTTTTTACCTCTTTACTATTATAAGAAATAGGAATAAGAGACGACTCGTTTGCCGTGAGTTGCGACCCGTGTCAGTGGAGGAAGAGATCCTGGTCCCTGAGAAATGCGGTTTGCTGCGGACTCCGTTATTTCAACACAGTACTTCGGCTCCTACTTCACCTAGGCAGGGGATTGAAATGGCTCGATCCAATCAATCGGCTGGTCAGGACTTGCCATGGAACTGCTCTGTGTAGGGTAACTGAGCATCAAATATTTCTCATACTCCCAGTAGGCGTTGGCTAAGAGTCAGTTTAGTAAAACTTGTTGCTCAGTTTGCTTGAGTATATCATCCCTGCATCCCTGATGCATAATCTGCTGGAGATCCGCGGCACTGTGCATCCCTCTCTTTTTGGCTCCAAGGTGGGTAGGGAGCAGAGATTATGAAACTGAAAAACTAAAACATGGCTACAAAACACCTCAAAAAAAGCATTTTTTGGACTTGGACACTGATAATACTTTAGAAAACAAATGTGCTTCTATACCGAGTAATGATGACTGGCCAAAATGTATTATTGAAGCTGCTGCTCCAGACTTTCCAATCAGCAAGCTTTCCCCTTTTGCTATACAAAAGGTATTGCAGGAATTGCAGGTACAGTAAAAGAAGTGAAAAAGCTTCGATCTGGTCAAATTCTTGTGGAGTGCAGTAAAAAGGCCAATGCTGAAAACTTACTACATGCCAGCACATTAGCTGGAGTACAGATAAAGACCTTCTCTCATCCAACTCTGAATTGCAGTAAAGGAGTAATCCGCACTAGAGAGCTGGACGATGTGGATGAAGAGGAAATAACACATGAACTCAAGACTCAAGGAGTAACAAAAGTTAAAAGAATAATAATCAAGAGAGAAGAGCGAACAATCAAACTAGTATGTACATCCTCACTTTTAATAAACCACTATTTCCAGAAAAGATTCGAATTGGATACCTAAGTGTTCCGGTGGACCTATTTGTACCCAACCCTCTGCGGTGTTTCAACTGTCAAAGGTATGGACACAGATCCAATGGCTGCAACAACAAACATACCTGTTGCAACTGTGGGGATGAGGGCAACAACAAAGAGGGTTGTGAAAAACCACCTAAATGTTGTAACTGCTCAGGTGACCACTCAGCTGCATCAAAACAGTGTCACATGTGGATCAAAGAAAAAGAAATACAGAAGATCAGATGCACCTAAGAGAATCAGTTATCTTGAAGCAAAGAAAATGGTGGCTGCTGACCCTGTGTTTACTCTGAATAAAACCTTTACCTCTGCTGCAAAAAAAGCTGTGAGAACAATAGATTGCCAGACAGATATTACCTGGATGCACAAAGATAAACTATAAATTATAGTAATACTCCCCCAAAGATGAAGAATACAGGAACTCTTCTAAATGACATCCATTCCAATCAGAGCTCAATAACAAGAACCAAAAAGCCAATAAAAATAATAGAAAAGCAAGCTCTTCACAATCTAAAGCACCCCACGATGAAACTTCAAAGACCAGGCAAACTAGAGATGTGGAAATGAAAAAGAGGGAACATCATAGTAGAAGTCCATACCCTAAAGGCAAAATCAGACCAACTGTCCCTATTCTTCCTAACAGGTAATGGAGAATGTTATCATCCAATGGAACTGTCATGGGCTAATTTTACGGAACTACAACGTTTAATTGCAATCACCAATCCTATAGCCATATGTCTTCAGGAAACACAATTACCATCAGATTGTACTCTCTCTTTTAAAAATATATATTTTTTAATACCTTTGGTCCCAATGACAAGTGGGCTTCCGGTAGTACAGCCATTTTAATAAGAAATGATGTGATCCACAGTCATAGAAATATTAAAAACAACCTACAGGTGACAGCAGTACGACTGACTCTGCAGAAAACCATCACAGCTGTTTCTATCTACATTCCTCCAAACTCAAACTTGACACACAGGTCCTAGATCACCTTGTTGCTAAGCCCCCCCCCCCTTTATTCTCATGGGTGATTTTAATAGTCACAACTTTCTGTGGGGTAGCAACAATACAAAAGGTAAGAAGATTGAAGATTTTATAGATAACCATATTTTGTGCCTTTTAAGTAATGGATCAAATACCTACTTACACCCGGGACATGTAACATACTCTGCGATCAACTTAACAATTTGTCAGCCTGGATTGTACTTGGACCTATCATGGAGAGTCTGGCATGACCTCTGTGGTAGTGACCACTTCCCAATCATTATAACCATCAAAGGAAAAGTGGTAGAAACAAATGTACAAAGATGGCAAATTAAAAAAGCTAATTGGTTTCAGTTTCAAACCCTCTGTTATGAGAGGCTTGCACAGTTTCCATAAGACAGCCTTGATGCTATGCAGAATTTTACTAAAACGCTTATAGCTATAGCTAATGATACAATCCCAAGAACATCTTTAAATATGAAACATAGGTGACTTCCATGGTTTGATAATAAATGTAAGGAAACCATAAAAGTGAGGAAGAAAGCTGAAAGGATTTTCTTTAGACACCCGTCAACTGAAAATCTTATCAAAATCAAGATGAGTAGAGCACAAGCAAGAGGAATCATAAATAAAGTTAAAAAGGAAAGCTGGAGAAGATTTGTTTCCAACTTGACAACAAGTACTTCAAACCAAATATGGAACTTGATACGGGTAATGAAGGGAAAAAACAATGGCACATCAAACAGCATGGTACACTTCTGACGTCAAAACAAGAAATTGCAAACATTTTAGCAAGAACTTTCGAAAGCAATTCATCTATTGATAACTGTCTTCCCACTTTTCGAATATTTCATGCTCAACATGAAAAGGAGAAGATTAACTTTGGCTCTAGCAATGCAGAGCCCTACAACCAACCCTTCTCCATGGAAGAGCTACAGCGATAAAAATAAATCCCACGACACAGCTGTTGGACCAGATAAAGTCCTCTCAATTCTTAAAGAATCTACCCCACCTCTTTCTGAAAATGCTCCTTAGAATTTTCAACTCCATCTGGATATCTGGAAAAATCCCACCCGCTTGGCATGAAGCAGAAATAATACCCATTCCAAAGCCAGGAAAAGACCGTAGTGATCCCATAAAAGTATCGCCCTATAGCCTTAACCAGCTGCTTATGTAAAACAATGGAGAGGATGGTCAATGATCACCTGGTCTGGGTACTGGAATCTGAACATCACATAAGTAATGCCCAATGTGGTTTCAGGAAAGGTAGAAGCACTACAGATCATCTTATTTGTCTTGAAAGCTATATTCGTGATGCTTTTATTAGAAAGGAGCATGTTGTAGCTGTCTTCTTTGATCTGGAGAAAGCCTACGACACGACATGGAAATCCATTTTAAAGGATCTGTATCGAATTAATTTTAGAGGTCACCTGCCAACCTTTATTGAAATTTTTTTATTGAACAGACTTTAAAGAGTAAAGATAGCAAACACCTTGTCCAGTCTACATAAACAAGAACTTCGAGTACCTCAAGGTAGTATTCGATCAGTAACTCTATTTAGTATTAAAATAGACAGCAATGCAAAAGTCATTGGTTCTGATGTTCATTGTTGTTTATATGTAGACGACATCTGCATTTGCTACAGAAGCAAGTACATGCATACTATCGAGTGAAAAAATCCAACTGAAGATAAACAAAATGCACTCCTGGTCAACTCAGAATGGTTTCAAGTTCTCACAAACAAAAACTGTCTGTATGAATTTCTGTCAGCTCCGTCCGAGTCCCCATCAAAGTCGTTAAAGAGAACAGTTTCCTTGGTATCAACTTTGATAGCAAGCTGTCTTTTATTCTTCATATTAAATTGTTGAAAGAAATGTTTTAAAGCTATGAACGTTTTAAAGGTTTTTTCCAAAACCAAATGGGGAGCAGACAGTTCAACTCTTATGAATCTGTACAGAACCTTGATTCACTCAAAGCTGGACTATGGAATCATCATTTATGGATCAGCCAGGAGATCATATATACAACTTCTAGATACTGTTCACCACCAAGGTATTCGACTGGCCTTAGGAGCATACAGAACATCACCAATTCAAAGTTTATATGTGGAAGCCAATGAACCTTCCTTGGAAATCAGACGCCTAAAGCTGATCCTACAATATGCAATCAAACTGAAAACAAATAAAGAAAATCCAGCCTATCCAGTAGTTTTCTCAATTTAACATTCAATTCTATATGAAAGAAAACCAAGTCACATTCGTCCATTTGGCCTATGTGTAAAAACCTATCTGGAGAATCTGAATGTGGATCTAAACTTTCTGGAGCAGACACATTTTTGCGAAATCCCCCCATGGGATCTCAAAAAGCCCAAAATCCGTCTGGATTTAACGAGAAACCAAAAATCAAAAACTCATCCGAATGAATTTTACCATCAATTCCTGGATATAAGAGCAGTGTTCCCACAACATATCCCAATATATACAGATGAATCCAAATCTGGAAATCAAGTGGCAGTGCCTTTGCAACAAGTAAACTGTGTCAAGGCATCCGCATCCCCGATCAAAGTTCAGTTTTTACTGCAGAGGCAAATGCTTTATTACTAGCACTGAAGTTCATTGAGACTGTTCCACAGAAATCCTTTTTAATGATAATTGATTCTAAATCATGTCTGGAAGCATTGGAATCTATAAGAACCGATCACCCAACAATTGTGAAGATTTTAAACAAAGTGTCATCTCTGGAATCAAAGAATTTTAGTATTATTTTCTGCTGGGTACCTGGCCACTCAGGAATCTCTGGAAATGAACACACATAAGCAGATGGAGCTGCCAAAGAAGCATTATCCTTAGAACCAGTAAAATGCTTTATTCCATTCACAGACCTAAAACCAACATTAAACGTATACACTAAAAACAAATGGCAGTCAGAATGGGATCAGTGTTTAACCAACAAATTACTGGAAATAAATCCTTTTGTTGGGACAAGACACGTATTCCCTTTAATAATCGTTGGGATCAAGACACTTACACTCGATGCCGGATAGGACACGCAAGGCTCACACACCACTTTTTTACTATCTGGAGAAAATTCACCAAAGTGCCCATCCTGTCAGAGCCCACTATACATTAAACATGTCATACTGGACTGTAATGCTTCAACACACTTGAGGAACCTGTATTATTCTGTTGACACTTTTGAAAAGGTTTTTAACCAAGTAAATCCAAATTTAGTGTTTAATCTTAAACACCTTTTTTAGTTTCACTCTTGAATAACTAAACTGGCTCTCGCCATGAATATAGCCATAGAAGCTGGTATGGCTTTAAAGGAAAAAAAAAATTGGTTTACCGCCTTGTTTCATTTGGCAGGAATAGCGAGATGTAAATTGTGGTGGGCAATTTTTGCGCATGAAGCGCAACTTACAATGAGCCTAATTTACATAGAAAGGAGGCGTGTTTGCGTGGAAAACAATGTCTGTGACTTCATTTAAATATTGAAGATGCAGCGCAATTTCAGCACTGATTGCGCCTGCTAAAATAGATTGTGGGTGGTTAGTGAATAAGACGCAGGTTTTTGAAAAAGACTAATGAAGAATTTGTTTGATGAATGTCATCTCTTGCATAGTCCTTGAAAACAAATAAAAATGTGCTTGAAAAGTCCTTGAATGTCACTTTGAAGCATCTGTACAAACCGTGGATCTAGTGTGGATGAGAGGCGAAAGCATAGCGAAATCAATGCATTTTTAAACAAAAATGTAATAGTGTGGACGTGGCCTCAGTGTGTAATTTCAGCACCATAAACAGAATTGCAAAAAGTTTTCCTGAATACTTGTACCAGTGGATCAATCTATGAATAGCTTACTTATAAATGACTCTGCATACAGTAATAAGCTTGGATAGGAGAAAGTATTCAACATTAAAAAAAGTACACACTTCGCCTAGTTTTTTTTGGTATGTTTTTCCCTTTTTTTCGAGACTGGCGTCTTTGCAGAACAAAAATGGGCATGTCCCAATCAGTGAGTGTTTTTCAACCACTTTATTCAATTAGCCTTCTACTTTGAGAGACCCTACTTTCATTGGATAGTTGAAAAAAGACCATCCTGGTTTTGAAACATCCACTGATTGGGAAACGCCCATTTTTGTTCCACTGAGACCTGCACTTCCCTTTTTTAATTTTACTCTATTAAAGAGTAGCTTCAGCCCATGGGTTAACTGGGATGTTAATGTTTGATTAAAAAAAAATGGGCATAATGATGTTTTGCTGTGCATCACTGTTACACTTATATTTCTGTAAACTCTGATCCTCTGGTCTAATTTCAAACATGATTCTACCTTTTGGCTAGCTTGTAATGAGGTCAGGTATAACTTCAAAATCTTCCTGTCACTTCACAACTGTTAAATCCTTGAATTACAAAGTCCTCACTCACGCTGTACTCGACATCTTGTGTCTGCTTGAGGCACAGATTGTTCTCCTCAGCCTTACCTGGATAAATGATGAGAGCATGCAGTTGCCGTGGCAACACTCTCCATCATTAAGGCTTCTGTGTGGAGAGATGAATGGCATGTTTCTACTCATACTGAAGCTAGTGTGGTCTCCGTTAGATGGACGGTTTCATATTAATGGAGTTTTACCCTGTGGTGATCTGGGATTGTTTTAAATTTTGAAGACACAGCAGTGGGTAAAAGTGAGTCTGGTCCATTCACAATTAGCTTTTTATTGTCTTTTCCAAAACCTATTGAGCAGCCTTGCTGTCTTACACAGGCAGCAACCTACATGAAATGGAAGAGACTAATTTAAAACGCTCTACATAGGCATACAAATAACACTCGGGAGCGTGGACTCAAGAAATAATTAGGGGCCAAGCACCGAAGGTGCTGTGGCACCTATAGTATTCATTAGTTTTCTTATTATTATTATTCCTCCCCACTGAGTGCCAATGGCAGCTCTATGAACCGTTCATAGGTAAGTGCTGAAATTTGGCACAGTGATAGGGGTGGATATGAATAGCCCCCAGACAAAACATGGGGTCTCTAGGCCAAACTCTATAGCACCACCACCAGAACTCAAAAATGAACTATTTCTGATTATTTATTTTATTGCACCACTTACATTAGAACTCCACCAATTACAGTTGCTGCCATGTTGGACTGTGGCGTTTGTTTTTTCGCTACTCCACCTGTAAAAGATCAGCACTCGGCTGATCTTCTGCCTAAGCTGCACAGAGATGACTGCACAGAATTTTGATTTTCATCTTTGTTGAAAAGTTACGTCAATACCTACAGTAGTTGATTGCTGCACTTGGCTGTGCTGACTCTCAGCTTGGCATGTTCCTTTGGTGGTTTGCAAAGTGGTTTTGGTTTGCTTTGCATTATATATTCAGTCTGTGTGTGCTTTGACCTGTTTGGTGTGGTACAATGCTTGCCATTTCGGTGCTTGGCCTCGTTATTGCTGCTTTCTGTTATTGCTTTTTCAATTGAGTTTGGTGGTAGAATGTTGTTGTGCAAATAACTTGATACTTTAGTAAACGTAAAAATATATCTTTTTTACATTTTTTTTTATTATTGCATAATTTGAAAGACAAACATAAATGTTGAACGCCAAAATATAAATGCCGTGGAGTAATCCAATATTCTGTTGAGTGAGGTCAAAGTGACAAATTTCACCTATGATTTTGGAGCAAAACTACAGGTCATAAAATAACCTTAGAAAAGTTGGCAGCGTCATAACTTTATTTTATTCACAGAGATAGGTAGGTCTATTACTAAATCAGTTGTATTCAGAACCTCTTGTTGCAGTAAATGCCAAACAAAAACACTTGTGTTGTTTTTCCCAAAGTTCCTAAAAGAAGTGCCGATAACTTCAGAAGTGTTAAAGATATCTTAGTATCCTTTAAGATTCTGGTTCAGAGCAAACTTTCCTTTTTGTATCTCTATTTTTTTAAGCCCCATATTCGAGGGACATGGGGATCTCAATGTGGCTCCATTCAAAAATGTTTACATTTTACACATTTTCTGTGGTCAAAAACCAAATGTTGGTAACATGGTATGGAGCTAGCTTTTCTTGTCCAACAGAGGTCTAAGCTACAAGTAATGTTGAAACTAGCAATGCACCATTATTTATTTACACACAAACAATAGTCAAAATCTAAATTTTCGACTCAACATTTTGGCTCTTCTGTTGTACAGTACCTATATTAGTCTTTGGATTTCAGAAAAGGACATTTGCAAAGCGCCGGAAATATAAACATACTTTTGTACATAACATTTACTCATAAAATTACTAGAATTCACATGAAAATTGTGCAATGACAGGGCTGGTAGCAGATTTTGGAACTGACACTAGGGAAAACGAAGGCTTCTGTTAATCGGCTAATCTCGAAATGGCCTAATATTGTCCAATTTATCAGCCTAATTTTTCCACTTCTCATATTAAAGTGGTGCACATTTGATGTTGACTCATACCAGCAGTGCACACTTCACTCTTTGTACACTTCAGAGTCCATGTGTCTGGTCTCAATAAAGGAGGCATGGATACATTCATAGACAACCTCCCAGGATTTCCCGATAACATCCGACGCAGTTCTTCAGGTGGCTACTGGGTGGCTATGTCTGCTGTGCGACCCAACCCCGGTTTCTCCATGCTGGACTTCCTGTCTCAAAGACCCTGGATTAAGAAGCTCATATTTAAGGTATACCATGAATTTTGAATTCATCACTTATACATCTGATATCTAATTTATTAATGTGTTAAAGGAATAGTTCACTTATTTACTCACCTTCGTTTCAAACCCATATGATGACATAACTCTGATATGTTTATGCTTTTATCTCTTAATTTGGTGTTTTCAGCTCTTCAGTCAAGATACACTACTGAAATTTGTGCCACGCTACAGTCTGGTGGTGGAGCTGCAGGATGGTGGAACGTGTGTGCGTAGCTTCCACGATCCACACGGCATGGTGTCCGCCTACATCAGTGAAGCACACGAGTACAACGGCTACCTGTATTTAGGCTCCTTCCGCTCCCCTTATCTGTGCAAGCTGGATCTGAGCAAAGTGTGAAACATGCCTAATGCTCCGACAAATGCGTCACGAGCCGAACAGATTGCTCTACTTGAGTCATTTCACCTTGGCTTCCAAACAAACAGATTTTGAAACTATTAACCCTGGCAACACATCATCGACAGGAGCACTTATCAGATGCTTCCATATTAGTCAACAAATGAACTGAGTTCCTTCATTTGATTCCTGTCGTTTTAATTTAGCTCTGAAATATGCTTGAATTTGTGTTCCATTAACCCATGTGAATGACTTTGTGTTTGCTGCTTTTTTTAGAGGTGTGCAGTGTATTATAAGCTCTTTTATCGAAAGATGTGCCATGATTATTTTTGACTCCCTCATTTATGAGAGAACATATGCAGTCTCTGTACTTAGATTTTTCTTGTATTGGTACCGAGCTGTTGTCTGGCACTTAAAATAGAGCCAACTGTTTTCCTTAAAGATGCTGTGATACAGAAAATGACTCGTAATAACTTGCTTGGGTGGCAGCATTGAGGTGTAGTTTGGGAAATTGAAAGGATATTATATTATAAACTACTGCAACATTACATATAGCTATAATTATTTATGGTTATTAGAATGAAAATGTGTGAAGGTTATGGTTTATTTTTTGAGTGGTTGAAATTATTAATTCCATTTCATTGTTATGTTTCATCATTATTTGTGTATGACACAAAATGAAATCTGCACCATTCATGGCTGATAAATGCTGCTGGCTTTACAGTATTTAGCATACATTTACTCAAAAGTCTCTGTGATATTTCCATTAATATTGCATATGATTTCTAAAGAATTTTCAGCAATAATGTCTATTGCAGTGGTTCTCAACTGGACCAAAAATGAGCCCCAGATCTGTTCTGATTGGGTGGTGGACAAAAGGGAAAAACATTGTCTTTTGCGAATAATGAAAATTAACTAGCCGTAAAATTTTGCGGAGTTAGGATAGCAAATGTAATTAGGTTTATCAACTTTTAAAAAGGGAGGGGAAAATGCTTCCAATATCTTTTGTGGTTGTGCATCGAATCAAACAATACATTATTTTGGATTAATCTGATACTTAATAATAGGGTTAATACTAAAACAATGTTTGTTCCATGTGTTAGGCTGATCAGTTACACTTCTGCTGTTGTTTATGCAGTTACAAAACAGTCTATGTTAATGTTAATGCATATTGGCGTATGCATTCCAAAATGGTGCAGAGGAAATATGGCAGATGTCAGGAAAACTTGGTAGGCTATCATCAAAATCCTCATGACCCAAGGAATCCAGAGCCACCAACCTCATGATTTTAGGCAACACTGTTCAAAAGTTCTGGGAAAAAATAGCAATTTTTGAGACTTCTTGACCCCATAGGTGGCGCTGTCACCTAATTTGGCATGTACCCTCAGATCATGGTGCTAATGAATTGTACCAAGATTAATTTTAATAGAACAAAGCTTTGCCGGGAAACAGCCTTAATCATTGTTTTGTTGACTTCCTTAAATTCAAATTGGTATAGTTAAAAAAAGAAAAAAAAAGGCGAATATCAAAGTTCTGTATTAGATTTTATGTGCGGCTCGGTCTAAAGATCACCGGTGCCATTTTTTGTGTGAAAAGGACCAAGTCTGTAGGAGTAGCAGCGAAAAAAACAATAAATATCACAATCCAACATGGCGGTCATTGTAATGGCCGGAGTTTTAGGGTAATTACAATAATCATGAGGAGAGAAATTAGACAAAATATTAATCCATTTTAGGTTTGACTGTCACTTTTTTTTTAATGAAAAACAGTTTTAATAATTTTGTTAGGTTGCTACTTAATGTAAAACATTGGTCCTGAAACAAAAGCAGTTGAGAACCACTGTCCTATTAGATGTTTGCACCCATTTATTGTCCATATAGAGTTATGAATATAGGAAAAAATATGCATATTTCACAGCAAGTAATAAGTGAGTAGTGAAAATATAATGAATAAATTTATTAGAAGTGTCTTTCATCAGTGCCAATTTGTTGCTAGGGCAAAAAGGCCAAAGAGCCCTGAGATAGGAGCAATAAATCCCTGATCTAGTGTACCACCTCAAAGCTGCCTCTGTACATCAGAGAGCCCCTTTTTCATAAGAGCCACTGAATAATTTACACCCCGCCTCAGATTAAACAAGCATTTTATGAACTGAATGTCACTTGTTTCTAGAGATGAATGATAACCAGTCACCGCACTTGAAGATTTTTAATATCACATTCTGTACTGTGCTATTCACTGCTTCTTGTTTTATTTTCACAATCAGTTTGGTATCAAATTAACCTTACATGACATTTCAGAAAGCCATTGTTAAAGATGTTGCGATGAAAGGGTCATTTTAGAGTCTCTCAATAGAACGACAGTTAAAATATGTGGTTGACATTGTCTTCATCCATGGAATGGACCACACCTCAAAATGACAGTGAAATGTCTAAAAGTCCAAAAAAAGAAAAGAAAAATCATGTTAATAAGAGTTGATTTACAATTTGAAAATGCAGTTTATAAATGCACCAATAATAGGGTGATTCTCACAAAACCTTTCAAGAAAATGTCTTGGTCCTATTTTACTCCAAAATCAAAAGAAACAAATAAGATACTTTTAGGGCCATGAAGATTTTTTACACCGTGACTTTATTTGCATTACTGTTGTGCCCATTTTACCCCCAAATTCTCATTTTAAATTTTTTTTTAAAATTGTGAAGTATTTACTGTTTACACTTTACAGTATGCAGCATAAATGAGTACACCCCCTCTGAAACCTAACAGATTCAGCTCTTTCTCTGTACAGATAAGACATATTTGGTGTTCATGTATAATGCAATGTTTAAGCAACTCTGGTTTATCAGACACTTAAGGAAACATGTCAGTACTAAACAAGAAAAAATTATGTTCTTATCAAAATGATAAAAGGCCATGTTGCAAAAATGAGTACACCCTTCTGAAAGTTACAATATAAAACTTAGTGTTTTCTGGTACTAGTAGAGGGACATTGTTCAGCAGATTATTCTTTTGAACCATCACACTCAAATAGATGTAATTGGTTAAAGTGTAAATGTGTTACATAACCCATTGAATCACTCTCAGACTCAATGCTGACAACAAATGGACCTCATTTAAGAATCGCCAAGCACGTGCCTCAGAGCTGGCAAAAGCTATGGGAAGCCAAACCAGAGTGACTGTTTCATCTAACACAGTAAGACACGCTCTGCAAAGAAGTGGAATTCATGGTTGTCATCCACACATGAAGGCACTGCTAAACCCAAAGAATAAAAAAGCTTGTTTAGACTTTACCAAGGCCCATACTGACAAAGGTGCAGACCTCTGAGAATCTATAAGCTGGTCTCATGAGCCCAAAGATTGTTTTTGTATCTGATGTAATCCAAATGCATGGCATCATATGGGAGTACAGTGGGAAGTGCATGGTACCCACAGTGATGTACAGTGGTGGTAAAGTTCTTATATGAGTGCTGAAGGTGTGGGTGAACTGCACATGAATTCACAAATGTTCTGCAAAATCTTAAAAAGAAGATGCCACGCTCTCTCCTCATGGGCACTTTTTAACATGACAATGACCTTAAACATTATTCCAAAGCCACTGCTGCATTCCTATGGATAAACAAAGCCACCCAACCTCAACCCTATTTGAGCACCTGTGGGGTGCAAGTCAAGCATCACTCCCCATTAAACATCAGAGTACTCAAGGAGGTCATCCTCCAGGAGTGGAACAGGATAGACGTGACAATATGACATGGACTGATGTCAAGAAGGGTCAGAGCAGTATTTAAAAGTTATGGAGGACTTTCTAAGGACTAAAATATTGTACACTATTTGAATTTATTCAAGGGTTTGCGATTTTTGCAACCCTTTACTTAAGCAAAGCTGCATAATTTAATTATTTTACAGATATTGATGACATCTTTCAATTTTGTTATCAAGTATAAATGTTTAATTTTGTCATCTTCGCATGAATTGTAATAGTAATAATTTAGAAACAGAAATATATCTTTATGTTCAGAGAGGGTGTACTCATTTATGCTGCATACTGTACATTTTTGCTGGTTTTAATTTAGAAAATCATTGTACAACAGCATCTTTTTTTTTTAATGTAATACAGTAAAAAAAGAAAAGAAAAAAAGACTGTTACGGTAATGAAAATCACCACTGAAAATAATGGGAATAGTAAAATTAAAATCCGGATGGGTTGCAGCAATGAGAAATGGGTGGGGGGGGGGGGTCAAATGTACTTAAGGGTTTACCCTAACTTGTCCTGAAAATAATGTCACCATGCAAAAAATCTCAATAGTCCTAAATGTAGGCTTCATTGTCTTTATGCAAAATACAGTTGTGCTCAAAAGTTTGCATAACCTGGCAGAAATTGTGACATTTTGGCATTGATTTTGAAAATATGACTGAACATGCAAAGAAAAACTGTCTTTTATTTAAGGATAGTGATCATATGAAGCCATTTATTATCACATAGTTGTTTGGCTCCTTTTTAAATCATAATGATAACAGAAATCGCCCAAATGGCCCTGATCAAAAGTTTACATACCCTTGAATGTTTGGCCTTGTTACAGACACACAAGTTGACACACACACAGGATTAAATGGCAATTAAAGGTTAATTTCCCACACTTGTGGCTTTTTAAATTGCAAATAGTGTCTGTGTATAAATAGTCAATGAGTTTGTTAGCTCTCACGTGGATGCACTGAGCAGGCTAGATACTGAGCCATGGGGAGCAGAAAAGAACTGTCAAAAGACTTGCGTAACAAGGTCATGGAACTTTATAAAGATGGAAAAGGATATAAAAAGATATCCAAAGCCTTGAAAATGCCTGTCAATACTGTTCAATCACTTATTAAGAAGTGGAAAATTCAGGGATCTCTTGATACCAAACCAAGATCAGGTAGACCAAGAAAGATTTCAGCCAAAACTGCCAGAAGAATTGTTCGGGATACAAAGAAAAACCCACAGGTAAACTCAGGAGAAATATAGGCTGCTCTGGAAAAAGATGGTGTGGTTGTTTCAAGGAGCACAATACGACAACACTTGAACAAAAATGAGCTGCATGGTCAAGTTGCCAGAAAGAAGCCTTTACTGCGCCAATGCCACAAAAAAGCCCAGTTAAAATATGCCCGACAACACCTTGACACACCTCACAGTTTCTGGCACACTGTAATTTGGAGTGACGAGACCAAAATAGAGCTTTATGGTCACAACCATAAGCGCTATGTATGGAGAAGGGTCAACAAGGTCTATAGTGAAAAGAATACTATCCCCACTCTGAAGCATGGTGGTGGCTCACTGATGTTCTGGGGGTGTGTGAGCTCTAAAGGCACGGGGAATCTTGTGAAAATTGATGGCATGATGAATGCAGCATGTTATCAGAAAATACTGGCAGACAATTTGCATTCTTTTGCACGAAAGCTGCGCATGGGACGCTCTTGGACATCCAGCACGACAATGACCCTAAGCACAAGGCCAAGTTGACCCTCCAGTGGTTACAGCAGAAAAAGGTGAAGGTTCTGGAGTGGCCATCACAGTCTCCTGACCTTAATATCATCGAGCCACTCTGGGGAGATCTCAAACATTCGGTTCATGCAAGACGACCAAAGACTTTGCATGACCTGGAGGCATTTTGCCAAGACGAATGGGCAGCTATACCACCTGCAAGAATTTGGGGCCTCATAGACAACCATTACAAAAGACTGCACGCTGTCATTGATGCAAAAGAGTGCAATACACAGTATTAAGAACTAAGGGTATGCAGACTTTTGAACAGGGGTCATTTCATTTGTTTCTTTGTTGCCATGTTTTGTTTTATGATTGTGCCATTCTGTTATAACCTACAGTTGAATATGAATCCCATAAGAAATAAAAGAAATGTGTTTTGCCTGCTCACTCATGTTTTCTTTAAAAATGGTACATATTTACCAATTCTCCAAGGGTATGCAAACTTTTGAGCTGTATAATGAAATTTTTTTTAATATTGATTCAGGGTTAAATGTGAACAGGACATTTTCTTTACAGGTTTCGAGAGAATCACACAATATTTCTACAAATAAGTTTGGGAATTTTTTGGAACATTTTACACATTCATGTAAAACCTGGAAATATCAGAGAATTGTAAAATTTCCAGGCCTGGAGAAATAATTGAAATCAACAGAAATCCTAAAAAGTAATTGACATTTCTATAGTGAATAACGAGTTTCTAGTTAAGCTCGGCTCTAAAATATTTTACCAGCTACAAAATGCTCTTTATGAGTGCATATCTCTAAATTGATTTTTATATAATTCTGTGTGTCTAACTAATCTAACTGTGGGGGAATCCCCAAGAGTTATTGCAGAGCAAGAAAGCACTTTAAACTTCTTAAAGGAATCACTCACCCAAAAATGAAAATTCTCTCATCATTTACTCACCCTCAAGCCATCCCAGATGTGTATGACTTTCTTCTGCAGAACACAAATGAAGACTTTTCAAAGAATATCTCAGCTCTGTAGGTCCATACAATGCAAGTGAATGAGTGCCAAAATTTAGATGCTCCAAAAAGCACACAAGTCAGCATAAAAGTAATCTATAAGACTCCAGTGGTTAAATCAATGTCTTCAGAAGCGATATGATAGGTGTGGGTGAGAAAACGATCAATATTTTTTACTGCAAATTCTCCTCCCTGCTCAGTCAGTCTCCACTTTAACTTCAAATTCTTCTTTTTGTGTTTTTGGCGATTCACATTCTTCATGCATATTGCCCTCTATTAGGCAGGGAGAAGAATTTCTAGCAAAAAAGAACTTACATTTTGATCTGTTTCTCACCCCATATGGATTAAAACACTGGAGTTGTATGGATTATATTTTTATGCTGCATTTATGTGCTTTTTGGAGCATCACAATTTTGGCACACTTTAATTTGCATTGTACTGACTTACAGCACTGAGATATTCTTCTAAAAATCTTCATTTGTGTTCTGCAGAAGAAAAAAGTCTTACACTTCTTTGATGGCATGAGGGTGAGTAAATGATGAAAGAAACTAAATTTTATATATCCCTTTAAGTTCCATAGAAACCCACGCATACCTGCTTTAACAGACTGTCTCTCTGGAAGGGACACTTATTGAGGTCATCATTGTTGCGCATCTTCCTGCACATAGTCCGAGAGATCTCTACTTCCAGAACGTAGCGGATACCTTTCACTATCTTTAGCAGAATAGAGTCTAGATGACACATTTGATTACATTAAGAGTACTATATGTGCATACAGTGAGAATTATACAATTAATCATGTTGAACTGTACCTGTCTTTTTGCCTCATCAACAGCTGATGCTTTGAACAGGAAAGCATCGTTGGATTTATTGTTATAAGAGTAGGTTCCCGTCAAGACAGCATTCTTGACCCCGGTGTCATTCTTACTGACATTTTGCAGAGCTCCTGGGATTGGCTGACTGAAAAATGTGTGAACTGGAACTTCCTCTGTAGTCAAAAAACATTAAAACTCATTAGCGTTCTTTTCACAGATATTGAAATAGGCAGCATAGTATTAAACTCATTAGAAAGAAGAAATGAACATAAAACTCTGAGGACCAGACAGGACAGACTTTTTGGGTGTGTACATCCCAACACATAGGGGAAAGTGGGATAAGATGTGTCGCCTCAAAGTAACAGTGATGAAAAAATGAAAATTCGGTAAAAATGTATTCACCCTTATGTCGTTACAAACCCATATGACTTTCTTTCATATGTGGAACACAAAAGGAGATTTTTTTTATGAGTTTTATTGAATATCCTGGTCTGTCTTCTCAATTGCATAGTAGTTGATAGTGTCTCACTATAAAGCTTAAAAAGGACACAAAAGTATCATAAAAGTAATCCAAGTCTTCTGAAGGCATACGATAGGTTTTAGTGAAAAACAACCAGAATTTTTCAGTGAAAATCTCGACATCCATTTTGTATGTGCGCTATCACAGAAGCTCGCTCACAGTGGTTTGCGTATTCACGCAAGAACTTGTGTTGTTTTTAGCGCTAAAAGATGCAAGTTCTTGTCTTCTCTTTAAGCTTTAAAGTGAGTAATTATCAACTGCCATTAGTATTGAGATGACAACAAGGATATTATTTTTTTTTGTTGCACTAAGAAAGAAAGTCATACAGGTTTGGATTGAACAACCTGAGGGTATTCATTTCCATGAGTAAATTATGACAGAATTGTAATTTTTGGGTGAAATATTCCTTTAATCTAGAAAAATGTGCATTATTTTTATCATGTGACTATATATTTAGAAAGGGCCCATCAGAAATTTATTCTAAAAGCTTTTCTACATGGCAGGTAAAATTTTATGTCAAAGCAAATGTATCCAGGTCTAAAATATACATCATTCAATATGGTTAATTGAATAATATTTGGTTAATAAAATATACAATAAATCTCCACTTTCGACCAGCCCTCCTATGCATGTTCACGAGAGGTTTTTTGGCGATTCGCATTCATTATGCATATCGCCACCTACTTGGCTGTTGTGAAAATATGATCTTTTCCTTTATCACTCCCTTTTTTTTCTCTCTCCTCCCTGCCCAGTAGGTGCAAATAAAAGAACGTGCATAGGAGGGCTAGTTGAAAGTGGAGATTTAGAGTAAAAAAGGACTTAAATACTGATCCATTTCTCCCCATACCTATCATATCACTTCTGAAGACATATATTTAACCACTGGAGTCTTATGTATTACTTTATGCTCCCTTTATGTACTTTTTTGAGCTTCAAAGTTTTGATCACCATTCAATAACATTGTATGGACATGCAGAGCTGAAATATTCTTCTAAAAATCTTCATTTGTGTTCTGCTGAAGAAAGAAAGTCATACACATCTGGGATAGCCAGAGGTTGCGTAAATAATGAGAGAATTTTCATTTTTGGGTGAACTATCCCTTTAAATCCTAAAATGGTAGCTCTGGGGTGAAATGTGTGAGGCTTTGCAGTTTTGTCAGTGGCTCAACTAATAGTGATAGTACGCAATGCCTCCAACTGTAGGAAATACTAGTACACATATTATTACATTTTTAAATATTGAAAATTGTTTCACTACATTAAAATATTCTGAATATTATACCTTTTTCTGGTTGTTTTATGAAAATGTGAATAATGTGCAGCAAAATAAGACCTTGGAATGGGATTGTGTATTAGTAAATTTAAAATTAATCAGTAATATTGAAAGATTTAAGTCAATATTTCTCATTTATGTTCTGATTTGTACTTAAAAATCTAAATAGTGTAAAAATTCCTCAATAATTCAGGTCGTCATGACAGAGCTAACCCTAAAGGTGGGCAAGTTGTCTCACTGGACCACTTATTTTAATAAGTCATACTTCTATGTCCCTATGTTACAGAATATAGACACTTTTTGACAGCAGACATCCTGAGATATTACTTGTATTAGTTGTACTTCAATCTCATTCTCCTTCCCTAGTGGGGAATTTCAACAAAAAAAGTGGCACATTTTACCCCAGTCTCCCTTACTATTAACTATTTACCATACAGGACACTCTTAGAAAGAAAAAAAGCACAGAATAGTAAACAAACAACTTCATCCACTCAAAGAAGAAACAATGGAAGTGTTGATGAAAATGTCTTACCGAGTGAATAGATGCCTGCTAAGAAAAACAAGACAAGAACATGACAAGAGACCCTCATGTCTGCTGGAGCTGTCTCAATTCTACTCAGTAACTTCCTGTTCAGTAACACTTCAACCACCAGGCAGCGTGTTGCAGTCCTCCAAAGTGCAGTCATGTTCTTCATTAGTCAACAGCATTGCTTCCTACACCTACAGGATCTTCTAGATGCTCCAAGATCAAGCGCAGGTGAAACCAATCAACTTTGTTGATTACTGGTTGAATAAACTATGATATTCCATTGTGGTAAAGGACACTGCAGGACTATAACATGATTTGGTTCAGTCACAGTTTCCTAGATTTCCTAGAACAGACAACAAGGATTTGTTTCTATAAATATCAAACTTTGAAAGAGACCACCGAAATCAAGAAAAAGCACTGAATGCTTCCTCAAACTTAACTGAAAGGGCCTGTGTGTGTTGAAGTGCTTTGAAAGATGCAAGCGAACAACTGTGGTTTCCTCCCACATCCTGTGATGAAACTGACCGATAACCATACAACACCTATAGTATGTGAGTACTGCTGATGTGACTAGTTATCAAGTCACAAAAGTTGCTGTAAGCTGATTAGAGCAACACTACCTTAAAAACCCCATGAAATGCAGTTTTCTCTACTGTGTGGACCAAGCAGTTATTTTTCCTAGAAAGAGCTGTCTGTTAGCATATCTATTCATCTCCATGGCAGCTGGTGCATGCATGTATGCGATCTGAATGCAGCCATCTTTGATTCATGGGCCTTCAGTGGAGATCTTCTAAACAGAGATAACAACCTCTGCCATAGGAGAGAGCATAACTGTCAAAAAGTGTGTTATGACAGTAAGTCATCATTGCTGATACAATACAAATAAATGGAGAGATCGGTAAACTGACACCTATCTGTCGCAAAATTGTCGGTGTCTTATAAAACAGCTATTTTATCATAGTAAACTACACACTTAGTTAATTCCAAAAAGATTGTTTAGTATAAAACATGTTGAAGATTAGCGGACAGGCAGCCAATTCATTAAGTGATGAGCTGTTTCCTCACAAAAGCAATTTATTCAGTGTACTGAAGCATCTCCTCCATAGACATCCATTAAAAAAAACGACTTCTGTCTTCTCGTCAGGGTACCACCCATAGAGTGTCTGTGGGACCGCTGTGTTAGGCATTGCTTTGCTAACCTTTATAGGCTCCTCTTGGTGAAGGACTCTGCTTACAGTTACACATTTGTGTATTTTTATATTTTTTTAGCCAAAACCTGAGCTGTAAATTTCATGTGACTAATCACTCTATAGTGCATTCAATTCATGTTGGAATTACTGTAATGGCAACTCGTAGATTCTACTCTGAGCTATTCACATCCTCAGAAATTATTTAAGTATTCTATGGCAATACTTATAATACCAAAACAACTTTGTTGTTGATAACAGCAAAAAAAGTTATCACTTCATTATTTCACCTCTACAGTTTGTTCTTACAAAAAATAAAAAACTTCAAGCATCTATGGTATTCTGAAATGGTATATCAAACAGAAATCTTTGTTCACTACCTTGAACTGCTGCCATATTGGACATCACAACTGTCAAATCAGAGCTTTCATAGAATTCCGAGTGTACTTGTAATTACCAGTTCTATGAAAACTTACAGTCTTGCAGATCTTGTAATTACAGACATGACATGAACACCTTGCAGCAGGCAGGTACGATCTATTTATATATACAGTTGTGGCCAAAAATATTGGCACCCTTGGTAAATATGAGCAAAGAAGGCTGTGAAAATGTATTTTATTCTTTTGATCTTTCATTCAAAAAATTCACAAAAATCTATCCTCTAATGGATATCAAACATTTACAAACACAACACAAGTTTTATCAAAAAACAAACATTTTTGTCAAATATGTGGCACACTTACTAGCACCCTTTTTTTCAATACTTTGTCCATCCTCCCTTTGCCAAGATAACAGCTCTGAGTTTTCTCCTATAATGCATAATGAGGTTGGAGAACACATGGCAAGAGATCTGAGACCATTCCTCCATACAGAATCTCTCCAGATCCTTCAAATTCAGAGGTCCACGCTGGTGGACTCTCCTCTTCAGTTCACCCCACAGGATTTCTATGGGGTTCAGGTAGAACCTTGATTTTGTGGTCCGTGAACCATTTTTGTGTTGATTTTGATGTTTGTTTTGGATCATTGTCCTGCTGGAAGATCCAACCATGGCTCATTTGAAACTTTCAGTCAGGTTTTGATTTTTTTTTTTTGTTTTATCTGTTGGTATTTGATAGAGTCCATGATGCCTTGTATCCAAACAAGATGTCCAGGACTTCTAGTATACAAACAGCCCCACAATGTTAAAGATCCACCACCATATTTAACTGTGGGCATGAGGTACTTTTCCATATGGTTCCCTCTCTGTGTGCGCCAAACCCATCTCTGGTGTTTGCTGCCAAAAGCTCTGTTTTTGTTTTATCTGACCATAGAATCTGGTCCCATTTGAAGTTCCAGTAGTGTCTGGCAAACTGAAGACGCTTGAGTTTGTTGCTGGATGAGAGCAGAGGATTTTTCTTGAAACCCTCCCAAACAACTTGTTGTGATGTCTGATCAGGGGTGTAGGGGGGGGGTAAATAATAATAATCAAAACAAGCAAGTACAACCCCCCCCCCAATATTTATACCATGATCAATGGAAACATGTAAATGCTTCAGGCTACAACCCCCAATGTCTAAGAAAAATCTACGCCTATGCTTCTGATTGTATTTTGAGACTTTCTGACCCTAAGACCCAGCTAATTCCTGCAATTCTCCGGCTGTGATCCTTGGAGAATGTTTGACCATTAGAACCATCCTCCTCACCGTGCGAGGAGACAATATAGACACAAGTCCTTTTCCAGGCTGATTCTTACGATTTCCAGTT
This sequence comes from Myxocyprinus asiaticus, assembly GCF_019703515.2. NCBI lineage: Eukaryota > Metazoa > Chordata > Actinopteri > Cypriniformes > Catostomidae > Myxocyprinus > Myxocyprinus asiaticus. Next base: position 9,504,933 of record NC_059366.1, read on the forward strand.
GACTGGAACTTGTTAAATATTCACCTTTTGGTGGAAATGGGCATTTTCAATTCTTTAGCTATTTTCTAACAGCCATTTTCCATTTTGTGAAGCTCAACAACCTTTTGCTGCACATCATAACTGTATTCTTTGGTCTTACCCGTTCTGATGGATGACTAAGGGAATTTGGCTTGTGTGTTACCTCATATTTATACCCCTGGCTGTCATGGCTGAACAATTTAATGTTCCTAGTCACCCAGTTGTAATAATTTTTTTTTTAATATGAATGGGAATATATTTCAGATATATTTTACCTATAAGAATTTCTAGGGGCGCCAATCATTTTGGCAAAAGTTTTGGAGAAAAATATTTATTTTAACCCCCCCCCCCCCTTTTAATTTGTTTACTTCAATTTATGGTTTGATTTTTCACAGCCTTCTTTAATCATATTTACCAAGGGTGACTAATTTTGGCCACAACTGTACAGTCAGGGGCAAGGCCAGAAATTTCCAAATGAGTGGAAATTGGTAAAACAGGGTGGACCTCTATTCTGTGCCTAATTTCATTGTGAATATAATAAAGTGTGCACCTTTCTTCAGCAATTATGAGTCAATATTTGCTCATTTACAGTTAGCTTTATATTTACTAGAGTTGCATAATTACAGGTACAATAACAATAAGTAGGCCTATTTGTTTTTGAACAATTATAAAGTTAATTATTATTAATTTACCTTAATGGGTCATACTGATGCAATGAAAAATGAAATGGCCATATAAATATAATAAGTTAAAATAAGAGATATGATGCAATAAACATTATTAGACACTTTTCAGTCCTCCTGCTTTGCACAGGTGTTGGCTATTCCCCCAAAGATCGAATCTTTAAAATCTGACAACTCTCCTTTGGCTGACATTTTGGGCTTCATGGAGATGCTGAAATATTGCAAAATATTTATTTTGATTAGTAGTCTATGTAAAATAAGAGGTCTGGTGAAAAACGCATGTCCTATTTAACAAATGTCCTATAGAGTTGGGGAAAGTTACATTCAAATGGAGGCTAAAGAGTAGACAAGCACAGAAGAGAAACTTCTTGTTCAAGAACCATTTCTGAGGTTGTAGCTACTGAAATATGACACATGACAATTCACCTGTTGTCCTAATGTCCTTGCATCCTGAGATGGTCTGAGATCATATTCAGCGTTCTCTTAGACGACACTATTCTTGCAAATTGTTCCCAGATTACGAACAGGGAAGAAATAGTGAGAACTCGTCATGTGTGTGTGTTTTTTTTATTTATTTTTTTATTTTTTTTTATTTGAAATAAAAATATTCTAACTATATTTATAACAGGAATATGATTATCTTGCATGTGAGCTATTTTGCATGCAACAAAATGCAGTTTCTTTTTATTTGCAAACTGTTAGTATATTCCTGCAGTTTTGATTGGGTGGACCAGCCGTCAGTCTGGGTGGGCCAGTGCCACTCTGGCACTTATGTGGCCTTGTGCCTGTATATACTAATATATATATATATATATATAACTCAGCAAAAAAAGAAATGTCCCTTTTTCAGGACACTATTTTAAAGAATTTTGTAAAAATCCAAATAACTTTACAGATCTTTATAGTAAAGGGTTTAAACAATGTTTTGCATGCTTGTTCAATGAACCATAAAAAATTAATGAACGTGCACCTGTGGAATGGTTGTTAATACACTAACAGCTTACAGACGGTAGGCAATTAAGGTCACAGTTTTAAAAACTTAGGACACTAAAGAGAACTTTCTACTGACTCTGAAAAACACCAAAAGAAAGATGCCCAGGGTCCCTGCTCATCTGCGTGAACGTGCCTTAGGCATGCTGCATGGAGGCATGAGGACTGCAGATGTGGCCAGGGCAATAAATTGCAATGTCCGTATTGTGAGACGCCTAAGACAGCGAGACAGAAAGGACAGCTGATCGTCCTCGCAGTGGCAGACCAGATGTAACAACACCTGCACAGGATCGGTACATCTAAATATCACCTGCGGGACAGGTACAGGATGGCAAAAACAACTGCCCGAGTTACACCAGGAACACACAATCCCTCCATCAGTGCTCAGACTGAATAGGGGAAACAGACTTCGACACTAACCTAAGGGGAAACATAGGGAGAACAATCTTTGACAGAACACTGGTAATGGAAACACCGAGTTTAACAATGGGTTGACTTGTCCTTCCTAGGGTTCGCAGACTTTTAAAAATGGCCAAGAGAACAGTTCAAGATCAACTTTTGTCTTTTATTTTTATACAAAAAAAACAAAAAAAAAAGTGAACAGAAGGTAAGATATTGCTATGACAAGTGTAGCCTACAGTTACAACATGTAGGTAGCTACTGTATGTTGTTGTTTATGTTGATCAAAACCATAAAACAGAGCTGGCACCTTTAGACCATCAAGACTGAGCATTAAGTTTCATAAAATAAATAATAAAAATAAAAAAATCTGATATTTATTTTTAAATTATGAAAAGGCACATTTTGTTCAGGTCATGTGGTGTAACCCAGAGAAAACGTCTTGATATTTTTGACTCACAAATTCATAATGTTTATGAAATATTTTTTTACCTTTATTTTATTTTTTTTAATGAATGATTAAATTGTTTATATTCCTGTATTTAAGCTGCAAGGAAAGTATTACAGTATAATACTTGATGGTTACAACACAATTTTTTTTTTTTTTTTTTGTAGAAAATACTATAAAGGTTTTTCAGATATACATGAAATCAAATTTGACAAGATTACATTTCTAAGAACTTAACACAAGTGCTTAAACTAGCTTATATAGATATCTTTTAACCTTATTTTTTTAATGACCCATAAGCATTTTTTTTTTCTGTTTGTGTGATCTGAGCTGAAGAAGCACAATTTATGAGACCATTGTTGTCCAGTTTTGCTGCTGATTTTAAATCTGTTCTTTCTTTGATCATTTTCTTGACTAACTGTTTTAAAGATTTCAGTCTTCCCCATTTCAAGTAGATAGGAACTGTACTTTTATGCAGCAAAGTGGACTGACTTGCCTTGAAAGAGACTTTGCTTAAGCTTAAATATGTGGAAGAAAATGTTTGACAGGAAAATATTGTCTTTCTCCATTGTTTGCAGCTTTCTTTTGGCAAAAAGTAGTGTTGATTAAAAGTGGAGACTGACAGAAATGTTTTTCTTCCTGGTCGTTGTATTAGTTTTTATATTTTAAGAGCATTAGGGGACATTCACACCGAACACATTTTTACATCCATCTGTGCTGTTTTTCAGTTGTGTAACAAGCTCTAGGTGGACCTCTTTAATCGTTGCGCAACATCTCGTGCAGGAGACCTGCTGGAAAAAATAAATAAATCTGCATTTGAAGCTGGAATGTCCCATAATTGGCTGGTAGGAAGTTGGCAACCCTACTCAGAAAACATAGCTTTTTGGGGCAGTGTTGGCTCTGGGTTACTGACCAGAAGGTAGGGCGTTCAAACCCTAGCACTGCCAAGATGCCACTGATGGGGCCCTTGAGCAAGGCCCTTCACCCTATCTGGTCCAGGGGCGCTGTATCATGGCTGACCCTGCGCTCTGACCCCAGCTTAGCTGGGATATGCGAAAAAAAGAATTTCACTGTATGTTCAAAATGTATAATGTGTGACAAAAAAAAAAAAGGCTTTTTCTGTTTTGGTGTATGGTTACAAGATACAGTATTGTTTGTAAGATATCGGAGATTAAATGGGTTTGCTTTAGGAGGTGCCTATGTTAGTATTCAATCTAGCAGATGGTGCTGTGTCGTCACTGTACTGTAAATGCATCCCGTTGCATGGGAAACGGCTCATGCTTTGAGGCTCACAAAAGGTGAAGTTCTACTCAGGAATTCATCCTATCACTGCTCTCAGAAGTATTACTATCACCAAAAAACTTTTGGCAAGCTTTTTAGCACTTACCAAGTGGAGAAATGTGGCATCTTCTATATTCACTTGAACTTGAGGAGTCTCTTTCGCTCATCATAACCTCTACACTACTTACAGAAAATGCTAGTTACAGCTATGACAAATCCTTCACCTATTCTTTCTGGTCATTATTTTGTTTTGGCAATGCTGTTGCACTTGAGTGAACTGAAGGCTGTTTTTGCTGAGGATTCAGCCTCTTCAGAACACTTCCACTTCCTGTAGGCAACAATAAAGAGTTTGCTGCAAGCTCATTTGCATGTGAAAATGAGTGACAAATTTGCAGCAAGTTTGCCAGAACTCAACTCTGTAAGGGTCTTCACTGTATTACAGCCTGTTCAGCTGAAAACAACTCTCTTCAAAACGTGCTTTTGGCAAGTTTTCTCACCCGGAAAATGGAGCTCAGGTGTGCCCATATGCCCAACAACAATTACCATTTTTGACCACTGGGGGCAGTGTTTCACATTTCAGAAAGCACAGCCTGATTTTTAGCTAAAGGAAAAATCGGTCTGTTGCATTGGATACAAAACATTTGTGTTGCTTCTGCACACAAAAGATGCTACATCATTTTCCTCTTAAGGCAGCATCCTAACTGTCATGGAACCTCAAAGTGACTGACTGGGACTTTCTTCATAGGCAGCATGTGGGAGACTTGACACACAGTTGGTTTTAATAGAGACGTGACACTTCCCAATGCTGTTCATGAACAGTCTTGCGACTGTTGTATCTGGAGGTTGCACACAATGAGAAGCCGGCTTTGGAATCTGGCTAAAACATATTTTAGGAGGCAGCAAGTTGCCTAACATTTGGAACAGCTTTTGTGTCTGGAGCATGACTATATGAAGTGTTACAATGCTGCCTATGTTGGCAGCTCACTAGGTTTTGGAAATGTGTGTGTTCATTCAGTATCGCCACTGGGTGACATGTGAACTGCCTTTAGCAGGGTTATTGAGTGCCACCCTGTCAGTGACTACCACCTGATGTGGGCTGGCCAAGCACTTATCGACATTAGATGGAGAAGGTGAACAGAGGACCGTGACGGGAGATGAGAGCGGAGGCACTGAAATGATATGCAATAAAAATGTCTCTCGTGTGCCAAGGTCATAAAGGCATGAAGGCCACGCAGAGCTGTATAAAACTTCTCCTAGCTGTATAAAACATAGCTATCAAGCACTGTATGTGAGCCATACAACTGAAGGACCCTTTCCTAAGTCCCTTGGTTACAGTTGCTTGCTCAGACAAGCTTGACTCAGGAATAACAGCCTGATCTCACAGTAAAATCGAAAAGAGTAGGTTGTCTTTAGGAAAAATTGGTATATGCTGACCAAACACTGCCCTCAGTGGCCAAAACGGTGTTGTAGGGCATATAGGCACGTGTGAGCTCCATTTATGTCCAGGAGAGGTCACCAAAAGCTAGTTGTGAAGCGAGTTCAATTCAGCTCTATAGGATGTAAAACGGTGGAGAGGAATGCACTATTTATGGACTCTACCAACCCCAACCTAAACCTAACTATTAGTGGAGTAAATTAATTGTTAGAGGGGAAAAGTGCAACCTCTGAATCACGCTCGTCACTGATCAAGTGAACGCTATTACTTCCTGGTTTCAATGCAAATACGAACCTGGGTCTCTCTCGCTGTTGGTCAAACCACGTGGGAAGGTAAACTCTGAAACCGATGCAAAATATATGATGGCAAATGCCGCATGCTGTCCTCGATCCTAAGGTACTGTAACTTTCGGAAACCACATGCCGACTTCCTGTGTGATCACGTTGCAGCAGCCTTGAATAATTGTAGATTTCTTTGGACAGTGCAATTTTTAGTAAATGCTCAATGTGGTGAAATTAAATGGATATTGTTCTTAAGTGGGCTGGAATGAAGTGTGGCATTTCAAAGCATTTTATCTGCCATTTTTCTTTTGAGGAAATTGATATATTATACAGAAAAATGTGGAGAGAAATCATATTTGTTTATTTGGGAATGAGGGCTGATGTACAGTTTAATCCATAGCATGAAATTTCTCAACATTTATTTAATGATTTGGAATAGTCAAAACATCCTCATGTATCTTCTCTGGCAACAATGTTTCAATGACCAGTTTTTCTCATTCCAATCCATATTGATCATAGTCAGCCTTTTGAAAGGGTAATTATCACTGGATTTCATATTGCTTAAAATCTCACACAAACCGTGTATTCACCTGGTTTCCAGGTGGAATGTCATGTTCTTACATTTGGGTCACCTGGCATTTGAAATTCTTGGTAAGTAGCCAATTTAATAAGGTAATGTAACAAGCACATAATCTCCAATTAATAGACTTGTAGACCTCTTGGAAAGCATCTTCTACACAAACGCATGAAGTCCCTTTGGTGAATCAAATTATGCTTAAAGAGAAGCCTGGCATATTCTCAAACATATCTGTGGGGGATAAGAACTACAAAACCACCCATTGAGGAAGTAAACGTTCAGGAAAATTTTAAAGACAAGTTCAAACAACAATGAAAATGATGTCATTTACTCGCATCTCTTTCTGTTTCATGGAAGAACGAAAATAATACAGGGTCAGAAGAACATGAGAGTGGATAACAGATTCTTTATTTGCATTTCAGCCTTATTCATGTTGTTCAATTTTTTTTTTAAGTTCTTAGTGAACAAAGTACTTGAAGTGGTGGCGCTTGACTTTGTCAGCTTTTCCAAAATGTATTTGTCCTTGTGGAACTAGCACCTGTTTTGTGCTGAATGTGTCGTAAGCAGACAAAAATCGCTTTCACACATACAGCCTTTTCCAGAAAATTAACTGCAATTTTTAGTTTAGAGGTTATGCTTTTGTCATTCAGGATGGGCCCTTTAGATTAGAAACCTCTGCCAGGGAGAAAACTGATACAGCTTATCATGCTTCCATGAAAGAGGCACAATCTTGATTCCACATCTTCCTCTTAGGATTTCTGTAGTTTATAGTATACTACAGTGTTGTTGTTTACTAAAAATAGTGACACTACTAACATAACTACAAATTTTCAGTAGCCTGACAGTAGCTCAGCTATTTTCACAATAGTGTAGCTTTTCCAGGAATGAGCGACATTTTCCAACGAGTAGCATCACAAAATGCTAAATCTGTCATTTTAGGTGCGGCACCAAACAGCACACTTTAGCACTATTCCACTGAATTTTGTAGTGTGAGTAGGATGTTTACACTGAAAATGCCACAAAGAGAAGTGTACTATACTGGAAGTACTCGGATGATGTACTTTTCAACCGTCAAAACAGAGTGTGGAATGTTGGACACTTCATGCACTCAGCGCTCGTGGCTTGCTGTATGTAGCAGAAGGTGTTGTTTTGTCAGACTATTAACAATTATAAATGGAGAATGTAGCAACTAGCAAAACTTCACTGAAGACAGCACCTTACAAATGTATGTTGAATGCTTTTACAGTGTATTCTTGAGTGATGGTAAAGATGTCTGTAATTTTAACGGTAAGAGACTGTAAAAATGCTACAGAAAAGTTAATTGAGTATTAACCGTAAAATATACAGTAAAAATTTGTAATATTGACAATACAGTAGTTTTTACAATAAAATGTTGTAAATTGAATTTTTTTTTCTGTAATTATACATTGTTTAACGAGAGTACATATACTTTTTTAAAGTGAATTATTGTTAAAATTACAGTAAAAAAACAATCGGGCGTTCCCACAATTCCTTGCATGACCCATCATATTTCATTATATTTTATGGGAATAGTTATGTTTCTTCTTTCTTTTAATATCAGTTACGTACATTGGGGTGTTCTGTTTTATATTTTGATGTAGTTTAGTTAATGTTTATTGCATAATTTAAACTTCACGTGTGTTACACAAACACTAAACACCATCAGGGTGTGACACTGAACACTGTCTCTACGTTTATTGGTCATTGCTCCTGGAAGAGCCACTATTGGTGAACTTCATGTCATCATGTGCCCTTCTGTAATTACTTCGGTGAATAACAGTACATTTATAAAGTGAAAAGCAGATTTTTACAGTTTCAGAAGGATAATATAAAATAAGTTTTTTTTTTTTTATTTATTTTTTTTTTTTCAGTGCCAGTGTACAACAGTTTTAAACTATAAAATTTTACAGGTTCTGTAAAGTTGTTTACATTTTTACTGTAATTTTACATGATGATTCTGGCAACCACAGCTGCCAGTGTTTTTTTTGTTTGTTTTTTTTTTTTTTTTTGTGTGTGTGTGTGTGTGAAACAACAGGATTGTTTTTACAGTGTATGTACGTTGTTTGAGATACGTGTTATAGCAGAGATTATTTTATATAAATTCAGCAAAAAAGAAACGTCCTCTCACTTTCAACTGCTTTTATTTTCAGCAAACTTAACGTGTAAATATGAACATAAAGATTCAACAACTAATACATAAACTGAACAAGTTTCACAGACATTTGACTAACAGAAATGGAATAATGTGTCCCTGAATGAGGTGGGGGAGGGGGGTCAAAATCAAAAGTAACATCTCCTCCTCATGGACTGCACCAGATTTGCCAGTTCTTGCTGTGAGATGTTACCCCACTCTTCCACCAAGGCACTTGCAAGTTCCCGGACATTTCTGGGGGGAATGGCACTAGCCTTCACCCTCCGATCCAACAGGTCCCAGACGTGCTCAATGGGATTGAGATCCGGGCTCTTTGCTGGCCATGGCAGAACACTGACATTCCTGTCTTACAGGAAATCACGCACAGAACGAGCAGTATGGCTGGTGGCATTGTCATGCTGGAGGGTCATGTCAGGATGAGTCTGCAGGAAGGGTACCACATAAGGGAGGAGGACGTCTTCCCTGTAAAGCACAGCTTTGAGATTGCCTGCAATGACAACAAGCTCAGTCCGATGATGCTGTGACACACCGCCCCAGACCATGACGGACCCTCCACCCCCAAATCGATCCCGCTTCAGAGTACAGGCCTCGGTGTAACGCTCATTCCTTCGATAAATGCAAGTCCGACCATCACCCCTGGTGAGACAAAACCGTGACTCGTTAGTGAAGGGCACTTTTTGCCAGTCCTGTCTGGTCCAGCGAAGGTGGGTTTGCGCCCATAGGCGACATTGTTGCTGGTGATGTCTGGTAAGGACCTGCCTTACAAAAGGCCTACAAGCTCTCAGTCCGGCCTCTCTCAGCCTATTGCGGACAGTCTGAGCACTGATGGAGGGATTGTGTGTTCCTAGTGTAACTCGGGCAGTTGTTTTTGCCATCCTGTACCTGTCCCGCAGGTGTGATATTCAGATGTACCAATCCTGTGCAGGTGTTACGTGTGGTCTGCCACAGCGAGGAGGATCAGCTGTCCTTCCTGTCTCTCTGTAGTGCTGTCTTAGGTGTCTCACAGTACGGACATTGCAGTTTATTGCCCTGGCCACATCTGCAGTCCTCATGCCTCCATGCAGCATGCCTAAGGCACGTTCACGCAGATGAGCAGGGACCCTGAGCATCTTTCTTTTGGTGTTTTTCAGAATCAGTAGAAAGGTCTCTTTAGTGTTCTAAGTTTTTATAACCGTGGCCTTAATTGCCTACCGTCTGTAAGCTGTTAGTGTCTTAATGACCGTTCCACAGGTGCATGTTCATTAATTGTTTATGGTTCATTTAACAAGCATGGAAAACTTTGTTTAAACCCTTTACAATAAAGATCTGTAAAGTTATTTTTGATTTTTACAAAAAAATTAAAATACAGTGTCCTGAAAAAGGGACATTTCTTTTTTTGCTGAGTTTATAAAGAGATAACAACCTCTGTGGCTCTACAATAGGAGCGTAACGGTCAACTAGCGTGTTACGACAGTAAGTCACCATTTGTGGATACCATATTAATGAGTGTGGAGAGCTGTAAAGTGACATCTACCAGTCGCAAAATTGTCCGTGTCCTCTTATAAAACATCAATTTATCATAGTAAACTCCACTCGTAGTTCATTCCAAAAGCATTTTTAGTGTAAAACAGGTTGACGATTAGCTGAAAGGCAGTCATTTCATTAAGTGATGAGCTGTTTCCTCACAAAAGCAGTTTATTCAGCACATTAAGGCATCTCCTCCATAGACTTCCATTAAAAATAACGGCCTCTTGTCTCCTTGCCAGTGTATCACCATAAAATTTCTATGTGCCACTTTATGCTATTTTAGGCTAAGCTTGTAGGCTCCCCTATTAGAAGGGTTCTGGTTATAGACCATTTCAAGAATGTAAACGATTGCGTTGAATTCCTTGTTAGTTTTCCTGCAGCACTTCCAGTATCATTAATGGATCCTTTAAATAAAGCTCTGAGCTAACATTTTATCAAAGAATGTCCAACATTTACCTGAAGTGACTTATCCAGACGTTTTGCTGATACTGAGCATCTGTGTGGGAGAGGCGATGAAATTGTATCGTAGTTTAGATTCTAATAATTTCCTCAGCGGAGAGATTGGGAATATTAGATCGGTCCTGTTATAACAAAGTCTTTTTAGGCAAGTCAGGTCACTTGGTGGACATCTTTGGAACTCTCTCGGGCAGATATTTTCTATGTAAACAAGCAGCACACAAGTGCAACTCCTATACTTTAATAGAGGAAAAAACTAAATCCCCAAAACATTTGATCAAGATTACCATCAAAGAACATTTCAAATCAACAGTAAAATCTGACAACACTGGTATCATTAATTGTGCTTCTTTACCTCAGATTATGCTAAAAGAAAAGATTTTTCCCAGCCTGTATAGCTAATGTGCATGCACGTTCTCGAGTTGACTGACAGGTGATTGGCTCGTTTATCTGTAAGGCGGTACTTCCTTTCTACATTCGTTGACTGTTGTGTGCTCCAATTTCTCCTGTTCATTTTTAATAAAGTGACCCATCTCTGCTAAATAGTCTGTGGTTATAATCAATTAAGCTGTCTGCGTGACCTGCGGACAAGGTAAGGATTTCTTTTTTTTAATGATTAAAATACTTTTCTTGTCTCTTCTGGATAAAAGCATCTGAAAAATGACTAAATGTAAAAGTAAATGACTTGGAGAGCTTAGTAATCATGTTAAAGTTGCTATGAATGAAGCGCCTCGTGCTTTTTTTAAATGAGGGTGCGTTCTATTCAGAAGTGATCATCCCTATGCATTTTGAAGATTTTACTGTTTACTGCGAGATCTTTGAATGTCTAAAAGGTGTGGATCTCAATTTTGTAACTCTCTTTTGAAGTAATTGTTATTGGAAATTCTGTTCAAAGTGATCTTGCAGCATGATTGTTCTCCCCTCAAAGTGCTCTTCGGAATGTGATTTTTTTTTTATTTTTTTTTTTTTATCCCGTTTAGAATGTACAACTTGCAGGAAATGTTCAGGGATCAAAAAAACATCACTTCCTTAAACCATCTTGAAATGGTCTGTACTGAGGATGGCTAACGCGCTAAAGCTCGCAGCAATACAGTGCATGCATTTGAGACGTCACTTTCGTCAGCTGTTAAACGGCGAATGCTTCTGTGTAGTAAAAAAACATTAAGAGTTCCATTTGGGATAGATTATAAATTGTAAGTGTATAGTGCATAATCTGGGACACCGCTCTTCTATTACGAATGCAGCAATGGAGCGTAGGGAGTAATCAAACACACCAAAGGCTATGTAGCCCTAAGACGGAGCATTTGTATTAAAATGAATAGAAGAAATTACCCAATATGGTGGGTGCAGAAAGGTAAGTACCTTACCCCGAATCACTACAGTAAGCCTATAAAAATGATTTGGATTTTGAGCTGTCGGGTCAGATTTGGCATGAAACCGCTGGCTTATGTCATTCCTCTTTGCGTCATGATGTCATGTCCGTAAACACAGGAAAGAAGTACCGGCTGGCACGTGTTCCGGCTGAGGATGCTGTTTGGTTCAGTCCGTCACAATCACACAGTTGAATGGCATCGCTGAAGTCTGGATGGATGTTTATCTGTTACCCGTTTGCCTGCTATAATGCTTAGAATTGGATACAGTGTGTTGTCTGGTAGGGTTGCATGCTTTTATGAATCAAACATTACCCATGTGTTCAGGGGCAGACTGGCCATAGGGAGAACTGTACTTTTCCCGGTGGGGCGGCCGCGAAACTGGGCCGCGTTATGCCGAAGGGGGCCGCGATATGCAGAAAAGGACGGCGAAAATGTTACACTTATATTGATACTTATACTGTATAAAAGGTGTAAGAAACACTACATAATAACAATTTATGGTCCATTGCTATCATTAGTCTCAATTGAACTTACAAAATGTATCTCAGAGTAAGACAGTTTCTTGCTGGCATGGTGTACAGTACACTACTAAAGCTTGATATTAAATATCTATTTAAATTAATAGGTTTTATTACCTGTTCTTTTAATTAACTGTAAAAATGGGTAACAATTTATAATTTAATCAACTAATACATACATTACCTTATTCATAATAAACTGTTAAGCATTGTATATGTATGACTGAGTGTTGTAATGTTCGCGTTAACATGTTATCTTATATTACGATATACAGTGCATAAGAATTCATTATTAGGTTATTTGTTTTGTGTACAAAAATGTTCTTTGTATAGTGAAATAGCTTTCCTGTTAAGAAATATAAATTAAGATAAGTTGATATCATGAGGAAAAAAAGGCACCACTGACAGCAGTAAAAGATATCTGATACAATTAATCCAGTGTGTTGGTGATTTCTCCACTTGAGCTGTGTGAGTTGAACTTGCCAACACGGGCAAAATTAACTGCTTTAAAACGCATCCTATTTATACATGATTCATCAATATATCCACAACATATATGGAACAACTTATAACAACAAAACGAATTAACATGTGAACTTCAGTTAAATGAATAATCGTAATTTGCATTACGTTTCCAAGAAACACGCTGCACGCAATGTATACCGTCACGGAAAGTGTCTAAAGCATGAAGATTTCAGAGTACAATAGGCCAACTTCTAAAAAGTAGCTAATATTTCAGTCTATTCATTATTATTTCAGGATCTTGAATTTTTCAGAATGACATTTATACTGTATGCTTGATACATGTTTACATTAGAAAAAAACATTCTAAATATTTGAATATTTGATTAAAGTTTGGTCAGTTACAGTTTAATACTTGTCCATTTTGCACGTCATCAAGTAAAACATTATTTTTGTTGACTAAAATGTCATTTTTGTAAAACTGACTAAAATTAATGAATATAACATGACATTTCTACAATTTTTAAAGGACATTTGTCAAAAGACTAAAATTAAAAACTGAAAAAATGAACACGGCAGTTGATGAAGCAAGTGAAACTGTTCTGGCACTGTAAACTTAAAAACATAAAATGATCAATAATGTGTGTGGGGAAACCACGCACCTGTGCCCACCTATCTTTCAAATGATTTTGCGTATGCCCACCTAAAGAGTTCTGATCCGTATGGCCGCCAGAACAGCGAGGAGGCTTTTGACCCATAACTTAATTTTATCGAGGAGATGCTTCAGCACCGTTGAGTGAATTTGTGATTTTATTTTATTTTATTTATTTATTTATTTATTTTTTTGTATTATTATTTTAATTAGTGTACAGAGATTCTCTCTAACCACGCACGGAGCAGCGGGAGGCGGGACCGCAACTGAAGGCACGGGCAGAATTGACAGTTCGACTCAGCTGAGCTACCAATCAGAACCGTTTCTTTTAGACGCGATATTTTTAACCAATCATATTTTTCGTTTTAATAAGGGGCGGGACATTTCTAGCGTCTACAGTGAAATGCTGGTGCGCCAGCAGCGCTGGAGTCACCATTTTTACTGTATATTACTTCCCTGATAAAAGTGAAAATATATGAATGCATTTAAATAAAAACTTCTGCTATTCAACTCTGGGGAAAATACTGGGTGTCACTGCACCCGTACTTGTTTTTTTTTTATGCTCTTCACAGATGACGAGTTATCTATAATGGATTAGATGAATCCATATCTACAAGGACGGATTACGAATTGAGAGGCCCATGGCCGGCACACTTTGGAGGCCCCCCCATGATGTGTCACTTGACTGTTCACTTTTATGCACTACAGAACAATTACCAGATTTGGTAGGATTTTTCAAATTGTTGGGTGAAATTGTGAACATATGTACTTTTTAATTATGAACCGATCCAAACTCATGCATTATTTATAGGTATGTGCATGGTATTCAAATACCAAAATCACTGTTTGGTTATTCTGCACGTGTTTTGAGGTCTTCAACCCGATTGGAGTTCTATGGTACCCAACAAACCTACAAGTTTTGGGCCAGGTTCGGGTCAGTTTTTCCAAGTAGGCTATCCACCTTTTTTCCTACATCCCGTGATGCTTGGTGCGAAATGTGGGCGTTACTTCCATTCATTCTTTCGTTACAGTGTTGGGATTTTGAGGAGAGCATGTATGATTTCATGAGGACATGCATCAATCGCTATATCAATGTGTTATTGAATGATAATGAACTGTAAAAAAACTCAAAGACAAAGAAAGCTCAAACAAAACCGGCACACTATTGAGATGCAGTTGAGATTTTAATCTAAGCACAAACGCAACATTTTCAGCAAAATTATCGGTCGTTTTAGTGGAGTACCTGAGTTTGTTCAGCTTCAGATGTGTGTGCTTGTCATCTTGTCACCCAGCATGTTGTTATCAAACTGACACACTGAGGAAGAGCTGTGAAGTTCTCATACTTGGGTATGTAATCGCTTTTTCAAGTTTTCCGATCGGATGGTTATTTCCTTTTTAAATCTGCATGTAACTTTGCTGCCATCCGGGAAGCATCAGGACAGTGCTTTAAACCTCAAATGTAATGTGGTTTTTGACTACCTCTGTATGTGTGTTTTGCGATCCAATCACAAAACATTTTACACCCCATTTACAACTATATATAGCGCTGATCAGATCGTCCAAAACGTGTCTTACTACCAGCTGTAAACCGGGTCTAAAATGACTGCAGCCAGAGCAAAGGAATGCTTTAGAACAACTTCGGCGGAAGTCCCACCCACATTCGTCTCTCCAGTAATACCCCCAGGAAAAAGGTGGATTGGATGAGTTACAGGCTGTTCACCCGTGTGTCGAGGCCATGTAAACATGCACTGGATGGGCGTCATTGATCACTGTTAAGTTTAAAATAAATATTTATAAATGCAGTTCAAGACACCTGCATTCTGTTTTACAATTCGTTGTGCTGGACCGTTGCTCTTTTTTTTTTTTTTTTAAGACTCCATTAACTTTAAAAATAATTTCAATATTTATTAACGCATCTCGACACACCTGTGTTTCGTTTCACCATTTGTTGCGCTGCATCAAACTTTATCAACACTGGTGTCACAAATCGACATTCTGGTGAAGTTCAGGTATGAAAAATGAAGACCTAATGTGACTTACACATGATTCCAGATTTGTTTTTCACCTGGCAAAGTTTCAGAGCTTTATAAACTGGTGTGCCGACAATAATTACCCAAGTTAAATGCTGAATCATTTAAAAATCAAAGCATCTTGAAATAGTCCTATAATCTGTAGTGTTCGCTGCCTCATGGAAAGTGAACCTGCCCGGGCAGAATTATGCATTTTCCATTGATTAAGAATAGGCCTACTATGTTACAAGCAGTGACAGATTATTTTTGTTCGACTTTAATGTGATTTTATCTTTTGAAGATCTATGTATTGTGCTATTTAGACTCTGCTCACTGTGCACTTTATTCCCCGCTACCTGAGCTATATGTTTGATGCATCCATGGCAATAAACGTTCTTTATCCCCGAGTCTCGACTCCCGACAAATAACACAATAACCGTTCGTGAACACTTGCGGTTAACCAAATATTACCAAAGGTTAGCATGTACATATTTAGGGTATTAAGGCATCTTTCGCTTTATCATTAAACATTAAATGTATGCAGGACTTAAACAGTTTAAAGTCCTCTATACTGTTGCACGAATTCTGTCACGAATGCTTATATGAATTTAAACCATCAGCTTTGTATACAGCACTGCACCTTATCTTTGTGTTTGGAAGCATTTTGTAAATCAGACACTGTTCTCTGTAGTGCTGCACCCGTGAGACGCAGATTCCCTGAGTGCGCACTCAAGTGACTGTGCTCGCGCTGCTGTAGACCAGCACGCATTCGGCCAAACAAATGGAATTTCGCATGAGCCTGACATTTACATGGATTTATAATAGATATCTCAAAATAAATTTAATTTGATTTAGAGCTCTGGGCCCTTTGAGTTTAGAGGCCTCTGGGCAACGGCCCAACTGGCCCGGTAGTTAATCCGTCCCTGCATATCTAATATCTTCTATTTACAGATTATCAAGATATTTGTTCTTCTGTTTATACTTTGCACTGTTAATATCTTGCAGTATAATTTTTTATCGTCATATTTTTGTCAACAGTATGCTTTAATAAAATAATTTAATCTTCATGATTAGCGTCTTTTTCATCTCGTTTTTGTATCATAGACTAAATCAAACTTTCGTCATTGAACGTTTTCGTCAGTGATTTAGCTGACAAGATTAATAATTAAGTCTTACACTGAACTCAAATCAGCAGTATCATGAGTTTCACCTCTTAAAATGATAATACAATACAAATATTAATGGTCGATAAAACACTTGAATAATCATAAGAAAATATTCTGGTAACTGGTGGTCCCCTGTTCTCTATGTAAAGCACTTTGGGTATAGTGTCAGAAAAGTGTACCATTCATTCAATATATGTAAATAAGTGTTATCTTCATCAAAGCAATTAATATTTCATTTCTTAATGTTTAATCGTATAACCTAATTATATCAACATGACAATAGCACGTTATGACTCCGTCTCTGAATATCTTCCAGTCATGATCACACACAGGCGATGTCCAGGTAACCTCAAATCATGAGATTCATCCGCCAGAAGAGCAGTGTCGAAACACAACTGATGTAAAGTATTCGTCCATAAATTACTTGCAGTTTTAAATTTCAACCACAGATGTCGCTAGAGAGCACAGTTACGTAGTGCAGCTTTAATGAATTGACTGCCTGTCTGCTAATCTTCAACATGTTTTATACAAAACAATCATTTTGGAATGAACTGTGTGTAGTTTACTACGATAAAATTGCTGTTCTATAAGAAGACTCAGACAATTTTGCAACAGGTTGGTGTCGGTTTATGGCTCTCCCTATTCTTTTGTATGGTATCCACAAACTGTGACTTACTGTCGTGACACACTAGTTGACCGTTACTCTCTCTCCTATGATTTGAGCCGTGGAGGTTATCTTAGTAATTTAAAAGAATCTCTGTCGTAAACTCGAACACGCGTGTGGTTAGCTGGATTAGCCTGAAGAATTAGCGCTGTGATCTGAACTAAAGAAGCACAATTTATGATACCATTGTCTTCAGATTTTACTGCTGATTTGAAATATGTGATCTTTTAACCAACCGTTATAGAGTTTTTTTTGTTTTGTTTTTTCTCCCCCATTCAAGTAGACTGGGAGCGTTCCAAAGATGACTGCTGAGTGAACCGACTTGCCTTGAAAGGGTCTTTCAACACACTCACCTAAACCGTCTTCTCTCTCTCTCATAGCAGTGCTGAGAAAACCAAATCATTAAAGCTAATCAGTTCTTTCGGACCTTTCATGTAAACAAACCAGTTAAAAGAAATGAGTGTGTGTGTATAAAGAGCCAAACGCGTGTGTGAACACAGTGCTGCAACAGCTGACTGATCAAATCACAGACACAGAACAACAATACCCGGACTCAGTTATTATTATTCTTGGGGATTTTAACAAAGCAAATCTCACACGTGACCTGCCCAAATACAAACAGCACATTACATGCCCCACCAGAGACAGGAACATACTGGATCATTGTTACACAACAATAAAGGATGCATATCGCTCTGTCCCTAGAGCAGCTTTGGGACTCTCTGATCACTGTCTGGTTCATCTTCCAACCTACAGGCAGAAATTAAAATCAACCATGCCAGTAGTAAGGACTGTAAAGAGATGGACCAATGAAGCAGAGCGGGAACTACAAGCCTGCTTCGATTGCACGGATTGGAGTGTTTTTGACACAGACCTGGATGAGCTCACGGATACTGTTACATCATATATTAGTTTCTGTGAGGATATGTGCATTCCTACTAGGACTTATTTAAAGTTCAACAATGACAAACCGTGGTTTACAGCAGAGCTCAGGCAGCTTCGTCAGGCCAAAGAGGATGCTTACAGGGGTGGGGATAAAGTCTTGTACAATCAGGCCAGGAACGCACTGAATAAGGAAATCAGAGTAGCTAAAAGAAGATACTCTGAGAAGCTGAAAAACAAGTTTTCAGCTAACGACTCTGCATCAGTGTGGAGTGGCATGAAACAACTCACAAATTACAGGACTCCTATCCTCAACCCTGTAGTGGACCAACAACTGGCTGACGACCTGAATATGTTCTACTGCAGATTTGAAAGGCCCAGTCTCACACCCCACACCCACTCTGACCTTCACTTCACACAAACACCAACACCTCCTGCAACCCTCCTACCCCTCCTGCTACTCAACCTGCACTTAAGATCTGTGAAGATGATGTGAGCTGGGTCTTTCGGAAACCAAAGATGAGGAAAATCTTCAGGCCCAGATGGCGTCTCACCTGCATGTCTTAGATCCTGTGCTAACCAGCTGGCCCCCATCTTCACACAGATCTTCAATATATCACTGGAGCAGTGTGAAGTCCAGTGCTGCTTCAAAGGCTCAATCATTATTCCTGTCCCAAAAAAATAAATAACAAAATCACAGGATTAATGACTACAGACCTGTTGCCCTGATGTCTGTGGGCATGAAATCATTTCAGAAACTGGTGTTGGCCCACCTGAAGAGCATCACTGGACCCTTTCTAGATCCCCTTCAATTTGCTTATTGAGCAAACAAGTCTGTGGATGATGCAGTCAACATGGGATTGCATCATATCCTGCAACATCTGGACAGAACAGGGCTATATGTAAGGATCCTTTTCGTGGACTTCAGTTCAGCTTTCAACACCATCATCCCAGATATACTCCAGAATAAATTACATCAACTCTCTGTTCCCATGTCTATCCGTCAGTGGATTACCAGCTTTCTGACAGACAGGCAGCAGCTTGTGAGATGGGAAACTCACTTCCAGCACCTGTACAATCAGCACTGGTGCCCCCCAGGGATGTGTGCTCTCCCCACTAGTCTTCTCCATCTACACCAATGACTGCATCGCCAAGGACCCCTCTGTCAAGCTCCTGAAGTTTGCAGATGACACCACTGTCATCGGCTTCATCCGAGATGATGATGAGTCTGCATGCAGAAAGGAGGTTGAACAGCTGGCTGTCTGGTGCAGTCAAAACGACCTTGAGCTGAACACACTCAAAATGGTGGAGATGATTGTGGACTTTAGGAGGAACACCCCAACACTAACCCCCCTCACCATTCTAAATAGCACTGTGGAAGCAGTGGAGTCATTCAGGTTCCTGGGCACTACCAGCTCACAGGAACTGAAGTGGGAGACACATTGACTCCATTGCGAAAAAGACCCAGCAGAGGTTGTACTTGCTTCGCCAGCTGAGGAAGTTCAACCTGCCACAGGCGCTGCTGATACAGTTCTACTCAGCAGTCATTGAGTCTGTCCCCTGCATTTCAATATCTGTCTGGTTTGGTTCAGCTACGAAATCAGACATCAGAAGACTACAAAGGACAATTTGGACTGCTGAGAGGATTATTGGTTGCCCCCTGCCCCCCTTCAAGAACTATACACTTCCAGAGTGAGGAAAAAGGCTGGAAAAATCACTCTGGACCCCACTCACCCTGCCCACTACCTTTTTGAACTGTTTCTTTCTGGCCGACGCTTCAGAGCTTTGAGCACCAGAACCGTCAGTCACAGGAACAGTTTTTTTCCCCTCAGGCTATCCATCTCATGAACAGTTAAATTTCCCCACTGAGCAATAACTATGTGCAATACACAGTTTAATCTTTCTTATATTTATCCAACACATCCAACCTCTTCTGCCATTTTCATTCCTCCTGAGAAAAAAAACGAAAAACATTTGCACTGTACATAACAGATTTGTATTAGATTTGCACTATGTATGTGTGTATGTACGTATGTGTATAATTATTTTTTATTATTATCTATGTCTTGCTGCTGTTTTTGTATTGTTGTATACTGGAAGCTCCTGTCACCAAGACAAATTCCTTTTATGTGTAAGCATACTTGGCAATAAAGCTGATTCTGATCACTGTACTTCGATTCAGCTAAATAAAATCAAGTGTTTTCTAGTTTTAGTGTATTAAGAATAAATGAGTTCATTTAAATGTCACCCTGTTTGCTTAACCCTTACAAAAATTAACCATGATTTTACTTTAGCAGTATTGTAGTAACCATGACTGTAGTAACCATGTTTTTTGGTAAAAACTATGGTTTTGATGCAAATAACAATGATTTTAACTTGCACCATACAAATAGAAACTTAATTGATTTACTAGTTATATTTTAGTAACCATGACTGTAGTAACCCTGGTTAATTTTCTTTACAATAGTTTTACTACAAATACCATGGTAAAACTATGGTTACTGATTAACCAACATCATGGTTAATTTTCGTAAAGGAGCTGTCATATTAATTATATAGCCTACTAACAGAACTTCTGATTAAGTAACATCATCCGACTGAGATACACTATATTGCCAAAAGTATTCGCTCATCTACCTTTAGACGCATATGAACTTAAGTGACATCCCATTCTTAATCCATAGGGTTTAATATGACGTCGGCCCACCCTTTGCAGCTATAACAGCTTCAACTCTTCTGGGAAGGCTTTCCACAAGGTTTAGGAGTGTGTTTATGGGAATTTTTGACCATTCTTCCAGAAGTGCATTTGTGAGGTCAGACACTGATGTTGGACGAGAAGGCCTGGCTCGCAGTCTTCGCTCTAATTCATCCCAAAGGTGCTCTATCGGGTTGAGGTCAGGACTCTGTGCAGGCCAGTCAAGTTCTTCTACACCAAACTCGCTCATCCATGTCTTTATGGACCTTGCTTTGTGCACTGGTGCGCAGTCATGTTGGAACAGGAAGGGGCCATCCCCAAACTGTTCCCACAAAGTTGGGAGCATGGAATTGTCCAAAATCTCTTGGTATGCTGAAGCATTCAGAGTTCCTTTCACTGGAACTAAGGGGCCAAGCCCAGCTCCTGAAAAACAACCCCACACCATAATCCCCCCTCCACCAAACTTCACAGTTGGCACAATGCAGTCAGACAAGTACCGTTCTCCTGGCAACCGCCAAACCCAGACTCGTCCATCAGATTGCCAGATGGAGAAGCGTGATTCGTCACTCCAGAGAACGCGTCTCCACTGCTCTAGAGTCCAGTGGCGGCGTGCTTTACACCACTGCTTCCGACGCTTTGCATTGCACTTGATGTATGGCTTGGATGCAGCTGCTCGGCCATGGAAACCCATTCCATGAAGCTCTCTACGCACTGTTCTTGAGCTAATCTGAAGGCCACATGAACTTTGGGGGTCTGTAGCGATTGACTCTGCAGAAAGTTGGCGACCTCTGTGCACTATGCGCCTCGGCATCCGCTGACCCTGCTCTGTCATTTTACGTGGCCTACCACTTCGTGGCTGAGTTGCTGTCATTCCCAATCGCTTCCACTTTGTTATAATACCACTGACAGTTGACTGTGGAATATTTAGTAGCGAGGAAATTTCATGACTGGACTTGTTGCACAGGTGGCATCCTATCACAGTACCACGCTGGAATTCACTGAGCTCCTGAGAGCGGCCCATTCTTTCACAAATGTTTGTAGAAGCAGTCTGCATGCCTAGGTGCTTCATTTTATACACCTGTGGCCATGGAAGTAATTGGAACACCTGAATTCAATTATTTGGATGGGTGAGCGAATACTTTTGGCAATATAGTGTATAAACTATTTAAAGAAAATATTATATATGTAGTTAGCTACTTGTTAGTAGCTTGTAGTGTAGCTAACTACTATTTTAAAAGAGTAGCTTGACTAGTTTAGAAAGCTACAGTTTCAAAGTAGGCTATACTGGTATGCTGTGCATAGTATGTGAATGTACTGGATCAGTGAATACCTGGAGGACCAACTACATTTTCACAAATTTTGTTTGGGATAACCGTATTAAAGGTTTTTTTTTTGTTTTTTTGTTTTTTTCTCTCTCCTTCTCCCTTCTTCCTGATTCTGAGCAGTGTGTGATGACCATGATTGATGAACATGATACTTTTCTGTGATGTTTTAAAAATATTTGAAAATTTCATTTAGTGTAGCCAAAAAGGAATGAATAATGAAGGGGGCATACATTTTCTAAGAATATGCTGTTATTTTGAAGACAAATATAGCATATGAGCTCAGATAAGAAAACCTAAAAAAAATTTATTTTAATGATGCTGTCTGTACTGGTTTATTGTGAAAAGAGACAGTGCTATTTAAACAGGGAGACTCAATTGCAGATTGCTTACAACATAAGATGGTTTTGCTGATGGATATGCTTTTTAAATTAACAAAAAAAATAAATAAAAAAAATGCTGGGAAAACAGATTTAGTTTGATTTTCACTTGATTCAGGAAAAAAACTTTCACATCACAGCAAAAAGCAGCTGAGACATGTTGTTCCCACAAGTATATTTACTGAATGAATCAAATAGATCGTGACAATCATCATATTCAGCACTTGATACAATTTGCCCACTTTTATTCAATAGTCTGAATGATCTGAGATAAAGGAGCAGTCTCCATCTAGACCTTTTCTAAGTCTAATACTTTGAAATAAATGAGAGATGCATTTGAGCATGAAAGGTTTCATCTTGTATTTACCTCCTCCTGTGTTATTTTCTGCTGCCAAGTCATGTATTCTTCGCCTTTTTTCAGGGGTAATATTACAGCACGAAGTTTGACTGAATACAGTTGTTTTATGAAGAAAAACATGACGATTATGCCACATTTTGGTAGAACACCGATGAATGCCTCTCTGTCAAAAATGAATGCCTGTATGATTGCATATCTGATCCTCTGTTCATGCTGATCTCATTTTGCCACTCTATATCTAATACATAGAAATGTAAACAACTGTGTGACTAAGATGGATCATGTCTGTCAGGCATTTGAATAGCACTGGAAGTCTTAATTACTTTTACAGTATGCAATACTTAGTGCACTTTTCAGGCCCTCTCCTGCAATTTGACATATGGCAATGTATAGCCTATTGTTTGCTTTATAAGGCAAGACAAAAAAACAATGTGAATTCATCACATAAGGAGCCATGCTTGGATATTGATTTAATTTGGTAGATTGATAGTTTGATTAATTTCCGTTCAAACTATCGGTTTAAGTGAATCAATTCAAACTGATTTGTTCCTGTTCAAAAATGCTGTTCAAAAATGTTGTCTTTTTTTTTTTTTTCCTTATTAAAATGTTTTAGTAAAAATATGTAGGTAAATATTGCTATTTACTATTTGTTGCTATATTTCTGTCTATAAGTGAAAATAATCATTGTGTTTATCTGGTGAAAAAGAGTATAGAGCACAGGTCAGGATTTTACTATATTTTATTCTTGCATTACCTATTTTCAATCAACTTCGCAATAATGGTTATTTGGTTGAAATGATGGTTTCTCTTATTGAAAAATAAAAACCCCTTTTAAGCCATTTCAGAGCAAATGCATTCAAATATATATTTTAGAAGGGGGAGGAGGGGGACAGTCCGGTCAGAGTGCCCATGCTGACCCCTGTCCACCGTTGAAAGTGCCTACAATGGGCACGCGAGCATTGGAACTGGACCATGGAGCAGTGGAATAAGTACGCCTGCTCCAATGAGTCCTGTTTTCTTTTACATCACATGGACGACCACGTATGTGTGTGCCATTTACCTGGGGAAGTGATGGCAGCAGGATGCACTGTGGAAAGATGACAAGCCAGTGGAGGGAGTGTGATGCTTTGCCAGACGGGCTGGTTGAAGTATTTCTGTTACTGCAGATCTCCTGGGATTCTCTCACAAAACAGTCTCTAGAGTGTATAGAGAATGGTGCCAAAAACAAAAAATGACCAGTGAGTGGCAGTTTTGCGGACAGAAACACCTTGTTGATGAGTGAGGTCAACAGAGAATGGCCAGACTGGTTCGAGCTGACAAAGTCTACGGTATCTCGGATAACCCTTCTGTACAATTGTGGTGAGAAAAATAGCATCTCAGAATGCACAACGTGCCGAACCTTGAGGCGAATGGGCTACAACAGCAGAAGTCCACGTTGGGTTCCACTTCTGTCAGCCAATAACAGAAAACTGAGGCTGCAGTGGGCCTACCATTTGTGTACCTCAGCAGAAATCCAGATTTGTCAGACCAGGCAATGTTTTTACCAATTGTCTACTTTCCAGTTTTGGTGAGCCTGTGCCCACTGCAGCCTCAGTTTCCTGTTTTAAGCTGACAGAAGTGGTACCCTGATGGGTCTTCTGCTGCTGTAGCCCATCTGCCTCAATGTTTGACGTGTTGCCACGTTCAGAAATGCTTTTCTGTTGTAACGTGTGTTTATTTGGGTTACCATCACCTTCCTGTTAGCTTGGAGCAGTCTGGCCATTCTCCACTGACCTCTGCCATTAACAAGCCATTTTCGCCCACAGAACTGCCCCTCGCTGGATGTTTTTTGTTTTTTGCACCATTGTCTTTACACTAGAGACTGTGCTTGAAAATCCCAGTAGATCAGCAGTTACAGAAATACTCAAACCAGCATGTCTGGCACCATCAGTCACGCCACGGTCAATCACTGAGATCACATTTTTTCCCCATTCTGATGGTTGATGAGAACATTAACTGAAGCTCCTGACCCATATCGGCATTATTTTATACATTACACTGTTGCCACACGATTGACTGATTAGATAATCCCATGAATAAGTAGATGTACAGGTGTACCTAATAAATTGGCCGGTGAGTGTATGTTTGTGAGCATTCCAGAATATCCTTGGTTAAACACGTATGGTAACCATTCACTGTGTTGCTCTGTTGCATTAGTGAGAAGTCTCTTGGTGGTTGTTGGATCAGGAAAGAGATTTAAAACCAGATGCTGCGATTTTTTACATTTTCTTAAGAAGTGTTGTTTGCCCATGCAACACTCGTCAGTTCAACTCAAGGGTGTTCTGAGTGGTGATAAGGGTGTTGCTGGGCAGTTTTAAGGGTGTTTATAGGGGTTGCTAGGATGTTTCAAAGTGATCTGGTTGTTTGCTAGGGTATTACTTGGAGGTTTCTAGGGTGTGGCTCGTTTTTGGTTATTGTGAGGGTGTTGTGGTTACTAGGGTGTTCTGGGTAGTTGCTATGGTGTGGCTCGTTGTTAGGTAGTTGCTAGGGTGTGGCTGATTGTTTATTATTGTTGCTAGGGTGATCTGGCTCGAGTCCACCCCCAAGTGTCTATAATATTGTGGTCCCTATAGACATGGCTTGGGTCCCTCCTGGTAGTTGCTAGGGTGTTCTGGGTGGTTGCTAGTGTCCTGGACAATGTAGCTCATTGTTGCGAGGGTGTTCTTGTGGTTGCTATGGTGTGGCTTATTGTTGTTAGGTAGTTGCTAGAATGTGGCTGATTGTTGCTAGGGTGTCCTGGGTATTTGATAGAGTTTGGCTCATTATTACTAGGCAGTTGCTAGGTTGTTCTTGTGGTTGCTAGGGACTTGGTAGGAGTTTGCTTGGGCATTGCTATAGTGTGGTGAGGATGTTCAGATGGTAGCTACAGTATGACACTGCTAAGTGATTGCTAGGGTGTTCTTGATGGTTGCAAGGGCATTACGAAATGGTTGCTCGCTGGCCCAAGTCAAAAGAGCCCACCCCCAAGTGTCCATAATATTGTGGTCCCTATAGACATGCCTTTGGTCCCTCTTGGTAGTTGCTAGGGTGTTCTGGCTGGTTGCTAGTGTCTGGGTCATTGTTGCTAGCGTGTTCTTGGTGGTTGCTAGAGTGTGGCTCAGTGTTGTTAGGCAGTTGCTATGGTGTTCTGGGTGGTTGCTAGGGTCTGGGTCATTGTAGCTAGGGTGTCCTTGTGGATACTATGATGTGGCTTATTTTTGCTAGGTGGTTGCTGTGGTGTTGCTTGGGTGCTTTCTAAGGTGTAGCTTATTGTTACTAGGCAGTTGCTAGGGTGTTCTTGTTTTTACTAGGGAATTGCTAGGTGTTTGCTTGGGCACTTCTACAGTGTGGTGAGGATGTTCAGATGGTAGCTACGGTATGACACTCCTAAGTGATTGCTAGGATGTTCTGGGTGGTTGCTAGGGCATTACGAAGCGGTTACTCGCTGGCCCAAGTTTAAAAGAGCCCACCCCAAGTGTCTATAATATTGTGGTCCCAATAGACATGGCTTGGCTTCCTCCAATATAAATCTAGCTATGGGATATTCTATCTAGCTATTATGGATATAATATTTTTTTTATTTTTTTATTTTTTTTGTCATCCACCAGGCAAAAATCTAAAATTTGATCTCTTGGAAAGGTAATAGCATGCCTGTCCTCAACAGGCCACATGATTTGAGGTATGATTCATGGCCGTAGCACACATGATGCAGGACAAGTTACACACCAAAATGTAATACTTAGTAACACAGGATTTGACCTAACTGCTATGAAAAATAATAATTATGCTTTCCTTAGCAAACAAATGTGACTAATGGTTTAAAAATGTATAAGTAAACATGTCATTTGGGTGTTTAAAGATAAACATTACCTCATCATTCTCTAGTACTATCACATCTGCACGATGAACTTTAACCCTTTAAAAACAAATGCATATTTCTCACTGTTTAAACAAGGACAGACTGCTCTATTGCAAAGAAGGTAACCTAGCAACAGTTTGCTGAGAAATGATGCTGGATGAATGTTTTACACCAAATCCCAGGATGCTGGCTGAGATGTAGGATGGGCATCTACTCAAATCTAGACATCCAGGTCTGATAATCTATTAGGGTTATCATACATTTTACATCGGGTTTATGCTGACAATGAACATCTGGGAGAGCAATCATTCTGCAATGTAATTATAATAATAATTAATAATTTTCTTTATTTATCACACATTATACATTTGCACATATACAGTGAAATTCTTCTTTTTCACATATCCCAGCTAGGCTGGGGTCAGAGTGCAGGGTCAGCCATGATATGGCACCCCTGGAGCAGATGGGGTCAAGGGCCTTGCTCAAGGGCCCAACAGTGGCATCTTGGCAGTGCTGGGGCTTGAACCCCTGACCTTCTGATCAGTAACCCAGAGCCTTAACCACTGAGCTACCACTGCCCCTAAATCTACTACTACAATGTATGAAACATTGTAAATAAAATGATTCAAAAGGCTTTCCTTATCCAGTTTTAGGAGTTTTTTTTTTTTTTTTTATCTATCTCTTTCATTCATTCTGTGAGTGCTAAAAATCAGTCAGAGTCTAGAATGGTCACTGGTAAATTTGTGAATGGGAGAGAGTAACTCAGAATCTGGTGGCTGTAGGAATGGAAGGCCTGCTTTACAATTAAAATAACTAATCATCTTTTTGATGGAGACATCGGATGTTCTCAATCTGAAGGCTGCAACCTCGAAAGGCTATCTCATCTGCCACATCATCAAGCACTGTTGAAGACCATCTCAGTTATAAGGACACTTGGAAGGCAGCCTCGTTTTGCAGCCTTCATTTGTCATATTTTGGAGGATGCATCGGGTGTATCCTTCGTGGTCTTCAATCACCCACAGCCCTTTGCCCATGTCCCAAATTATTTTAAAAAAGGGCAGAAAACGTCTGTTACGTATGTGTTGTGTCTTATGATGTAATACACTATGCTGCCACTAGAGACGCTGGATAGGAGAGTGTGTGGAGGTTGGCGAAAACCGTGGAAGTGAGGAAGAATGTGCTTAGTGTTAACATGTGAAGTTAATGTTCCAAATAAAGCCGAGTTATTGGAATAACTGTGTCGTGCCTACAATCCCTAACATAACAAATTGGCAATGAGGATACTAAGTTTGAGTACTGGATATTACTGGCTGACCGCCAATGTTCCTGTCCTGCCCGGGAGAGCCGACCATGCCATTCGACATGTGGCTGCGCATGTTTGATAACTATTTGATGGTAATCAATGCAAGGGGCTCTGCATGGCCTGATGCCCGGAGGAGGGCTACATTAGAGAGAGACTGTTACTCGAGCCAGACCTCATACTACAGAAACTGCTCTTGCAACAAAATTAGAAGCCGCGGCTGAGCACGTAAAGAAAATGACGGCTGACAGTGATGTTCCAGTTCAGGCTGTACAGGCCAAGCCACATCATAACGAGAGGGAAACATCATTCACATTCAGCTGCTGCCCCCTCTTCTACCCGTAAGTCATGCTTTCAGTGCGGTTCAGACAGACATCTAGCTAACTCAGCACAGTGCCCTGCTGCAAAAGTTCATTGTAAATTGTGCAATAAGAAAGGACATTTTACGCAAGTGTGCCTTTCAGCCCCAGCTGTTGATGTACTTGCGCCTAATGCACATGACGTCACAGTGCTGTATTTGGAGATTTCTGCCGAAGTACCAAAGAAACTACGTTGCGAAGTTACTGTCAATAACCCTACCTCACCTGGCACCACAATACAATTCGTTGTAGATACAGGCTCTTTTGTGTCTATACTTCCACTTCAGATATACAAATAACACTTCAGTGCCACACCATTGCCTACACCTTCCATCCATCTTGTGACATATACTCAGGAATGCATACCTGTGCTCGGATGCCTGCAAGCACAAGCACGTGTGCTAACTGCAACAGTTGCTGCCACATTTTTTGTTGTGGATAAAGGGACTGCTTTGCTGGGCATGGACTTGATTTCTGCCCTGCAACTTCAAATTAGTGGAGAACACATCTGCACCTCTGTGATGGCCACCAATCCCACACCCCTGGCAGCTATTGACATAGGATGTGTAAAAAACCTTAAGGTAAAAATCAACCCCACGGTAAAGCCTGTGCATCAAGTTGCGACGCTTACCTTTTTGCTGTCAGAGCTTCTGTTTCAGCCGAATTGGACCGCCTACTGAAAGGAGGTGTCATTTAACGTGTGGATGCTTCTGCCTGGGTGTCCCCCATCATCGTAACAGGGAAGAAAAACGGTGGAATACGAATGTGTACTGAAACAAAGCCGTAATTACAGACTGTTATCCATTACCACAAATTGATGAAATGCTTACCAGCCTTAGGGGTACTGCAGTATTTTCTACTATCAACTTAGCTAATGCATACTACCAGCTTCCTCTGCATAAGGATAGTAGACACATAACAGCTTTCATCACTCATGATGTACTTTTTAGATTTTGCAGGGTTCACTATGGCTTGGCATCGGCACCCTCTGCTTTCCAAAAGATGATGGCTACCATCCTGGAGGGGGTGCCGGTTGTCAAAAATTACCTGGATGATCTAATCATATATGGGGAGACAGCTGATGAACATGACCAGAATCTCAGTACTGTATTTTGGAAACTGGAAGAGTCTGAGCTAGTGTTAAATGAGGAAAAATGCAATTTCAAACAGACCTCACTGAGGGTCCTGGGTCACGTAATCAATGCCAATGGAATCTTACCTGACCAGGACCACCTAGATGCTGTCCGGAAAGCCCCGCCACCATCTGATGCAGCATCTTTGCAATCGTACCTAGGATTAGTGTCTTGGTGCTTGAAATTCCTCCCTGGATTTGTGAGGGTCCTTGCCCCTATGCGCGAATGTGCTAAAGTAAAAGGACCGTTCTCTTGGACTTCTGCTGCACAAAGCAGTTTTTAGGAGATGAGACAAATGCTTGTGTCCAGTCCTGCACTTGCCATTTATGACCCCACACTTGGTTCAGTGATTTCTACAAATGCAAGTGACCTACAATGTAGGTGCAGTGTTTGCCCAAATACAATCTGATGGAACTGAAAAACCAGTAGCTTTCGCTTCCCGCACACTCATTCCTGCTGAACAAAAATATTCTATAGTTAAGGAGGCACTGGCATGTTTGTGGGCTACTGAAAAGTGGTGGACGTACGTGTGGGGCTACTGTTTTACACTTCGCACTCACCATCAGGCACTCACCACCCTACTAACTACAAAAGGAATGGTGAGAGCCGGAATGCGGATTGCCCATTGGTCAGCACGTCTGCTTTGCTTTGATTACGATATTGTCTACCCGCCTGGTTCCCAAAAGCACACAGCAGACTGCTTGTCTCGTCTTCCCTTATCTACACCTGCTGACCCTTCTGCTGATATAGAGCCTGAAATAGTGCCACTCATTTCTTCGACATTTGTGCTCTTTCAGTGACTGATTTTGAGACTGCCTGTGCTGCTTGCCCAGAGCTGGAAAAGCTGCAAAAGCAAATTACACATGGCTAGCCATCTTCCATCAAAACGGTGAGTCAGGACTTGATTACATACATCAGAGTAAGATATGAACTCTCAGTGAAACATGCTTTCATTTTCAGAGGAACAACATTTTTTGTTCCTGTTGCCCTATGACACACTTTGATTTCTCTGGCACATGAGGCTCGCCAGGGGGTCATGCACACAGAACAGCAGCTGCGGGATCTCTACTGGTGGCCGCAGATGGCTTCTCAGGTTCAGTCAAGTATTTCTGCATGCATACCCTGCCAGTCTAACAATAAATCTGCTGTTACACACTCAGCACCCTTGCAGCCAGTCTAGTTCCTGAGGGTCCATGGAAAAAACTGGGTCTAGATATAGTCGACCATCTGAAACTGCCATTCCTGCTTGCCGATATGCCATAACACTCACAGACTATTATTTCAAGTGGCCTGAGCTTGCAGTGCAACTACTGAGGACATTATAAAATTTCTGGGTACAGTCTTTAGTCACCATAGCAACCAAGAGAGCATTGTTACGGACAATGGTTCTCAGTTCACCTCAGCTGTTTTCGCTGAGTTTTTGCAAGCACGAGATATAAAGCACATTCATACACCTGTGCACTACCCTGCTTCTAACGTTGTTCTTGAAAGATTCCAATGCACAATGCATTCAGACAGCAATTCAACACTCGCAACAATGGAACAGAGCTGTCACGGAGTAGCTTCAGATATACCGAGCAACCCCTCATGCTACTTCGGGTGTGTCTCCATATGAACTGTTGTATGGGAGAAATATGCGAACCAAGCTTAACATTCAAAAAATGTGATCTTGTTGCTGTCTGTGAGAATGTGCAAAAGAAACAATACACTGATCACAAATGCAGTGCTCGCAATTCTGTCTTTGGTGCGGAAGGGAGAGTGAGGATAAGGCTTCATCGTGCAACCCCAAAAGGCCATTGATACATTTATTGAACGTGCGGGGAGACGGACTGAAATGAAGGACTTTAAATTGATACGCAGTTCCCTCAAAATCTAATCTGAAAAGCTGCCTGTAACGCGGTGCAATTGGTACATGAAGGATGTGTCCTTCAGATCTATTGACGCAAACCAGTCTTGAGGACAGATGTGTGATGAGATCTGTTTCTGGGTTAACATTTTGAATGGGCGCGTCGCAAGTGCGCGATTCAAGCGTCTCCGAACTAGAATGGCCCGAAGCCTGCCATCCTTCTCCAGAACGAGGAAATAATGGCTGTAAATCCCGCTGTGTGTGTTGCAGTCTGGGGCAGACTCTATTGTGCCAGGAGTGCTTTTGCTGCACGTGGGGGGAGGGGGTTCATTGACCACTTGCCAGATGCAGCAAGAGACATTACATCATCCCCAGCGTCAGAACTGGCGGACGTGACAAGGTTGTGCGCTCCTGCAGAGGGCTGAAGCTCGTCACGTACATATTGTATCGGCATAGTATATGGAGATTGAGGGGCTCGAGGGGTGTGTGCCAGCACGAAATCCACCTCAAATTCATCCTGCTCGACCTGTGCCTCCTCATGTGATCCCTCGGGAGTCACAGAGGAGGCGGTGGGAGGGCACGGGAGGCTGAATCGTCCCTCAGAATGAGGCCGATTCACGAGCGAAGCATCTTGAGACTCATGCCCTCACAGTGAGGGCAGTCTGTCTCTGAGAGCTGTCTGTGCATGGGCGCGGCCCAGACAGTGAATGCAGCTCTCATGCTGATCTGACGGCGGGATGTGTCCCCCGCATAATGAACACTTACAGAATGAAATCTTAAAGATGCGAATACGTAAGCGGGTCTTTTAGTTATTTATATACACACACAATATCACAATAGCTTATAAGGTTACAATACTCCTGCCGAAGCGCTTCGGGGAATCAGGATGCTGAAGCGGCCCGTTCACCAGCGAAGTGACAATCAGCGAGACAGTGTAAATGTTCACCGGAACACTGCAGGGGATCGGAGAGTCTTCTTGTTGCCATGAAGATCCCGCCCGCTGACTCATGTATGTTGACGGCGAAGTAGTAGAAGGTTTCTAGATGAGAGATGAATCGCTGTCTTAATAGAAGAAAATTCTGGGGAATGGCGTTTGCGTGCCCCCTTTTATACCGGACAGCTTCGTACCTAAGAGGGTGTGGCTTAAACACCACAGCCAATTTTAGATTTGCCGTTATTGTAGAAAGGTTTCAACTAGGTCATTTAGAAGGACACTCCCCAGAGTATCAGCTTAGTGACGCAATGTCAAGTGTACTGAGTCATAAGGGAACGAGCCGCGTGACCCTGGAGGCAGAAACCTTTATGACGTAGCTTTTGCTTTTTATTAAAACGTTTTTATTTACTTTTGCTACAATGACTATATGTAGAAAATTTTTACAAAAATGCAAGTAGTTTAGACAATAAAACAAATTAGAAGATACAAAGCATCAAAAAAGAAATAAATACAATTAATAAAAGGGCAATTACATGAATTTGAAAAGCTTTAAAAGTTTATAGTTTAGGGTTCTGGTTTTTCATTATTGAAAGGATTTAAATATAAATTCTAAGATCAGTGTTGTAAAATGTATTTTTTATATATACTTTTTTTGAGTGACTAGCTTTGTGAATAACACATTTTGCTAAAATAATTTCGAGATTAAGGACATATTTCTTGTTTTCTGAAAGGTTTTCTAACAAAGATAAAATATCACATGGTTCTAAGCATATGGTTTGCCATGCGCACTTACTAGACCGTCTCATTCTAGTGCTGAAAGCTGAGGAGTCTAGCCTACAGCCAGAAAGAGTAGTCTAGTTAGGCTGTATCCTTCCTAGGCTGCAGAATTCCGTTTGAGAAGCACCCATTGCCTGTCAGTTTTCATCGAGAACGCGTATGCGCATAGAACAGCCTGAAAAATAGTGTTTTTAGCAAGATCTGAGCTGAAGAAGTACATTTATGGTACCATTTATTGTTGTCAGATTTTAACTGCTGATTTGAAATGTTATTTTAATATATTATTGACGAAAATATCTGCCCCCCCCCCCCCATTCAAGTAGATAGGAGCTGTAATTGCATGACTAGAAAATAGCTGCCCGGAGATGTTATGAACACGGCCACCAAGTGACTTGACTTGCCCTCAAGGGACTTTGATTATAATCATTAGTAGGCATCACTAACGTAGACACTGCTTAATCTCACATATAAACTTTTGTGTATATTTCGTTCTTGTTGTATGCGTATGCACAAAAGTCAGATTTCGCACACATTTTTAGATTCAACCGTATTTATGTCTGAACCTATGGAAGGATTTTCAGGACTATTTTCAAAACAAATTGCAAATTGAATTTGCAATTGCGTTTTCTAATTGTGGACGCATAAATTGTGACAATCCAAATGCAATTGCTATTTGCATTTTCATTTACACAAACTTACAAAGTCTGCCAAATTTCAATTGGAAAAGCAAAGTCCATTTGCAATTGCATTTCCTAAGTCTTACGAGTTATGAATGTGTTATATTGATAAAGCAATATTAATTACCCCATTTGCTGTTGAATATATATTTTATATCACAATATATTATATCAGCAGTTAAGGCTCTGGGTTACCAACCAGAAGGTTGGGGGTTCAAGTCCCAGCAATGACAAGATGCCACTGTTGGGCCCTTGAGCAAGATCCTTGACCCTGTCTGCTCCAGGAGTGCCATATGGCTGACCCTGCGCTCTGACCCCAGCTAATGATGTTACATAAGACAGCTTCAAGGCGTGTATCGAGTATGCAGTGCAACTTCCAAGCCCCATATTGAAACATGGATTGGATTATGCTTACACATACAAGGAATTTGTCTTGGTGACAGGAGCTTCCAGTG
Organism: Myxocyprinus asiaticus; assembly: GCF_019703515.2. Lineage (NCBI taxonomy): Eukaryota > Metazoa > Chordata > Actinopteri > Cypriniformes > Catostomidae > Myxocyprinus > Myxocyprinus asiaticus. The sequence goes on from NC_059366.1 coordinate 9,539,019, forward strand.
CACAACAATACAGCAACAAGACATAGATAATAATTAAAAAAAAAATATATATACACACATTGTAGGCTCCCTTTTAGGAGGGCTCTGGCCTCACTTTCTGTGCAGTCATGTGAGCGTTTCGAGTTTAATTCTAATTAGAAACGGCTTTCAGATTACATTATTATATATCCTGTCTGACAAATAATATAAAAGCCACAAAATAATTAAAACACATTTTTACTTAACTCAAACAACTCTGTTAGTTGTGTTTTTGTATTATTATTTTTATTATTGCATTGAGTCTTATTCACTCTTTTTTTAAATATATTGCCACACTTTAATGTGTGAATCATATTATCAGAAGCTTAAAATGAACACACTTGGCATTGTAAGGCTTTTATTTGTGCATAATGGATGAAAACTTTAACAGGCGCTCCATGCAACAGAGTTGCGCACTTAGGTTTATGACTGCTTTATATTTGACTAACCACCGGATGGTTTTCGACACTCCCGAGACTTTGAAACTTTTCCCGAAAACACACAGCAGAAAGCATCAGAGCTTCACTCAGCTTCATTTCCCATCCCTAGTGGCAAGTTGAAATAAAGTAATGTACAGAAACACAAATCTCCTTCTTGGCCGTCAAATGGTAATTTGCAATTGCATTTGGATTGTCACAATTTATGCGTCCACAAATAGAAAACACAATTGCAAATACAATTTGCAATTTGTTTTGAAAATAGTCCTGAAAATCCTTCCATGTGAACCTGCACACTTTATAAATCACAGTTAGCAGAAGACTGAGCGTACATATACATGCTTTATTCCCCACCCCATCTCCTCCCCAAAATTACAATATATGGTGCATACAACGGCTGTTTTTTAATATGCATAAAACCTCATCTGTATACAGGATAATTACCAAATGTGTTGTAACATCCACGCATGTGATACTACCACGTTTAACAGCATGAGCAACTAGGAACATAGTTGATTAATACAGACTGTAAATGCCTCGAGTCCATAAGATAGATGCTGCTGCTAAAAATAATTTCTTAATCTTGGTCTTGTTTTAAGAGTAAAATATTAAGACATCCTTTAAATAAGATCGATTTACCTGATAAATTTTATTTGATAAAATATTAACTTTGAAGTACTTTGAAGCATCATGTAAATAAAATAGTATCTGAATACGGTAGCCATATCAAGAAACCATGGTAGTACCATCTAATACCATCAGATATCATAGTGTTTTTGCTCAGATGTATTGCACTTTACTGTACTATGCTGTACCATGGCTATGATGAACATCATGTGAATAAGTCTTTTAGATGCTTTGTCTATGACAGTATGCTCCATACATCTGTTTGGAAAAAAAACTGAAGTAGCTTAAATGTAGCAAGCTGCTTTTGGCATGTAGCTTGTAGTGTAACTTGCTGCTTTTTATTAAGTGTAGCTTTCAGCGTAGCTTAAATAATGTTAGTAGCTTAACTAGCAACATTTTTTGAGTAGCGTGCCCAACACTGAAAGATTCACATTTTCTGTTACTGAGGTTGAGGTACGGGTGGGTTTAGAAGTAGGGTTAGGGTTAGGGGTCAGGTTAACTGTGTAATTAAAGATGTAATTAAATGCAGGTACTTTAAATGTAAGTACAATGCAACAACACGTGTACATAAGAATTTGATACAATGTACAGTACTTGTGTACATTGTAGTTAAAGACACCTAATATAAAGTGGGTCTGAAATAAATATAATATATATATATATATATATATATATATATATATATATATATATATATATATAATGTGTATATATACATGCATAACATTAAATGTGTACATTACTGTGAGATAAGATGCTTAATTGTCATGAAAATAATATCACAATGCAAAAAATAAAATAAAATAAATAAATACAATTCTTAATGATTACTAATGAGCTTCATTACCTTTGTGCAAAATATATTTATTTTAGTTTTGGGGTGAAATGTGATCTGGATATGTTCTTGACAGGTTTCGTGAGATTCACCCACACAGCCCCCTTAATGACAGAATAACGGTATTTAAAATGGAGTGTACAAGGAGAAGAGATGAATGGCCATATGAAGCAATAACTTCAGTTGAATGAGGCTCAGGGAAAGTAAAGATCTGGGTTTGTTTTTCTAGTAGACTGGGGTTGATGGATGACATGCAACCAATAAGCAACACTCAGCTTGGACATTCTATGAAATATCTCCTTTGGTGTTCCACAAAAGTAGTCAAACAGGGTTTATAGTACGAGGGTGAGAAAATGATGATGGAGTAGCCATTTCTGGGCTAATTATTCCTTTAAATATTCACTTGTTCTTCCGAAAGACTCGGGGGAATTCACGAAGGAGGAATTGTGCCCTTTGAATATTCTTTATTGGGGATGGATGGTGTGACTTAAGGACAGCAGACATCAAGGAAAGGCTTTCATTTTTTTTTTTTTTTTTTTAAATCAAACTCTTGATAATCTATCCACAAATCACATCCTATGACATAATCCCCCCCCCCCAAGACTTCCTTCCCTCTGACTGGACACAGCAGAGTATCATAAATCAGAGTCGAAAAACATAAGCCAGGTGATATCACTTAAGGGAAGCACCCAAATGAGTGTCCACAGAGGGAAATCTGAGACCTGGACCAATTCATCTCTCCTATAAATATGTCATTTTCTATAAATAATGCATAATGTGTAAAGAGGGGACTCAATGAGGGTAGGATCGGTGCTATATTGGACTCCTTGAACAATACCTGATGTAATGCTGCATAACAGCACTTTAGGCTAAAAATGGAGCTGTTGTTGAAATGTGATGGCATGTTGTTCCATTCTCTTCTCAAGAGTCATTAGTTACCAGAGCAGAAATAATTCCTGTATTTTTAACAGACATCATACGTCAGGGAGAAAAGTGGTTTTGTCTAGCAACTTTTGATCCAAATCATTTCTATGCTCTGTCTGACATTCTTAAAATATTTTTGGTCTCTGTCAAAACAGTGAATCATTAGATCATTGGGTTATGTTATGCAGTACCTTTTAAACTTTTACAGTTTGTAAGTTTTGGAAAATGATTATTCTTGTGTTGAAATTCAAGGAAGTATTTTTTATAAAAGGGTATACCAGACTTCTAAATATATGCTCTGGTAGAACTCAGATATTCAAAGGGAAATTTCAAGTTTCAAACCTGTATTATTTTCTTTTCTAAATCTAGATGTCTACTGCATGTTTATGAGCATTATGAGAAGCCTGTTCACACAAGAAATTGTGTGGGTTTTAGCACTAAACAACGCAAGCACATGTAGACACGCATGTCACTGTAAACAAGCTTCTTACATAGTGCTGATAAACGCATTGTGAAGATTTCCCCTGAGCTGTTTTTGGAACGTATAGAAAATAATCTAATGTTTGATATGGGTGGCACGGTCACAGCAAGAAGTTCCTGGGTTTGAGTCCTGCTCAACTGGGCCTTTCTGTGTGGAGTTTACATGGGTTTCCTCCAGGTGCTCCGGTTTCCCTCACAAGTCCAAAAACATGTAGGTTATGTGAATTGGAGACTCTAAATTGCACTGTAGGGGTGAGGGAGTTTCAGGAAGGGCATCCAGCATAAAATCTGTGCCAAGTCAAATATGCAGATCATGGATGGTCCACTGTGGTGACTCCTAAAAGGAGCAGCCGAAAGAAAAAGATTTTGACAGCAATGCAATAGTCAATGTAATAAAGGACCATTCAGGTAAACTAAATATCTTATTAACAACATTATTGGGGTCCTATGTTTTATCTGAGAATGTAGGTCAGAGTAAAAGCTTATACTATTATTCTGTTTGAGGCTTTCAGGAATTATATGTAGGCTCAACATCAAAGAGATGGCAGGGAATCTGGAGACCCCCTCTTCTGCCATTTACCTCCCCCTCATATTATGGTTTCTTTCTCTATCCCATCTTTTGGTCTCATCTGTTCCCTACATGATTTTTATTTTATTTTTATTTCTTCATATTTAGATGCCATTTTTCCTACGAACAAGACTTGCAATCCTTCAATAGCTTCACGTAAAGCTACTCTGTGACCTTCCATATGAAAATAACCAATACAGTTCTACCTCAAGCACTGAAAATACCTCACTGTGTAAGTTATACAGTAAGTCAAAAGCAAAAATGAAAGAAGGGCACTATTTATAGTTGGATCAAGGGAGGCCTGACTGACTTGTGAGGTAATAAAGAGAAGCCGAGGCATCCTGTGAGGTTACATCCTGGTGTATCCGGCATGTATTTGCAATGATAATTAAAAGCCCATTGCTGGGTGAGAGTGATTTGAATATGACTGCATTAAATGTCCTTTTAAAATGTGATTTTTCTTTTAATGAGCGTGTCGCTTCCATCACTCTTTCAGCGACCAACTGTTGTTCTGCATTCTGGCATCAGTTAAAGCTTATTTCCTCTGTAAATAATCTCCCTTACATCTGCCACCCAGCCAGAGGTGACCTCCTGTAAGCAGAAAACAATGTATCTCTGTATCACTGTGACTGCTAGTGTTTTACTGAACCCAGTGTTTCTCAAATGGTTTTGCTTTGGGACCCAGATTTAAGTCAAATGGCGATCCAACACGATAACAATTCATAACACAATATATTGTTATTGTCAAGTAGCAAAAATTGTCCTTAAAGTCAAACATGAAATGTGTTAATGTTACAACAAACTGATTAAGCCCAACAATATGAAGTATTCACATGACACAGGCTGAATAGGAAAGCTGACAATTTTGTAAATGCACAAACAACATCAGAAGTGTGATTTAGCAGCCAAACACATGGAACAAACAGTGGGCCAAGCATTAGAAAAGTCCACAAATGAAAATGATTTAAAGATGAAAACATTGAAAGATTACAAAATGTGGCTTTAGACACAAGTATTTTGTTTGTTGTATTTCCATATCATACTGTAAGCCTGTCGCTGGCCAGACTGATCTCACAATGAAATCGGAAACAGTTGGTTGACTTTTCTTTAGCTGTAATCGGTATGTGTACTGAATTATGAAACACTGCCCCCAGTGGCCAAAGCGGTAACTGTTGTTGGGTGAATGGGCATGTGTGAGCTGCATTTTCTGGGTGAAATGTGCAAGGAGGGGCGCCAAAAGCGAGTTGTAAAAAGAGTTGTTTTCAGCAGTACAGAATGTAATACAGCGAAGAGGAATGCATATTTTATAAACCGTACCCTCCACTCCAAATCCCAAACCTAAACCCAACCATCAGTGGAGTAAAAATGTATTGTTAGAGGGAAAATGCAACCTCAGAATCACTCTTGTCACTGATTATGCAAACACTTCTTGGTTTCTATGCGGGATCCGAACCTGGTTCTTCCACATTGCTGAAGTAACGTGCCACCAGTTGCACCACAAGGGAAGGTAGAAACAATGGAGCCAAAGCAAAAAAATGTCTGATGAGGGATGGTGCTTGTCGGTGAGTCGGCATAATTTGTCCGATCCTAGAATACCAGAACTCTCAGACACAACATGCAGAATTCCCATGTCCTGAATTCTACAGTCCACGGCGATATATTTCAAGTAGGTATAGCTGCAGGCTGGTGATCTCCAAATGGGGGGCGGAATATCAAAATGGGGCGTGGTTTTTCCAGAAGGGAGCAGTTACTCCAAAAGGTGGTTGCGCCAACTCCAAAAGCAGGGCAACACTTCCACAGAGGGTTAGGGAAAGGGTTAGGTAAGTACCTCCCTATATTCAGCTCATCAGTTGAGTCAATCTGTCCGAAATAGATTAAGGAGGTGTTCACAAAGGATGCGTTCTTGTGTCCATTCAAAAACATCTAGACGCAATGCAACTGAATGGACCAGAATGCAGGGGTTTTGAGACATGGAACTTCTTTTAACTTGACATGCTTAACTAGATGTTAAAAAAACAGTGAAGACACATCGCAATGTCTATCTAGAACAGGGGTCAAGAACCTATGGCTCTTTGTTAAAAATCAAGTGGCTTGCCGGGTGTCTCACCATTCACCAACACATGATCGTTTAAAACTTTCTAGAGATAATTTTCCTGCAGAAAGTGTGGGTGTAAATGTTTGGATTTGGGGAGGTGGTTATATATAAGATTTTTTAATCACTTAGTTATTGTAATTGCTTTTTTAGTTTCATTTAAAGTGCAATTTGAATTTAGAAATGCCTTTCAAGTTTTTTGTGTTTCAATAAATTAATGTAATTTTTAAAGCAAAATCAATAAAGCAAAAATATTCACTGGCCCTTGGCAGGGGGGGTTGACCATGTAATCGGATATCGCAATATTTTAAAGGCGATTATCGTTAAAATATTTTTTACATGTCGTCCAGCCCAAACGGGAGGTTACATTTTTCATGAACAATTGTAAATTGAAGTAATTTTATGGAGACACACACAAACATGTGTACTCAATTCCATATTGCAACAAGTTACCTATTAATTTTAGCATATTTGTTTGTTTTTGAGTGGTCTATGCACAATATAACATTTAATAAATGTTATAACTGTGGATTCTGAAAAACATTAAGGTGGTACTTCAAGCTTGAAATACTCTATACAGGAAAATTCCTTATATAGGAAGAATTTACTGTGCTAAATGGTTCTCGGGACCATGATAATTTCCATTTATTTTTATTATTATTATTTTTTTTACAATTATTAAAGTATAAATTGTACCAAATGAACACACAAAATTGACAGCCCATTACACTGATATACAGTATATACACTGATCAGCCACAAAATTAATACCATCTGCCTAATATCGTGTAGGTCCCCCTCGTGCCACCAAAACAGCTCTGACCTGTTGAGGCATGGACTCTACAAGACCTCTGAAGGTGTCCTGTGTTATCTGGCACCAAGTCGTTAGCAGCAGATCCTTTAAGTCCTGTAAGATGCGAGGTGGGGCCTCCATGGTTCGGACTTTTTGGTCCAGCACATCCCATAGATGCTCAGTCGTATTGAGATCTTGGGAATTTGGAGGCCAAGTCAACACCTTGTCATGTTCCTCAAACCATTGCTGAACAATTTTTGCAGTGTGGCAGGGCGCATTATCCTGCTGAAAGAGGCCACTGCCATCAGGGAATACTGTTGCCATGAAGGGGTGTACGTGGTCTACAACAATTTTAGGTAGGTGCTACGTGTCAAAGTAACATCCACATGAATGCCAGGACCCAAGGTTTACCAGCAGAACATTGCCCAGAGCTTCACACTGCCTCTGCCGGGCTGCCTTCTTCCCATGGTGCATCCTTCTGCCATCTCTTACCCAGGTAAATGATGCACACGCACCACCGGCCGTCCACATGATCTAAAAGAAAACTTGATTCAGACCAGGCCACCTTCTTCCGTTGCTCCATGGTCCAGTTCTAAAGCTCACGTGGCCATTGTAGGCACTTTCGGTGGTGGACAGGGGTCGGCATGGGCACTCTGACTGGACTGCGGCTACACAGCCCCATACACAGCAAACTGCGATGCTCTGTGTGTTCCTTTCTATCATGGCCAGCATTCCGTTTTTCAGCAATTTGTGCTACAGTAGCTCTTCTGTGGGATCGGACCAGATGGGCTAGCCTTCGCTCCCCACATGCATCAGTGAGCCTTGGGCGCCCATGACCCTGTCGCCGGTTCACCAGTTGTCCTTCCTTTGACAACTTTTGGTATGTACTAACCACTGCATACTGGGAACACCCCACAAGACCTGCCGTTTTGGAGATGCTCTGATCCAGTTGTCTAGCCATCACAATTTGGCCCTAATCAAAGTCCCTCAGATCCTTACGTTTGCCCATTTTTCTTGCTTCCAACACATGAAATTCAAGAACTGACTGTTCACTTGCTGCCTAATATATTCCACCTTTGACAGGTGCCATTGTAACGATATAATCAATGTTATTCACTTCACCTGTCAGTGGTTTTAATGTTGTGGCTGATCAGTGTATATACTGTATATGTAATGTGTGTATGTATATAAATGTATGTATGTATGTATGTACAGGTATATACAGTATATACTGTGTGTGTGTGTGTGTGTGTGTGTGTGTATGTGTATGTATATAGTGTATGTATATATACTGTAAGTGTGTGTGTATTTAATTTGTAATACATGGTACAACACTAATAATTGTTAATTAATATATAGTAATTAGTTGTCGTACTCTTGATATCATGTTAAATGTGAGCCTATTTATTGCTCTTTGATTTGCATTGTAGTCCCAAAGCACGGAATAACCTTCAAAAGGCATTTAGAGCAGTCATCTCCCTGGCTAAACTTTGCCAAAGGCTTAAGACACACCTTTATAATATACAACTTGATTAAATTGTTGGCATGACATTTGTTTTTAATATTTACATTCCAAAAATGTAATTAAGATTGCAAATTGTTCTTTCTTTTCTTGTGTCACATAAATTACTACTATGATTGAGACATCTGAAAAAGACACAACAGTACTACTAAAAAAAAAAGTAACAAGGAATAATTTTGGATCTGTTAAACATGTTTATACATTATATTTATGAAATACACTGATACAGCTTTTTTTACTTGCTCAGGTTAACATTTTGAAAAAACAAGTCATCATGTAAGCCATGAACCTGTCTGAGATACTTTGCTGTGATCGATGTTGATGTGCACGACTCCCCTCTTGACAGAGCCAGAGGCACAAATAAGTTTATTTTTCATTCAGGATGAGTGCTGATAGGTGCTGTGTCTCAGCAGACGAGACAGAAAGTCAGGAACATTTAGGTCTACTCTTCTGATCTTCAGACAGCACAACAAACATTATTTATGTGTGTACTGAGATTGAAAGAGCAAGCAAAAAAAAAAAAAAAAAAAAAAAGGACAGTATATAGGAGGATTTGATTCATGGTGGCATATTTGCCTGACACCAATATTTTTTACATAACTTTTTTAATCAGTGATTTCAGAGATTTTAGGCAGACAACTAATAATGACTGCAATAATGAACAACGTTATTTTTCCTAATTGTAATCCCAAACCTAAACCGAAACATGATTGTAACATGAAAAAATCTTTTATGTACCATGGAAGAAAGAAATGAGGCTTTGGAACGAGACGAGGGATGCGAATAACAGGTTGCTGTTCAGTTTAGTGTTACTTATGCTATTTTATTATTTTAATCAATTAAAATGGCATTTTCTTTCAGTAAACTGCGCTGAAGGTTGTTTCTCAAACCACACATCTAATAGTAATGGGAGTATTTTTTTTTTATTATTATTATGTCTTATTAAGTTTCATTTTTCAGTACAGACATTTTAATGCCTGGTGTGCATAATGGTTGTATAATTTCATTAAATTTAATTTCATGTATTTGTCTTCTTAATACATTGTACAAGGCTGAAGAAAGTAAGACTTACACATCTGGGATGGCATGAGGGTGAGTAAATGATGAGAGAATTTTCATTTTTGGGTGAACTATCGCTTTAAACATATTGCTTTTAAACCCTTTTTCCCTTTTAACTTCTGCATTGGAAGAACCTTGCAGAAGTTAAACTGTGCCAAAGTCTTAAGACACACCATTATAATTGTCATGAACGCCGGTGACGATTCCTCAATCAACCACCGGAGGTCTCACTCACCTGAATATTAACATTGAACTACACATTGCATGTGCCCACATGCCTGAACTGATTACCCTACACCTGCCTCATATCACTCAGACTATTTAAGCCCGATGTGTGTGTTCATTCATTGCGAAGTCTTGTTTGCCCCGGCTACATTTCTGAGTGTTATTACTTACTCTGTTGATCTACCCGTGTTTGACTCTGCTTTGGAAATACCTTGTACAATTCTCTGCTGCCTGCCTATTACTGTGTTTGCCTGGACTATCTCTATTGCTGTTTTGCTGCCTGCCCCGATCCTTTGCCTGTTTGACTACGTTACTGCCCTGTCTCTGATATTGTTGGTTGCCCTTGTTATTTTACCCATGCCTGTTTGTACTCTGAACTTGTTGTGTTAATAAACTGCACATGGATCCCACTCAGCCTGAGTCAGTGTTACAGAAGACTTCGCCAACTACCGATCCAGTGGTCCTCATGCATCTGTCCAGTGAAATCTCTGCCCAAGCTAACCTACTGGCATCTCACCAACAACAACTTTGCTGACTCACCGCACTAACGGAAGAGTTAGTGAAATCCGTGCGGAGTCTCCATCAGCCCGCACCTGAATCTGCTTCCACAACGCCTCAAGCGAGTCAGGTACCAGTCTCAATGCCTCATAGTACAGTGACTGCTAATCCAGGTTTAGCCTTTCCAGTAACATTTTATGGCACCCCAATCAAGTGTAAAGGCTTCCTTATGTAATGTTCTATGTTCCTGGCTCGATAGCCCTCGTTATACCCGTCTGATGATAGTAAGATCTCTCTTGTGTGTTCTCTGCTCACGGGTAAGGCATTGGAATGGGCAACAGCTGTCTGGGCCAATCAAGGACTAAACCGCACCACTTTCAATGAATTTGTTCAACATCTGAGAGAGGTGTTCAAACATTCTGAGGGAGGAAGGAGTGCTGATGAGCAACTGCTTGCGCTTCGTCAGGATAGAAATACTGCAGCTGAATTCGCTCTGTCTTTTCGCACTCTCGCTGCGCAGACTCTGTGGGGGAGGATACATTAAAACTGCTGTTTTGTCAAGGATTAAACATTGATGTGCAGTCTGAGCTGGTCCGCCATGATGAAGGCAGAACCCTGGACCAATTAATCGACCTCGCTATTCGTATTGACAATCTCATTCGCTCCAGGAGATCAAATAGATTTACCAGTCCTCTCACTCAAACTCATCAACTCAGTGATGTCGCTGAACCCATGCAGGTTGGTTGAACTCATCTCACCACAGAGGAGTGTGAACACCGCATCAGGAACCATCTCTGTTTATATTGCGGCCAAACGGGTCATTTAAGAGCTGACTGTCTGACATGACCCCCTCAAACACACAATCGCAGGGTAGGTGTGTTGATTCCCTCTATCCAAACCACTGCTTGTATTGAAGTGCCAATAAAATTAACGTTGCTGTCAGATACCATCATCATTAAAGCCTTGTTAGATTCAGGGGCAGCGGGCAACTTTATTGATGAAAATTTAGCCCGACAGCATAAGATACCACTAATTCCTTGCGACTCTCCTTTGGCAGTGGCAGCACTAGATGGATGTCCCCTGGGGACCGGCCAGGTTCTGTACACCACCACTGACCTCATTCTGCAAGTTGGAATTTTACACACTGAAACAACATGCCTCTTCATCATCCACTCTCCACACCACCCAGTTATCCTCGGATTACCCTGGCTGAAGGACCATAACCTGCAAATTTCATGGCGTGAGAAACAGATCATGCGATGGGATCCCAGCTGCTCGTCCAAGTGTCTCAAACCAATCATCCCTATGTCTGTGAGTACCACTATGGTGACTAACGAGTCCAACATAGCACCACATATACCTTCTGAATATGCTGATTTGTTTGAAGCCTTCAGTAAAACCAAAGCCTCGCAACTACCACCGCATCGATCTAGTGACTGCACCATTGATCTGTTACCTGGTACCTCACCTCCTAGAGGCAGAATCTTTCCCCTGTCAGAACCTGAGGCTAAAGCCATGAAATTGTACATTGAAGAAGAACTGGCCAAGGGTTTCATTCGTCCATCCACTTCACCGGCAGCAGCAGGATTGTTCTTCGTGGGAAAGAAGGATGGGGGCCTTCGTCCTTGTATTGAATATTGTGGTCTAAATGATATAACGGTTAAATTCAGATATCCCTTACCCCTGGTCCCTGCAGCTTTGGAACAACTAAGAACTGCTAAGTTTTACACTAAGTTTGATCTACGCTGCACGTACAACCTCATTCACATTCGAGAGGGGGATGAGTGGAAAACTGCCTTTTCTACCAGCAGCGGGCACTATGAATATCTCGTTATGCCATTCGGACTGTCCAATAGTCCATCTGTGTTCCAGTCTTTTATAAATGATGTATTCAGAGACATGCTTAACCAGGGCTTAAATGTATATATAGATGACATCCTGATTTATTCAGACACCCTGGAGGAACACATCAAGCAGGTCCAGGTAGTTCTGAAGCATCTCATGGAACACCAATTGTATGCCAAAGCAGAGAAATGTGAATTCCACCAAACTTCAATTTCCTTCCTCGGTAATATCATCAGTCTAGAAGGGGTGTCTATGGACGAGGGCAAGGTATAAGTGGTTCTAAACTGGCCTCAACCCACTACTGTAAAGGAACTACTACGATTCTTAGGATTTGCACATTTTTACAGAAGATTCATTTAAAACTTCAGCACTGTCGCTGCTCCATTCACCGCCATGACAAAGGGAGGTAATACCAAGCTTCGCTGGTCTTCTGATGCCATCCAAGCCTTTAATGAATTGAAAATTTGCTTCACTTCTGCTCCTATTCTGCATCATCATGATCCCAACGTACCTTTCGTGGTTGAAGTAGATGCATCAAACACTGGTATTGACGCTATCCTCTCTCAATGCCAAGGTAATCCCCCTAAGCTTTTCCCTTGTGCATACTACTCACGTAAACTCTCCTCTGCTGAACAGAATTATGATGTGGGCAATCGTGAACTGTTAGCCATGAAAGCAGCATTTGAAGAATGGCAACACTGGCTGGAGGGGGCGAGACATCCATTTCTGGTATTAACCGATCATCGCAACCTCGAATACTTGTGCTCAGCCAAAAGATTAAACCCCAGATAAGCCAGATGGGTACTATTTTTCACTCATTTTAACTTTTCAGTCACTTATCATCCAGGATCAAAGAACATCAAAGCCGACTCACTATCCCGTCAATTTGACTCCACTCCTCAGAATCCCTCTCCAGAACCCATCATCTCATCCTCTCTGATCCTAGCTCCGGTCCAGTGGGACATCATGTCTGAAATCTCCCAGGCACATGCACAGAACCCGACCCCTCCAGAATGTCTGCCCAACCGAACGTTTGTGCCACCTACTCTACGAGAAAAGGTAATCCGCTGGGTGTACTCCTCCACAAGCTCTGGCCATCCAGGCATTACTACCACAGTACAATTGTTAAGAAATCGGTTCTGGTGGGAGACATTACAGGCAGAAACCAGTACATTCGTGAACGCTTGTCACACCTGCGCACAGCAAAAACCCCCAGACAACTACCGGCAGGGTTGCTACAACCTCTACCCATTCCACAACGACCTTGGTCCCACATCGCCATTGATCTTGTCACCGATCTACCCATCTCCCAAGGTAACACCACCATATTAACTGTCATTGATAATTTTTCTAAGGCATGTCGACTAATACCCCTGTCTAAGCTTCCATCAGCCTTTGAAACCACAGAACATCTTTTCCATAATGTGTTCTGCTACTATAGTCTTCCTGAAGACATTGTCTCTGACCGGGGCCCTCATTTTACATCAAGGGTTTGGACAGCTTTCTTTCGACTTCTTAATGTCAATATAAGTCTCACTTCAGGTTATCACCCCCAGTCTAATGGCCAGATGGTACGTCTGAATCAAGAACTCACCAAATTCCTTCGCATGTACTGTCAACAGAATCAAGCCGACTGGAGCCGCTCTCATCCCTGGGCAGAATATGAGCAGAACTCGATTCTCAAACCCTCCACAAAATTGACACCCTTTCAGTGTGTTCCAACCCCCTATATTTCCAAGGTCTGGTGAACCGTCTGATGTACCTGCTGTTAATGACTGGTTTCAGTGTAGTGAGGCTGTTTGGGATCAAGCTCATATCCATCTACAGCGTGCCATCAACAGGGGAAAGGAACAAGCGGACCGCCATCGTCGTCCCAGTCTCAACTACGTTCCAGGACAGTGGGTGTCACTTTCAACCTGGGACCTTCGTCTCCGTCTACCTTGCAAGAAGCTCAGTCCCATATATGTGGGTCCGTTCAAAATCCTAAGACAAATCAATCCTGTGTCATATCGCCTACAATTACCTGCTAATTATCATATTTCTCCCACTTTTCATGTCTCTCTGCTGAAACCTGCTGGTGGCCCGAGGGTGGAGGAGGAAGGCGGTGACGCCGGCCCCTCACCCATGATCGTGGATGGCGAGGAGGCATTCCTAGTACAAGATCTGCTAGATTCCAGATGTCGGGGAAGCCACATCCAATATCTGGTAGAATGGGAGGGGTACGGTCCGGAGGAGAGGTCCTGGGTCAAGGCGGATGATATCCTCGACCCCAATCTCATCTCAGAATTTCATAGGACTCACCCAGAGAAACCAGCCCCTCGACCATGAGGAAGACCCCGACGTCGGATGTGCTCTCGTGTCAGGAGCCGCTCGCGGGGGGGGGGGGCTCTGTCACAAACACCGGTGAAGATTCTTCAATTGACCACTGGTGGTCTCACTCACCTTAATGTTAACACTGAACTACACTTCCCAAGTGCCCACATGCCTGGACTAATTACCCTACACCTGCCTCATATCACTCAGACTATTTAAGCCCGATGTGTGTGTTCATTCATTGCGAAGTCTTGTTTGCCTCGGCTACATTTCTGAGCATTATTACTTACTCTGTTGATCTACCCGTGTTTGATTCTGCTTTGGATTTACCTTGTGCGATTCTCTGCTGCCTGCCTATTACTGTGTTTGCCTGGACTATCTCTATTGCTGTTTTGCTGCCTGCCCCAATCTTTTGCCTGTTTGACTATGTTACTGCCCTGTCTCTGATACTGTTGGTTGCCCTGGTTATTTTACCCATGCCTGTTTGTACTCTGAACTTGTTGTGTTAATAAATCGCACATGGATCCCACTCAGCCTGAGTCAGTGTTACAATAATATACTGTAAAAAGCTTGATTCAATTGTTTTATATATATTTAACCATTATTCCAACCATTCATACCTTAAATAAGTTTGTTAATCTTTTCATTTCTTTGTCACTTAAATTAGTCAACTGATTGTTGAGACATGGTACAAAAGAGGCTACAGGACTGCATTAATAAAACATAGTTGGCACATTTGGGTAATGGAGCCATACAGAAATTTCTTTTGAAATGGTTCAAAAATGGTTCATTTAAGAACTTTGCACCAAAAAAATTATTCTATGTATTATCTATGTAATTGCTGCAACCCACAAACTTTATTTTTAAGAGAGTATCATGATATCACGACACAGAAAAAAAATAAGCATGATTACATACAATGATTAAAAATGAGAAAATTAACTTACCAGAGCCTGTGGGACATTGTTTAAGTTCGGAATAAGTCATAGTTGGTGGAACATGGAAACTGACTTTGATATTGAGTGTTTTCATAAATATCTGATGGTGTTGACAAAAAGTATATGTACACAGCTGTGAAACCATATAAAAGATGTGTATTTTTTAATTAACAATGTCATTCTATCAAGACATATACTCAGTTTATTTATTTATTTTTTCATTACATGCACACACATATTGTAAAGGAAATAAAGATTCCTCACTCGCATGTAAGAGTTCGGTACAGATCTGGGTTGTCTGCAGAAGGGTCTCTAGGTGCAGTGTTTGTGTGCAGGGGAAACTCAGTTGTTGTTCATTTCTAATTAATGGCCCTGGAGGAAAGACAGCAGCAATGATTCCTTGGCCAGTCACCTCAGCTCATGGCCTTGCCATTGTGATGAATGCGCAACCATTTCTTTTTTTCCTATTTCAGTGAGTAATTTATTTATCTGTCTATTAATTTTTCATGTTGTTCAAGTCATTGACATGACTGTGAAATATTACTGCAGAAAAAAGCTTCAACAGAGGTGGGATAAGCCAAAGCATAGTGATCTGTCATTTATAGAACAGAAGTGGTGCAGAACATTCTATAATAAGCGGTGCGGTTGAGAGTCTATGGCTCCTTTCCAAACAGTGAGCTGCCTACGTAGACAGCATGTTAAAGGTTAGTTCACCCACAAATGAAAATTCTCTTATCAGTTACTCACCATCATGCCATTCCAGATGTGCATGACTTTCTTTCTTCTGCAGAACACAAATAATTTTTTTTAGAGGACTATTTCAGCTCTGTAGGTCCATACAGTTCAAATGAATGGTGACCAAAACTTTGAAGCGCAAAAAGCACATTAAGTACATATAAAGTAATCCATACGACTCCATTAAATCCATATCTTCAGACGCAATATGACAGGTGTGGATGAGCAACAGATCAAGATTTAGGTCCTTTTTTACTATAAATTATATAAAGAATGTGGAATTGAAAGTAAAAGTGGAGATTCATAGTTAAAAAGTACTCAAATATTGATCTGTTTCTCACCCACACCGATCATATTGCTTCATAAGACATTGATTTATCCATTGGATTCATATGGATTACTTTTATGCTGTCTTTATGTGCTTTTTTAGAGCTTCAAAGTTCTGGTCACCATTCAATTGCATTGTATGGACCTACAGAGCTGAAATATTTGTGTACTGGTGAAGAAAGAAAGTCATACACATCTGGGATGGCATGAGAGTGAATAAATAATGAGAGAATTTTAATTTTTTGGGTGAACTGTTCTTTTAATCATACTGCCTTCGAAGATGTCTCCTTTTGGCCACATTCCAAGACAGCATCGCATGTGTCTCTTGGTGAAGAAATGTCAATTTTACTTCATCGAATAATGACAATTATTAATTAAAAAACTAAAATTGACTGATTTACTAATATTCAAGTGTAAAACTTTGAAGCCTTTTAGCCTTTTCCCCTCAGTTTCAGTGCTGGTGTAGTTACTGCATTTTGCCCTTATTGGTCATTTTTCTGACTACAGCCTGCCATTTATTGAACAGATATGTGGCACGGAACATTCTAAGCATTGATGTTGAGAGGGTCCATACATCTGACCAGCTCAATTGACATGCACCTCACATAAACCAGAAAGAACATGACAAATGTTTTCCAATACCCTCTGGCTTAGCAGGCTTAGCAGGATTCACAGCAAAATCGGTTTTTACTAACAGATGAATTTCCAATCTTTAGGTGCTCATTGGAATTATAAGTTCACTGGACAGTCTGATAAGGCCACAAGAGTAATTTTGATCTGCCAGTTAGACTGTAAACCGCAGTGTTTACAAAGCCGTCTCTGACTCAGTACAACAGGTATTATGGTGTCAGAGTTTGGGTTTTAGTGGGTGAGAGCGCTTACCCAAAGCCTACAGATGGAGTAAACACATTCAACCCCCTGTAACATTATTACAGCTCTTGAGATCACATCTCAGCAAATGATCATAAACATGGAACAACTGCATTAGGCTAATTGGACTCTTATGCCCAGCTGCCATTAAACCCTTTTAGCAGAATGAGAGCAGGAGCTGCGTAGATACAGATGCTTGCACTATGAATAACAACCGTATTTGTTGTGAATGACGATTGCAGGTTCACTACAACAGATGGATGTTCATAACATTTTTGTTTCTGGTGTTGTCAACACAACCATCTCATATCCCCACCATTTTAAAGGCACAGTTGACCCAAAATGAATTCTGTAATGATGTACTCACACTCCAGTCGTTCCAAATCCATATGCTGTTATTTTTTCAGTGGAAGACAAAAGGGGGAATTTTCCATAAATTGTCCATACGACTTATACTATATTTCAAGTCTTCTGAAGTCATACGATATCGAAATTTAGGTTGTTATTCACTGATAATCTTCCCCTCTGCCGAGGCTCTGAAATGTCATTTGTGTTCATGGTCAGATTCAAAAATGGCAAGTTGGTAGCAGAGATAGACTGATATATCGATTTTACCGATTAATCGGTGCTGATAGTTGCTCTTTGGAAACTATGGGTTATTGGTAAAAATCTATGGTGATAGTTGTCAATTGTTTTTTTATCTGTGTTTCTCTGTGGCCGGCACTGGAGGATTCTAAAGTTAGAACAGCTTGGTTCTACAGTATAACAGCAGTGTCTAGAAGTGGATATTGGTTGCACAAACTGCATTTGGACTCTTGTAGCCTCTATGTTTGTACCCATAATAATAAGGAAAGACTAAGACATTTTTGTAACATTCTACAAATCCATTAAAAAACTATCAGCCCTTTAATCGATTATCACCCTTTTCCACCACCCTAGTTATCGGTATCAGCAAAATCCGTCGTCCTGTAGTTGATAGTTTGTGTACTATTCATACACATTTTATATAATATTATAAAGTTAAGTGTATTATATAAAGCACTATTTTTTTATTTTAAAGCTGTAGATAAAAAGAAATTAAATTATGCAAATTGTGTACGCTTGATTTATTATAGTAAGCATTATAAATGTCAAAATGTGCAATCAGCCGGTCATTATAATAACTCCAGAGAGGGTTATAAGGGGGTTTATTTTGTGATAAGGACCGGCTGACAGCACATTATCCCACTTATTACACAGCTACTTGCCAAATAATGAAATAAATGGGCATGAAATATCAGTTTGTGCTGGAATGATTTCATTATGTGACCATGAGAAACTAGCCCAGCTAAAATCGGCTGCTTGTGACAATGGTCAGTTATACAGTTTACTGGTCAATATAAAGAAATGTTTGACCACAGAGTGCTGCGATTGACCAGTAAGAATCAAGTATTCCAGAGATGTGTACTAATCACGTTTATTTGTGTAATAAGTCTGGTGTGGTCCTTTCCTCCCTTGCTAGTGGAAAACTGCAGATGTAAACTCAAATGAATGACTCATCTCATCTCTGTATACATGCTGCTGTAAGCTCTCAGAGAGAGAGAGAGAGAGAGAGAGAGAGAGAGAGAGAGTTGGGACTTAAACTGTATATTAAGCAATACATGCTCCTAAAAACTATGAGCTAGGACTGCAGATTTACTGAGATTAACCTAGACAATGCATTATATAACAATCCACACTGATGTAGTGACATTCTTAGGATGTGTTGGGTGTAATCTAATTACAGAGTAATGAATTACTGTAATCAAATTGCTTTTTGTGTACAAAAAATAGTGTAACATTACATTTTAAAGTCTTGTAATCAGTTTGAAGTTACTGATTTTCAGTTAAGTGAATTGCTTTTAAAGACATTATTTGGGTCACATGTATTCCTAAAGCAACATTATTTATGCAAAATACAGTACATGTAAAACATGAATTATGTTCATATGTGTCATGAACGCCACCTCTGAAAATCCTCTCATCTGCCACCGGAGGTCTCTCTCGCCTGAGTATTAGCAATTAGACTACAAATCCCAGAACCCACATACCTGGACTTATTGCACACACACCTGTTCCCCATTTCACAGACTATTTAAGCACTGAGCAAGCTAGGCTCAGTGCCAAGTCTTGCTTTGCTACATTTCTGAGCGTCTCTCCCACGATTGCTGCCTACCTTCTGACCCTGCCTTGTTTATCTGGATATTGTAGTTGTCTGTCTGCTGCCTGTCCTGACATTCTGCCTGCTATGACCACGATTACTGCTCTGTCTACGTTGCTGTTGTTATTCTCGGTATTTCGACCCATGCCTGTTTGTATTCTGATTCTGCAGTTGTTGTTTAATAAACCGCACATAGACTATCCTCAGTTACAGTACCTAAAATAAACACTTTCCCTAATACATTTTAATAAAATGTAACCTAAAATCTTGATGTTAATTAAAAAAGGTTCATGGACATGTTATGCTTCAATTACCCAAATGCACTCTTCTTTTATTCTGTCTTTCCATCCACAGCTAATAGGTCTAGAATCTTTATTAATTGTGTCTAGATGAGCATCCTGCTCCGGCAACTTGAGGGTTTCCTTAATTAAGAAGCAATATGTTTGTCATTTAATCTCCATCTATAGAGAGAAGCCCACGCTGCTTTAGTTGGAAAGCTAAATACACATCCTACCCTCAGTCCTCCTTGCATGTTAAATACATGAATCAGCTTGAAGATGAGGTAGCTAATGTCTCTGGAAATCAGATTAGTGATTCAGTCGGCCCCTGGGAGCTAATGTACTGGCAGGAAAACTACAGGAAAGAGAACAGAGAAAGTCAAGAGACAAATGTTGTTGTCTGCTTTTAAAGGAATAAGTCATCCATCCATCCATCCTTCCATCCATCATCCATCCATCCATCCATCCATCATCCATTCTTCCATCCATCCATCCATCCATCCATCCATCATCCATCCTTCCATCCATCCATCCTTCCATCCATCCTGTTTTTTTTGTGAACATTGAGGAGTTGTTCCTGGATGACACATTATACTCAAAGTTGGCATAAAAAGATGTTACAAACTCAAAATAGATAACCACCATACTTGAATGAAAAGACCACATTTAATTAGCATGAGCTTGCTGGCTAAAGGTGGTTCCCAGATTATGGGAGAAAATTTGATAGTTATTACAGCTTTATACATTGACATTGAAACCGAAAGCATCAGGACGTATTTACAGAGACGTTAAGATAGAATATTACAGCCCCACAAGAATGACTCCATCCATACGTTCTGAAAAAAAAAAAAAAAGTCCGCACACAGGTTTGAGCAACCCATCCATATGGCTTTGTTCATTTAGTGTCTGTAATATCAAAAGAGAGTCACAGACCTTTAGATTCAGTAGCTCTTATTAAAAATGCTTGAAAGCACTGTGGCACTTCATATAGACTGTGTTCTCGATAAACATCACACCCCCCACAAAAAAACATTCAATAAAATCACTGATTGTTTAGATATTTTTGACAGTTTAGATCGGCACACCAAATAGTGTTTGTGACAATCTGAGATGAAAGTTAACATGAAACCCTGTTTGTAACTAATTTTACTTCTGCAATCTGAAGTATTTCCAAGCGAAACAGGATATTCAACAAAGGAAAATGTAGAACGGGACTTGTTTTTTTCATTTTTATTATTATTATTATTATCTATTGGGAATTGATTGGAGAGTGAAAAGTGGGCATGATTCATACTGTTAAGATCATTTTTTTAACAACTTATATGTTGCTTACGAAATTCTGTCTGTGTATTACCTAAGTAAATAGGGTCAATTTGGATTTCATGTTGACTTTAACAGCCGAAATTTTATGTGAGTAGCATTAGATTTCCCCTTTCATTAACAGTGAGTGTAACAAACAATACTGATAATGTCACATGATAGAAAAATGCTGAAAGGTGACCAGCTCGTTTGCACAAATGACGATCTTCTAAATCAAATGGGGCAACTCTTAAAAGTGCAGGAGTGGAACACATTGCTGGTGAGTTCCATATCGTGACCTTTGCTTTTTTCCCCAGACAGCTAAGCTGGCCTTGAAGTGAACCAGTCTCTGTCCGTCTGCTGAAAGGTAAGATTGGGGTGTGCATGGGAAGGCTATAAGTGATTGTTTTTGGAGAGGTATGCAATGAGAGCCACAGCCACACCCACATAGATGCCAGTCCCGATGGTGATGGACAGCACAGCGAGGAAGAGTGCACGTCTGGAGCTGGAGCTGGCGTGGTGGAAGTCCCCTTTAGTCACCGCTTTGTTTGTCTGCGTGAGAGACAAGAAGACACAAATAGCATATGTTGACACGTAAGACCACTGCAAGGTTATTACAATTTTCCATTTCAAATATGTTTTATTTTAATACTATTGTCCAATTTACTTGAAATTTAGGCAGCAAAAAAGTTTAATATTTTTAGTGATAGTCACTACACTAGTTTTGTGATCCTTCCTTGTTTTGCGACTAGCGACCATTAGGGCGTTAAAACAGATTTAAAACAAATTTTAAATATTTTTAAAGAGATTTATAACGTAGATTCTTAAACTCGTGTAAACTGCTGTAATAGTGTCTCTGACTGAAAGTACAGTAGCAAAAAAGACAATATTTGAAGGACCCCTCCTCCAAGAATCTTGTAGTGTCAATAGATCAAAATAAATAATCACAATTCATTTTGTGATTCAGTAAGTTTCAGGAACTGTCAGATTCTCTGTTGGTTTTTAGCATTTTAATTACAAAAAACAATACCAATTATTTTAATATAACTTAGTTCATTTTTAAGTCTTGCTGTGCCCTTGGAAGTTTGCTGAGGCCCCTTAAGGCCAAAGCATAATTCAGTTGTCTACGTTGCTGATTGCTCCATGCACAGTATGCTTGATGCAAATTTCATCATCAGCACAATCCGCGTGGACGGTTTTTGTGGAGTTGCAGTATCTCGGAATGCTTGCCTTTATGTTATCGAACCTTTTTTTTAAAAATTAATATAGTCATAATAAATCCAAATCATTCAAGATTCACTTTTGAAGTATGTGACAATTATGGTTTATTTAAACTGCAAAGGTGAAACATGAATTAAAACTGTTGTGTCAGATGCGAAAGGGGAGTAGAATTTATACGCGTGTCAGGTGCTTCGACCAAACAGTCTTCCGCATAGGATGCTCCGGTGTTTCCTAGCTCAAGCGTCCTGGACAAGCTTCCTCAGTCCTCGATCCTCGCCTCCTTGCAGACTTGCGCACACAGTCCTCAGCTGTGCACGTCTGCGCATGCGCTGGCCATTAACTGTACTAAAAGATTGTCACAAAGCAGTTGTAGTGCGCATGCGTCAAACGCGTTCCTATTAGTTTGCAGTCAAAAAAGTATACTCAGAAAGGCAACACAGTCAGCCAGGCGTGATCCGATCCGTAATGTGCAAAAATGAAGTATTCTTTGTGTACTGTATTATTATTTATTTTATTCTCTCTTTCAATTTTTTTTTTTTTATATTCGTAGTTACACCTTTTGCTTTCCAGTCTTTATTCAGCAAGTGTCAAGTTCATTGTCAGGGTGCGAGCCGCCTGCAGTTCTTCACTTACCGCCTATCTGAGGCCCGCTCGCCATTCCAATGAATTGATTAAATAAAATGCAACCAAATGCGCCCTGTTCCTGATTTACTTTCACTGGCATGCAGTTGCATTTTGCTTCTTTTTCTTTTCTTTTTTTTTTTTTAATCATTACACCTACCTATTTGAACCTGAAAACGGCCCCCTCACACTCAAAGCATGAATCCCTAGTGTAATTAAACTATTGATCATCTGAGTAATTGATCCTCTGTTTTATTAAACTTTTTTTTGTATCAGAAATTTAAATGTAATACCCCAAAAGTGTATTAAAAGTGTTGCCCGTTAATCCAACCTGGTCTTAGAGAAATGGGTTGCTGTTAGGCTACATCATGCCAAAAATCCAAGGCACTCACACGGGGTATAGGCCTAATATTAATAAGGCTGGCTATTATAATGGGGTAATTTAAAAACCATAATCAAATTGTGGCTAGAAGAGCCTTAATCACGTACAACAATTATTTTTCCAAATTCCCAATTTTTAAACACATTCACTGTCCATAAATAACATTTTATTACGTAATGGTTGAACACATAGTGAAGGTAACATCTTGTCTGTATGCAGATCATATAGTCAAGATGTTAAAGAGAGACAACTGAATCATAGATAATGGTTTCATTTTACTCAATCAGTTCATGGTTAGTTGTTGTATCCTAAAAATAAAATGAAATCTATTTGTAGCCATTAAAATGTAAGGTTCATTCTGTTCTGTTTAACACATAGCCTACTGTATATGGACACAAATTTACTCCCCACTGATATTTCACTATAAAAAAGGTATACAGATAGACATGTCAGGCAAAATTAAGTCAAGTCATATTTATTTGTATAGCACCTTTCACAACACACATCGTTTCAAAGCAGCTTTACAGAAAATCATGCATTAACAGAAAATGAAACCGTAATATCTATAAAGTCTTAGAGTCATCATTGTGTAGTTTGATTAAATACGATTATGAAGTGTGTATAAAAATAAGTAATTAAATAATAATTGTATTTAGAAACCCAGTGAGCAAGCCTAAGGCGACTGTGGCAAGGAACACAAAACTCCATAAGATGTTGATTAATGGAGAAAATAACCTTGGGAGAAACCAGGCTCACTGTGGGGGCCAGTTCCCCTCTGGCAAACAGCATGAATTATGCCAATATTACTTATTTATGTGCAGTGCAAGTCATGGTTTAAAATGATTAACGACTACTGTCTTTGAAGTTCATCCTGGATTAACTGCAGAAGTTAATATAGATGCATTGTCCTTTGTTAGTTGGCTGATGAAGGCTTTTTTGGCAATTTATTGATAGTCTATGTATTCCATTTTAAGAGTGTAGTCCATCATTAGACCAAGGTGATGCAGGCCGAGATCAGTGAGGTCCTTCGTCCTTTCTGAATGTAGCCATGGCAATGTGTGCACCTGAAAACACATCGCGAGCACCGCATTGACGGTAAAACAAAAGCTGTCCTCAAATGTAGGCTATGCGATAAACTTGTGGTGATTTAGCGCTAGCCATGTCCCATGTGAAAAGGCTTTTATTCTGAAGAAAAGGAATGAGGAAGGACAGATGACAATGCAGGTTTAACCAATCAGTAGAAATGGGCGTGTCACATCCTTCAACTTGTGCAAATCAAATAATAAGATTGTACGCTTATTTTAAGCACTTGAATGAAAAAACAAGAAATTGAGCAGAATTCAGATGGATCTCAGATGGATTTCAGATGGATTAAAACACTTAAATGACATTTTAAAAAGACAAATTATTGGGGAGGTCATGTGTGAATGGCGAGCTCTGCGCATTTTGCAAGTTTTAATACTTTTTATGACATAAACCGGTGAGATTCGATACACTCTGTTTCATAACTGTTCTAGGAGGACAATATGTCAAAGAATTCAAAATCCTCGGGCTCTGGAGACATTAAAAGACACTTACGTGCTCCAGCTGACACCCCCGAGCAGGCCGCAAGCCTGGGAATTGATTTAGTCGGAGAGGTGCAGGAAATGCGGCGAGAGATGCTGAACGTGTTGGCAATGCTGACGAAGGTCATTGCTGACTTGGAGGATCTTGCTGTGATACATCGATCGATCACTGCCATGGAGGCAAAGTTCACTAATGTGGTTACAAGTGTGGGGGATGTCGAGAAATGGATCGATTACTTGGAGTCATCGGAGAGGGAATTATCTGCTAATCCGCTAGCAACCAAGGTGGATTTGGAGCGTGTCTGGGAGAAGTTAGAGGACATGGAGAGGTAGCCGGCAGAATAACGTCCGTATCGTTGGAATCCCTGAGGGAGCAGAGGGACAGGATACGGTGAAATTCCTGGATGGGCTCTTTCCGAAATCTGCTCGAAATAGCAGGACATAAGCTGGAAATCGAGTGAGTTCACAGGGTTTCTGCTCAGCGATCCGTGGAGGGAGATAGCTCACGATCAATTCTGGCCAAATTTCTGAGATCATCCGATAAAAATCTTGTGTTACGCGAGGTTAGGAGTAAAGGAAGGATTTCTTGGAAGAACCACAAAATTTTCTTGTTCCCAGAATTCGACAAGAGAGAAACGTGATCGATTCAAGGAATGCAGGAAACTTTTACACCAATGGAAGTTTGCTTTTGCACTAATATTCCCAGCCAAATTGAGAATAGATTCTAAGGATGGCCGTAAAACATTGATATTCCCACAGCAAGCAATGTCCTTCATAAAGTCAATGGAGTGAGTAAGTCATCTTGTTGTACTCATGTTGCAGCCAAGTGGACCGGCTCACTGAACATTCGCTTGACTGTTTGAAGATTCTGCACACTTTTTTGTGCTGGTTCCGCCTAGCGGCTGGAGTTTATTTGTAGAGTGGCACACCTTCGGGACAGTTTTGTGGATGAATCTACAAGTTCTTTGTGCTTATTTCTCCTGTTGGCTGGGGTTTGTTTCATGGAGTATTTCTTGCAAAGACATTGGAGTGATTAAGTCATTTGTTTGCATTCATGCTGCAGCCGAGTGGACCGGCTCATTTAACATTCATTTGACTGTTTAAGGAATCTGCACGTTTGTTTTGTGCAGGTTCCGCCTAGCGGCTGGAGTTTATTTAGTAGAATAACACACCTTCAGGACAGTTTTATGGATGAACCTACATGCTCTTTGTGGTTGTTCCTCATATTGGCTGGAGTTTGTTTTGTGGAGTATTTTTTGCAAAGTCAATGGAGTAAGTAATCTTGTTGTACTCTCGTTGCAGCCAAGTGGACCGGCTTACTGAACATTTGCTTGACTGTTTCAGGATTCTGCGGGCTCTTTTTGTGCTGGCTCCACCTAGCAGCTGGAGTTTATTTTGTAGAGTGTCACACCTTCAGGACAGTTTTATGGATGAAGCTACATGCTCATTGTGCTTATTCCGTCTAGTGGCTGGAGTTTGTTTTTAAGATTATCCTTTCCTGTGTAATTCTGTCTCACAGAATTTGTATAGAAACACCGGATTTGAGCAATCTGACGGCATAGTTATCGCAGGGGGTCTCGTAGGCGTGCATGGACTGTTTGAGTCTGGAGGGACGGACGCCAGTTGGCGCTGTCGTGCGTGGGGTTAATGTGCACGTTTTTCTTTTTTCTGTTTGTTTGGTTCTGGGGGATGTTCGGGTTTTGATTGTTGCACTAATGTTGTAATGTGGTCTTTTATAATCTTGTTTTTGACACACAATCTTTTTTTCTTATATGTCCAAATGTCAAATGTTAATTTGAGTGGATTGTCTCTCTCCACGTGGAATGTGAATGGGTTGGGGTACCCCATAAAAAGAAGGAAGGTTATTTCTCTTCTTAAGCATAAGAAATATGATATAGTGTTTCTTCAAGGAATGCATCTTTCTCCACAGGAAGCTGAACAATTTGGGAGAATATGGGGTAGGCATGCTTCATTTAGTGCTGGCTCGAGTAAGTGCAGGGGAGTCATTATGCTGATAAGTAAACATCTACAATTCAAATGTCTCAAACAGATTAAAGATAAATTAGGAAGGGTCATTATTGTTTAGCTGAAATTCAGGGGCAAAGTCTTATTTATGGCTAATATTTATGCACCTAACTTTGATGATCAGGGCTTTTTTATAGATCTTGAAGGGATATTGCAAGCCGCTGGCACCCCTCATGATATAATATTGGGAAGAGACTTTAATCTTTTGATGGACTCAGTCCTTGATCACAGTGAAGCAAAAGTGTGCAGGCCCCCTAGAGCAACATCAACATTTCACAGGATGTGTAAAAATCTTGGTCTTACAGATATTTGGAGACTTTTGAACACATCTGGGAGGGACTATACATTTTTTTCATCAATCCATAAGATTTACTCTAGAATAGATTTGTTTTAAATCCAAGTCCCTCATTTCATCTGTTGTTGATTGCTCAATTGGAAACATATTAGTCTCAGATCACACCCTGGTGTGTTTAGAGGTGTTGCCACATATGAAGAAAAGGATATATTGTTGGTGCTTTAATGTATTCCTTTTGCAAAATCCTGAATTCCAACAAATGTTAAAGGCTTAAATCAATGTCTATATGGAGACCAACTGGTCCTCGGTATCCTCTGTGGTGTGGCTTGGGAGGCACTTAAGGCAGTTCTTAGGGGCCGGATCATACAGTATGCCGCATTCACCAAAAAATCCAAAGCACAAGAACTTGTGGAATTGGAAGGGAATATTAAAAGTGCCGAGGCAGAGCTGAAACACAGAATGTCATCTAAATGCCTCAGACAACTGACCCGAATGAAATACAGATATAATACTATTTTGTCACGGAAGGTGGAGTTTTGGCTATTCAGGGCAAGACAGTCATACTTTGAGTCAGGGACAAAGTAGGGAAGCTTCTGGCTAGATATATAAAACAGAAAGAGTCTTTTTCTACCATTCCCTCAGTGAAATCTGCTGGTGGTGAAATATTTACCTCGGCCACTGATATTAATAATGCTTTTAAAGAATTCTTGATCTTTATAGTTCCACATCTTTATCTACTGATGAGGATATTAGACACTTTGTGGAACCATTAGAACTTCCTAAATTGACGACTGAGCAAAAAAATTATCTTGATTCTGAGATAACCTTGGAGGAGCTTGGCGAGGTAATTAAGGCCTTGCCTACAGGCAAGGCCCCGTGGCCAGTAGGCTTTGCTGCTGAATTTTTTAGATATTATGCTACAGAACTGGCTCCACTTTTGCTAGAAGTTTATACAGAATCATTAAAGAATGGAAAGCTTCCGCCAACCATGACACAAGCCCGGATCAGTCTGATTCTTAAAAAGGACAAAAATCCAAGTGAGTGTAAGAGTTACCGTCCCATTTCCCTGATCCAGCTAGACGTTAAAATATTGTCAAAAATTCTGGCTAACCGATTGAGTAAAGCTATGACATCTCTTATATATATATATATATATATATATATATATATATATATATATATATATACACACTACCAGTCAAAAGTTTTGAAACACTTGACTGAAATGTTTCTCATGATCTTAAAAATCTTTTGATCTAAAGGCGTATGCTTAAATGTTTGAAATTAGTTTTGTAGACAAAAATATAATTGTGCCACCATATTAATTTATTTCATTATAAAACTAAAACTTAATAAATAAAAAAAAAGTTTTTGAAATTGATGACTTGGACCAAATAATAAAGAAAAGCAGCCAATAAGTGCCCAACATAGATGGGAACTCCTTCAATACTGTTTAAAAAGCATCCCAGGGTGATACCTCAAGAAGTTGGTTGAGAAAATGTCAAGAGTACATGTCTGCAAATTCTAGGCAAAGGGTGACTACTTTGAAGATGCTAAAATATAACACAGTTTTGATTTATTTTGGATTTTATTTAGTCATAACATAATTCCCATAGTTCCATTTATTTTATTCCACAGTTTTGATGACTTTACTATTATTCTAAAATGCGTAAAAAAAAATTATAATAAAGAATGAGTAAGTGTTTCAAAACTTTTGACCGGTAGTGTAGATCAGGTGGGGTTTATTCGGGGCCGTAACTCTTCTGATAACATTAGGCATTTCATTAATGTCATGTGGGCAGTGGCGAACGATCAGTCTCCGGTCGTTGCCATCTCGCTTGAAGCTGAAAAAGCGTTTGATATGGTAGAATGGGATTATCTTTTTAAGATTTTGGAAATGTACGAATTCCGGAATATTTTTATTGGATGGATTAAGTTACTTTATAGATGCCTGTTAGTGGCGGTTCAAACGAATGGATTCATTTCAGATTATTTTACTCTGGATAGGGGCATCCAGCAGGGTTGCCCTCTTTCCCCCTTATTGTTCTGTCTTGACCTGGAACCATTAGCAGCCGCGATAAGAAAGGAGGATGATTTTCCAGGGGTGGTGGCGGGAGATGTGGCACATAAGCTTTTGCTTTAAGCAGATGATATTTTATTATTTGTCTCTTACCCTACTAGATCTATGCCTTGCCTGCACAGAATGATTAATTCCTTTTCTAAGTTCTCAGGATACAGAGTGAATTGGTCTAAATCCAAAGCTTTGTCTCTGACAGTTGGGGAGTACACGGCTTTTCAGCCAGGCGCCTTCCAGTGGCCCAAACAGGGCATTAAGTATTTGGGTATTTTGTTCTTAGCAAATGTGTGTGATTTGGTTAGAGTTAATTTTGACCCTTTAATAAAAAGGTTTTCGAGCTATGTGGGCAGGTGGGCTTCAATACATTTATCTATGACTGGGAAGGTTAATGTAATTAAAATGAACTGTATTCCAAAATTCAACTACCTGCTACAATCTCTCCCTATAGATGTCCCCCTCTCTTATTTCAAGCAATTTGATAGCATAGCGAAGTCTATCATTTGGAATGGTAAACGTCCCAGATTACACTTCAGTAAATTACATAGGCTGATTGACAAAGGTGAGTTAGGCCTCCGCAAGATTTTGTTTTATTATTATGCATTCGGTCTCAGACATTTGGCTCATTGGTTGCTTGCACCTGAGAGAGCCCCTCCCTGGTTTTGTATTAAACAGGAAGTTCTTGCCCCATCTCACCATTGCAAAGCCTTTCTATCAAACTAACCGGACAAGTTAAATTACACCCCGTTATCTCGCATTTGCATGCGGTATGGACAAAAGTGTCAAGGATGTTTAATTCAGAGATGTATTTAAATGTTGCTTTGACTATATGGCTGAACCCAAAATTATGTATTGATAAGTCCCCTTTCTGCTGGACAGAGTGGATTGTGAGGGAGATTAATATGCTCAGTGACCTATATGAGAGTGGAGTGTTGAGATTCTTTGAAAATATGGTTCAACATTTTGGGATTCCCTGGTCTCAATTCTTTAGGTATTTACAATTGTGCCACCAGCTCTGTACTATTTTTAGGAGTAGCATACACCCCCCTAAAGCGGCAGACACTCTGTGAGTGGTGATTTCTGCCTTTGGAAAAGGTTATGAGGCATCAGTGTATTACTCCCTGCTAATTCAGAGTCTGGGGGACGGAGCTTCAACTTCTCTTAATAGATTATGGGAGAAAGGTTTAAACTTGGTATTGGAGGAGGGATTGTGGGCTAGGATTCTAAAAAAATGTCAAGTCTGCATCTAGAGATGCAAGGGTGCGCCATATGCAATTTAAGATTTTTCATCAATTCTGTTGGACCCCCTCTAGATTGTATAGGCTTGGTCTTAAAGACACACCCACCTGCTGGTGATGCAAATCAGAAGATAGGGACACAACCCATGTTTTTTGGTGGTGTGTTAAAATACAAGAATTTTGCTTGAGGGTTCAGAGTTTTATATGTGACATTTTAGGCACTCAAATTTCATTTTGCCCCAGACTCTGTATTTTAGGCGATGGGGTGCCCTCATTAATATAGGGGATAAATGTAAGTAAAGATGCTGACTACCACCCCTGGAGTCACAAGTTCGAATGTAGGGCATGCTGAGTGACTCCAGCCAGGTCTCCTAAGCAACCAAATTGGCTCGGTTTCTAGGGAGGGTAGAGTCACATGGGGTAACCTCCTCATGGTCACTATAATGTGGTTCTCGCTCTCGGTGGGGCATGTGGTGAGTTGTACATGGATGCCGCAGAGAATAGCGTGAAGCCTCCGCGGTAACACGCTCAACAAGCCACGTGATAAGATGTGCGGATTGACGGTTTCAGATGTGGAGGCAACGGAGATTCGTCTTCCGCCACCCGGATTGAAGTGAATTGATTATCACTCCCATCACACAATTTTGCATTGGTTCCTGCATGTTTACCTTCCCTTGTGACACGTTGCTTTTTGCACCCCTCTGTGGACATTTCACCCAAAAACTAGCTCATAACTAGCTGTGACCACGATGAGCAAAAGGACACTCTGTCGATCACTTGATTTTTAATTTTGTGGTGTCGTGCCGGTTAGTCCTGACCACTGTGAACTCTCATTGGTCCAAAATCCATTCTCTTAACAGTAAATTAAACATCAAATATGTTGTGATTTGCTGTGATCCTGTGTCGTAATTAGATAAATTGCTTGTCGCTGGAACTACAGCATCACATCTGTTTAGGGCACAGTATTAGTTTTAGTGTATACGAAAATAAGCCTGGTCTGTTGAAAAGGAGCATCAGGAGTAAGATCGTATAAGAGAAATGCAGAGAGAAAGATTCCAATGAAGAAAACAGAGAAATGATTAATTGGCCGCTCTCCAGCAGCTGACTGACAGAGAGCTGCACATGGTAAAGAGCTAGTGCATAAATAATAAGTGTGCATGACTCAGAGCTCTCCTACAGGCCCAGCAGCCTTTGAAGTCTAGGAAATGTTGCCAAGATTAAGGACAGATATTTTGATGAATTCATTTCAATTCTCAACACCTGCTGCCATATTGTTTTCCTTCTCCTGCTCGCATACAGATGCTACTTCCTGACAGTGCAGAGATAGTGCTCCATCTATTATCTTGATGTATTGCATAATGGTGGTAACTGCATCCTGAGAAAAGCTGGACTGTTTGTCTGTAGGCTTCTGTCTTTCATCTTTGCCTTTGTAAACATCCATCAAACAGACCGGCCCACAACAATAACCTGAAGATGCTAATCGTGCCATATTGAACTTGCCCTCACATTTAGCGGCCAATAATAGTTCAGGTACTTCTGACCTAGTCAATATGAGGAAGGAACAAAAGCTGATTATTCAAGCCATACTTGACCTAGCTCAAAAATCTCAAATTTGCATTTTTCTTTGGCTGGGTCAAAGGTTGGGCGATATAAAACATATTGAAAAAAGCGTCCACCTGACACTTGTACATACAGTGGATGCATCCTTAGAAAAGTCTACCTTGAACAGATTGATTAATTTAATTGCATAATGGATTGCTGTAGACTGTAGTCCAAAGATAGGATTATGATCAATGATATCAATGTATTGCCTTCTTAAGCCACTTTTTGTAATGTCAAATCAATGCTTTACTCATTTGTCAGAATAATGTAATTTATTTTAATTATCTGAAATTATCATATTTATTATATACATTTATAATTATTTAAATGTAATTAAAAAATATTTTTAGCTATTGATAGCCCTGATAATTCAGCAACATAATGAATTTAACAGTGATTTTAATGCGCTTTTCATTTGGCCATTAATTTTCCCAAAGGCCACGTCATTAAACTTGTTTTGCAATCCTTCCTTGTCTTGCAACTCATGATTTTGTGAGCAGTCAGACAGAGATGTGTCCGGTATCTCTGATTTAACTCTCAGAAACCCACTGAAGCAGAATTGCAATGTTTGTGTAAAGCAATTAAATATATATATATATATATATATATATATATATATATATATATATATATATATATATATATATAAAATAATATTAAATTATATTATAATATAATATTAAATATAATATTAAATATAAAATAATATTAAATATATATATATATATATATATATATATATATATATATATATATATATATATATATATATATATATATAAAATAATAATAATGAAAAAGTCATACAGAATTCACCCCAAAGCAAACTGTGCCTAAAAAGATTTGCCTGTTGAATGCCACCCAAAATTCACGGCAAGACAAAATATGCTTATGTGGATGAGTTTTAATATGAGTTTTAATATAATTTTCATTATCAGTGGCTTACTAAAAATATCTCCTCAATATCAGTGCTTGGGTCTCAAAAATGGCATTAGAGTTGGTAAATTCAATTTATTTCTGTGAATCAATTCAAAACTCTGATTCATCTATTTATTTGCTCTAAATATTGTACAAAAGCTTGAACCGGAGAGTTTACAACCTTCTTATCATTACTGCTCATCCTCTGGAAATCTTGCTCTCAAATATTTGTTGAACAGAACAGAAATGACAGCTGAAATAATGGAGTAAAAAATGGTCTTGAAGCACTTCCCTCTATGGGATTGTTTTAGAGACTGATTACTTCAGTAAATCTGAAATATGAGGTAATAAGGTCACATATTTTTCTATGTCTCTAAGCAGAACAACATCTTTCTCTTTATCTGCAGTGCACCACTTTAAAGGAACAGAATGATTTGGAACAACATTAGGGTAAATAATAACAGCATTTTCATTTTTGTAGATTAACTATTCCATTAAATCCACATGGCTGAGATTATACAGAGAAAGGATGAGATACAGTGATGTGAAAAAGTATTTGACCCCATCCTGATTTCTTCTGTTTTTGTGTATATCTCATACTAAATTGTTTAAAAAATTCTGACAAAATCTATCATAAAACAAAAGGCAAACTGAGTGAACACATAATATAGTTTTTAAATCATAATGTTATTTGTTGAAGCAAAAAAGTTATCCAATACTAACTGGGCCTGTGTGAAAAAGTATTTTAGTTACTAAATCCCCAAATCTATGAAACTGTATTCATAATGGGGTTCAGCTGGACTAGACACACCCAGACCTGATTACGGCCATCCCTGTTAAATCAAATCAACACCTAAATATAACTTTTTCAGCAGCATGAAGTTGGCTGAAAGGTCTCACCCAGTTGCACACTATGTCAAGGTCGAAAGAAATTCCAGAAATAAGGACAAAGGTGATTGAAATACATCAGACTGGGAAGGGTTACAAAGCTATTTCAAAGGCTCTGGGACTCCAAAGAACCACAGTGAGAGCCAATATCTCCAAATGGAGAAAACTTGGCACAGTAGTGAACCTTCCCAGAAGTGGCCGACCTTCCAAAATTCATCCAAGAGCACAGCGACGACTCATCCAGGAAGTCACAAAAAAGCCAAGGACAACATCCAAGGAACTGCAGGCCTCTCTTGCATCAATAAAGGTCACTGTTCATGACTCCACTATCAGAAAGACACTGGCCATGAATGTCATCCATGGAAGATTGGCGAGGCGAAAACCACTGCTAACCCAGAAGAACATTAAGGCTCGTCTAAATTTTGACAAAACACACCTTGATGATCCTCAAACCTTTTGAGAGAATGTTCTGCGGACTGATGAGTTGAAAGTGGAACTGTCTGGAAGACAGGGGTCCCGTTACATCTGGTGTTAATCAAACACAGAATTCCACAAAAAGAACATCATATCTACTGTCAAGCATGGTGGTGGTAGTGTGATGGTGTGGGGATGCTTTGCTGCTTCAGGGCCAGGGCAACTTGCAATAATTGAGGGAAACATGAATTCTGCTCTCTACCAGAAAATCCTAAAGGAGAACATCCGGTCATCAGTCCGTGAGTCAAGCGCAGCTGGATTACGCAGCAAGACAGTGATCCAAAGCATAGGAGTAATTCCACCTCTGAATGGCTCAGAAGAAGCAGAATTCGAGTTTTGGTGTGGCCTAGTCAAAGTCCCGACTTGAACCCGATTGAGATGCTGTGGCAGGACCTTAAACGGGCAGTTCATGCTCGAAAACCCTCCAATGTGACTGAAATAAAGCAGTTCTGCAAAGAAGAGTGGGCCAGAATTCCACCACAGTGTTGTAAAAGACTGATCTCCAGTTATCGGAAGCGTTTGGTTGCAGTTGTTGCTGCTAAAGGTGGCACAACCAGCTATTAAGTTTAAGGGGACAGTTAGTTTTTCACATGGGCGATATAGGTGTTGGATAACTTTTTTGTTTCAATAAAAAAAATATATATATATTTTGTGTTTTCTCAGGTTGCCTTTAGTTTATGTTATATCTCGTTTGAAGATCTAAAACAATTTAGTATGAAAAATACACAAAACCAGGAGAAATCAGAATGGGGCAAATACTTTTCCACAGCACTGTAAAATGAGAGAGTATCAGAGAGAAAAAGAAAGAGAATAAGTTAGATAGACAGAGAAATACTGAAAGAAACTAAAAGGAGCTTTTCACGAGGATAACTGGCCCATGAGATACATTTTTTTACCCCACTTTAAACGCACCCTTCCCCTTCATCGGTTCAATGCAAATGGCAGTGTTCTCGCCTGCGCTGATGATGCATTTGCAGGGCACATCAAAGGGAGCACAATCCATGCTTTAGGGTCATTCCAAACAAAATTTCCAATAAGAATGACTTAAAGCGAGTTCTGAATGACCATTATAACCGTTCAGCCCTATGAAGCTCTCACAGTGGAGGGTAATTGTCTTTGAAGGGAATAGGGCATAGAGAAGATCACTTCTGAATGGAACACGGGAGTTGAATGCGAAGAAAGTCATATTTTTTTCGAAGATATCTTTGGATGTACAGCACGAGTTCTTTAATCTTTATGTTTAGTGTATAGTAATTCAAATCATTGATATATTGTGATCTTTTACTCGCTTGTTTCTCCTTCATCTGCATTGGACTTTCACAACTGCTCCAGCAGAAGGATCCAGCTTCATGTTTCAGTTGGAAATACATCAACACACCAAAGAAAATGGCACTTGTCAAGGCACTTCACAGGTACTTTAAGCAAAACATTACATAACACAGAAACAGTTCTTGGTTGATATAAAGTTGGACATAAAGGAAGTCATAACTTCCAGGTCAGTAAGATTAATTCAGAAGCTTCTCTGACAGAAGTGCTTTTGATTCAAAGAAAAGAACCTGTTCATAAAAGTCATTCATTCAGAAACAGCATTACACTGGTCACGCTGTGCGTTTCGAGCTGTAGATTCAAAAGATCCGGCTCCTAAGAGTCATTGTGTTCAGAAATCGGACTACACTGGTCGCACTGTATGTATGTTTTGCGCAGTATATTTAAAAGAACTGGCTCAAAAGAGTAATTTGTATGGGAATACTACTACACTTGTAGCACTGTAGATTCAATAGTGTGGCAGCACCGCCGCTGAAAAGCGCTCCGGGAAACACTGTCAGAGTATTTTTGTACAGTGTTCCATCCACATCTGTGGAACAATACATGTTCAAGAATCATTAACGAAACCTAAAGTCATGAAAATCATACGGTTCCAGTATTTTCAAATAATGGGGAACCTGTGGAAAAGAAATCTGTATTTGAACAAACACTTAATCTTAAATATCAAACTTTGGCGTGTAATTCGTGCTGTAGGCATGAATGACACCTAAAATCTTGCAGATTGTTGAGGAGAGGTGAGCTATCACTTTTACTACTTTTACTTTTCAAGCAATCAGATGTTTTCTAAGCAATCCTCAATTTTCACCTGGTGGACAATCTAACAAGCAAAAAATTCCAGAGATTTTCATTGAATAAGGGACCCGAGCCATATCAGAATATCAAAGCAACCACATATAGCGACCACCATGAACACCCCTGCATCCTCCCTAGCAACGTACTAAAAATAACAGAAATTCCTTAGTACCCACATAGTAATCATCTGGCAACCACCCACAACACCATAGTATCAAGGCGGCAAATTTTGCATGGGCAAGAACAACTGACATTTTCTTAAGAACATATAAAGCTATATTTTTTAAATCTAACATTTTCTCTTTTTGAAATACATATGAAGTAGAGCAAAGCCTTCATGGTTCTATTTCATTCACAGTTAGTCCCAAACAAGGGCCTTGTAATGTATAAATAAGAACTGTTATGTCATTTTTCACAAGGTTGAGTACACTTTAGTTCTGCTTTTACCCATACAGAATACACTAAATCCATCACAGAAGACGTCATCTAATAAAACTGTCACTGGCATTATCATGATGCATTGTTTGTAAAGCAAATAGTCCACTGGTAAGCTCTGAGCCCTCATTGGTACACAGGAGTGTCTCGTGTAGATGGTTCCCTTTAGGCTTGCAATACAAACCATGTTAACATGATTTGTGTAATGCTTTCTGTCAAGGTATACATTTTAGCCCCACATGCAGTCCAAGCAGCGAACCAGAATGTTGTTATCTCCAGTTGTGTTGTTTTTCTGGCCTACATCTTGAATGTTCTTAAAGGGATAGTTCACCGTCATTTACTCACCCTCATGCCAATTCTTTCTTCTGCTGAACACAAACAAAGGTTTTTAGAAGAATATTTCAGCTCTGTAAGCCCTCACAATGCAATGAATGGGTACAAAAATTCTGAAACTCCAAAAGCATATAAAGGCAGCATAAAAGTAATCCAGTGGTTAAATTCATGTCTTCTGAAGCAATATGATTAGTGAGGGTGAGAATGTGATCAATATTTAATTCCTTTTTTACTATAAATCTCCAATTTCACTTTCGCATTCTTCTTCTTTTGTTTTTCGCAATTTACTTTCTTTTTTACATATCGCCACCTACTGGACATGCAGGAGAATTTATAATAAAAAAGACTGGACATTGTCTCTAAATGGTCAGCTATTTTTACTTTGTATATTTTTGATTCAATAAAAATTACTCTGTCATTATTGAGGCCTTTAATGTCTCATTTACTCTCAGTGGGAAAATGGTTACAGAGAATGTTGAAGGACAATTGAGTCTTTCCATTATATCATATTCTGAGTGTTTCAGCTTCATGAAAACTGTAAATCCTCTCAATAAGCTTAGAGCTGACAGTTAGTTTCACAAGTGTAAACAAATGTAATCTTCTTAGATTTGGATAAAATGTAAAAGGGACTTTAAACCGCACATCACCCAATAGAACAAATGCCTGTTTTGTGTAAATTAAACTGGAATACAAATAATAGTCATAATAGTTATACATTTTCAACAACCATATTTATTATTCTGAAAGAGCTCTACAGCTATTGGAAAAATCTTATGGAAACACCCAAAATTCTCAATCTTGCCATTTATTATGCTGCATTTGAAGTCATTCTGAACAGTGTTTTATCATCTCATCAGTTCTCATTCATGTAATTGACAAGAGTGAAATGAATAACAAAATGTAGGTCATGTGACTTACAAATACAGGCCATATGAAATTTCTTTTAAAATATGTTATTTAAAAAATCAAGTTGTCTCCTCACTCCAAGAATGTGTTGCATTCAATAGCTGTCTGTGTCTAATATGACCCAGAATTACCTTTGTTTGGACATGCACCAATACAAAGAACTATTCATTTACAGTGTACAGTATATTCTGAATAAAGTGTTGACATGACTCAAATTCTGATTAATACAAGCATGCTAGCTGTCGCCAAATTTCTAGAAACTTGAATATTGCCTTAATCAGGTCATGGAAATCAAATTCACAAGTGTAAATGATGCTCGCATATTTGGAATATGACCGCATTCTAATTAATATTGGAACATTCTTGTGCATGTTTCTTTTTTTTTCTTTTTTTTTGGAATGCCCAATTCCCAATGCACTCTAAATCCTCGTGGTGGCGTAGTGACTCGCCTCAATCTGGGTGGCGGAGGACAAATCTCAGTTGCCCCTACATCTGAGACCGTCAATCCACGCATCTTATCACGTGGTTTGTTGAGCACGTTACCGCGGAGACGTAGCGCATGTGGAGGCCCACGCTATTCTCCGCGGCATCCACGCACAACTCACCACGTGCCCCACTGAGAGTGAAAACCACATTATAGCGACCACAAGGAGGTTACCCCATGTGACTCTAGCAACCCTCCCTAGCAACCGGGCCAATTTGGTTGCTTAGGAGACCTGGCTGGAGTCACTCAGCACGCCCTAGATTCGAACTCGCAACTCCAGGGGTGGTAGTCAGCGTCAGTACTTGCTGAGCTACCCAGGGCCCCTCCTTGTGCATGTTTCTTGTGCAGCTACTATTACTTTGGTATGATCCTGACTGACCCTAACAATTTCAAAACTGTCCTAACCCTGAGGATTGGATTGGTGTAAATCTCATGCATTTTCTTTTCAATTTCTTTCAAACAGCGCTTGGGTAAAGTTGGGACAATAACTAAGAACCGTATCCAAACACAGTGAGAGCAAAGCAACAAAATGCAATTAATCTGTGCTTAATACCATAATTTCACAAAGGGACAAAACATCCACACAGATGTGCATGTTAGCGGCCTCAAATTCACTTTTAGTTGGACATCAGCTCTGGTCAGTGTAGGACATTTCTCGCACCAGTAAATCGTTTGACATTCACATTTAGCAGATAAAGAGGCAGGAATTGGACCCAATTATTTTGCTTGTGTGGCCTCATTCATACACATATTCACCATGTATCTTCTATTTTTATATTACATTATATTATATTATAATAGAGAACGATTCACTTGTTGAAATCAGTAAAACAGCACAACTTTGCAAGTGAGCAAAGCTACTTAAATTAATTTGGTCATTCCAAAAAATACTGTTTGAATACACAGTATGTAAAAAAAAAAAAAAAGATACAACTGGTGAGTCATTACTTGCCATTTGGTTCATTCTGCAAATAAAACCAGGGCAGGTTAGGGCTCTTACATGAATTTAAAAGATGCATGCCATGGCCTAAATATTACATGAAATAACTTTGGAATGACACACAGTTTAACTGAATTATTGGTTAAAATATGAGCAGAACTATCAGTTTGTTCAACCAATGAAA
This sequence comes from Myxocyprinus asiaticus, assembly GCF_019703515.2. Taxonomy (NCBI): domain Eukaryota; kingdom Metazoa; phylum Chordata; class Actinopteri; order Cypriniformes; family Catostomidae; genus Myxocyprinus; species Myxocyprinus asiaticus. Next base: position 9,578,584 of record NC_059366.1, read on the forward strand.
GACAGTGAGAGTGTTCAAGAAACCTGTTTGAAAACAATCATTATTTTTGAAATTTCATCTGGTGATACTAGCGGCACAGACATTATACACTTGACCTTCAAAGATGCCCTTAAGTGACACCCTTAAGAATCTATTGGCAGATGCACGCATCATAGCGAGCATATACACAGAAGTATACATTGCCATTTCATCACAATTTTTCTCTTCAGGGTCGCGATTTCATCTCTCATGCTCTGAAAGCCCAGATCTTTGCTTCGTCGTTGAAACTGCACACCTTTACAGCAAGTGGATTATTTCTACTTCCCTGCTTGTGCTCTGATGAACAGCATATCCTTCTGTTTGATATTGTGTGTTGTGTTGTATTGTGTTTCTATCGGTGAAAATAAAAAACTAAAAGGGCCTTTTGCTTAATGACATCTTTATAAAGATGACGTTCTGCAAATGAAAAAACAAGCAATATATCCCTCTATTTGATTGGCAAGAGTGCTGTTTTACATAAGCTAAGCTTGTTGAGACTGACTGCGTTCACTGTGAGCGTATGAAAGTCAAGACGCTTTGCTCGCTGCTCGCTTTTATTCTGAAAGCCGAAGCTGTTCCCCTCTCTGGCTACTATACTCCTGCGGCATTTGAGAAAACACACAAGGGAGGCACGCAATGACCTGTTCAGTGCGCCTGTGGTGATTTGTGGCTTGCTCCAGCATGCTGCTATCGTTTAGGTTCGGTGTTGGTGAAAATGTATTTTTTTGCTGGGCTTTAAGTAGTGAGACATGTACATGCTCAGGTGAGGTGCAAACCTAATTTTTTTCTAGCTTTCCCAGCCGGGAACGGGAGCATGACATCTCCTTTAGTAAAAAAAAAAAAAAGGGCAAAACCATCCTGTGTTACATTGTTTACAGCTTGCCAGGAGACTACCAAGCTGCAACATGGAGATTTAAGGAGCCCCCATGCCACTTAGTAGCCCTCTCGCTTTCCCCACTGTTGCCAAACTGGAACAAGCTTGCGGTTTTAAGCTGGTCAGTTCATTGCCCGTCATGCTGTTGTAAGCGATGTGCCAAAAGACTGCCATGTCACAACACAATGACTTAAGTGCTAACATGGGTTTTCAAGCTGGGTGCTGAGCACAGTCGAGCGGCTATGTGCTTCAGTTTGCAAGGTGGCCGTCTCACCTCAATGGTATTTCGTCCTCCAATCTACAGTGCAGGATGCACCGATTTTTACACTGAGGTACAGTGTCTCCTCACAAAAAGATGTAATAAAGCAGGTACTGGCATGCGACACACAGAAAGGATCCTATAGCCCTTTTTTATGGTCAGCAAGATGGACAGTGGGCTGCAGCCCACACTGAACTTTAAGTTCTGTTCAAGATGGTTACAGATTTTGTCTCTTGTTCGTCTGACTGAATGATTTGTATCAGTGGACCTGGGCAATGCGTATTTTCATATATAAAATAGCCCCTTGCCACAGGCCACTCTTGACATCCACCTTAGAGGGGGCGGCGCCTCAGTTCAAGGTCCTTCCTTCGGATTGTCTCTGGCTCCATGCACATCTGCATGCACTGAGATTGAGCGGTGTCCCTGTGCTGATTTACCTTGATGAATGGCCCTTAACCCTTGTGCGTCAATTTAAAAAAGTTACTCAGAGGTCCTTAGAGGAAGAAAATAACTGCATCAAAAAAAAAAAAAAAAAAACTGTCATAATAATATTATATACTAATATTATTTTCTACTTTCAGTGAGTTAATTTTTTGGACCAACATCAGCCCTGATCAGAATATTCATTCATTTTCAGGATTTTAACCCTTTATACACACACAAAAAAATGGAGGAGTCAGGAAGCGCGTCATTGTTTACATTGTTTTTTTATTATTATTAGGAAATGATTTTTTTATTTTTATTTTATATTGTTTTTAAATAGTTTTGGACTGTTTTGGTTTGTGAACGGCACAAGTTGCTCTTGTAAACAATGACGCGCTTCCTGCCTCCTCCTCCACGTGACACGTGACCTTACCAATGAGCTTACGTCATCCCTCTCATGAGCGCAAGTCACAGAGATGTACGGAAGCAAACATTTGTAGTTAAAAAGTATATAAGTATTGTTTTGTTTCTCAAAATAATCAATCGTTTGGGTTCAGAAGAACTTTATTTGTCGACTGGAGACGTGTGGATTATTTTGATGCACTCTAAATATGCATTTTGGACCGTCAAAAAATGGAGTACATTCACTTGCATTGTTTAAAGGAGGAGGCCTGAAATGAAATCCTAAAAGTCTTAAATTCTGTTTTGATGAATAAAGAAACTCAGATACATCTTGGATGGCCTGAGGGTGAGTAAATTATCAGCAAGTTTTCATTTTTGGGTGAACTATTCCTTTAAGTGGTCAGCAATTGACTTATACTAACAGTACTGATGTTTATTTAGCTATTTGTTGTATTTTTATTTATTCTTTATTTTCTCAGTGTTCATTTCTAGAATTTGTTGACAATGTATAATAATAATGTCAAATGTTCTTTGACAAAAATATTTGTTTAAGAAAGCAGCCTTCTGAGTACCTTTGCACAGTCATATCGGTGCAAAATCGGTGCACAATCCACATGGAAAAGGCCTGTTTTCATTCCAGCTCAAAAATTAGCTATATTGGTCACCAAATCGGTAATCGGTGAATTTTTCCTCTCTAAAATCGGTATCAGTCTCAAAAATCCCATATCGGTCGGGCTCTATTTTCCATATACTAAATAATAGGGGGATTTGTTTCTGGGATATGTCAATTATTAGCAAAAACATTGATTTTGATGTATTATTATTTTTTGTACAGTGTCAGATAATAAAAAATAAAAAAAACTCACACTCAGTACCTTAGAGGACAAAATTTTCAGCGTCAAAAAACTGCCATAAAAATATGATATCTTAATATTATTTTCCACTTTCACTGAATTAGATTTTTTTAACCAACAACAGTCCTGATCATAACTACCAAATATTCATTCATTTTCAGGATTTTAACCCTTTAAATGCCAGTTTGTTTACATAATGCCACTGTTGTTTTTTACACACACCCACACACACACAAATTTCTCAATAAACACATACAAAACACATTCTGACATCCATACCAACACACCCACATCATTTTAGATGCATCATTTATTAAATTGGCCTGCATCGCTCTATAGTACAGCAAACAGAAAATAGGAAAAACGCATGTATATGCTCCATAGGCTTAATTTAAGAAAAATTGCGCCATCTAATGGAAAATATTAAAAATTAAAATTTTTAAGCCAGGGCTCTGGGATCAAATATTGCAGTTTTAATGGGTTTTAATGGGGACATTTTTGTCCTTAAGGTCCTGAGTGTAAGTATTTTCTGTACACAGTGTATTATAGATGTATTATAGGAACTGAGGTTGAAATATCAAAATTCCCCCAAAAATACACACCTTTGGCTAACTTTATGCCGTTGGCATTAACACAACCAAAATGATCGAAAAAAACAAAAATGAAAAAGACAGAAAATTTCCTGACAGTCGCACAAGGGTTAAACACAATCAGAGGAACAAGCATGTAAGCACAGGGATCTGTTGCTCACACATTTGAACATTTGGGCATCACAGTCATTTGGGCAACTTGAGAATGCCTCGTCATATGTGATGCTTACGTTTCGTTTTCATGCGCTGCTGTGTGGCCACCCTTGCAATTTTGAGAACAAATTTCTCTTGGACGAGTGTTGTGCTGGGCCAAGTGGCAAGATGCAGAGTTGTTGCCTTGGACATTTAGACTCTGCAGGGCGTTGGCGCCCTGGCTCACAAATGGCCAGGGAAACGCAAATGTGCCTTCCTTCATTTTCGCTTGCTACACCAAATGTTGTGCAACGTTCGGGAAGACAGGGAAATTATGCTGTTGGATATGCCAGAGTGGCCCAACTGCCCTTGGTTCCCGGAGCTGGCAGAGCTGTTGGAAGGCCCCCATTGAGAATTCCACTGATGGGAGATCTGCTCTCGCAGGCACAATCTGGCATCCTCAGCTGTTGCAGTGGAAATGTAATGTCTGGCCCCTGAACAGGGCTTGTGAGACACAGTGGATTGTCTTCACTTCAGACAAGAGCATTTGGTTGCAGGGCTGACTCAGTCTACCCTAAAAGTGTATGTCGATGCTATTGTGGCTGGCCACAACCCTTTGGATGGTTTATCTTTGGGAAATGGTCGTTCAATTCTTGAGAGGCGTGAATGACGGAGACACTCTCACCCACTACTGTCCCAGTCTGGGTCTTACCGCTTGTACTGAATGCGCTTTCGGGTTCCCCGTTCGAGACACTTGATGCAGTAAGCTTGGGTGTACTCTCTCTGAAGACCGTGCTAAGTACCTTGGCTTCAGTTAAAAGTGTTAAGGATCTTCAGGCCCTGACGGTCCACGATGCTTGATTCATGCTTGTCAAAAGCCATTCTCAAGCATAGGGAGGGTTATGGTTAAGGTTTGGCTACTCTCTTCAGCGCTCACGTGGTAACATTACATTTATTTGTCAGTCGATAACAGTTCTGAACTCTTTTCCCTACTGTGGGATGGGAATTTCTGTACAGTGTTTCACAACCCAGTATGGCTAGTGATATTGTTATATTTGGTGGTCTGAAGCCTTTATACAATCACGCCGGAATCCTCCTCGTGTTTGTCATCTTTCCCCTCAGCAAAAGCGTAAGTCTCGTCGGACATGCTCTGAGGCCTAGTTCGGCAGCCATTTTCTGATGAACAACGCATGCGAGAGCCACGCACGTTGTGAGCCATCGCCATTAAGAAAATGAGAGAATTTGTTCCTATTGTTTTTTTTTTCTGTGTCATTCTGGGAGAATGCACATGAATAAGACAATGGAAGAGCGGCCTCGGCCTCTTTCTCCCATCCCCATTCGAAGCACTGCTCGTGGCAGAGGAGATCTTGCATGGAAAAAAGAATGAGGGGGCTGGAATAGGAGAATATTCCCCAACGAACCAACACGTGGAGTGCTTCGTCAGTACCATTATTCTCTCGGGATTCTATCTGGAGATGCGAGGTATTTTAACTAGTTTTTTCTTTTACCCATTTTGTGGATCACACGGGCGTTCTGGCGAGAGAAGAATTTTGTGTGCTATCTCTGCTCGATTTTATGTTGGCGGCATGGATGTCGAGCTTTACAGACAGCTGTTGGATCTACACACATTAGTTTTGCAGTCCAACCAAGCGCATCGCGTTAAGGAGTGTCTTTTTGAGTTCAGCCGGCACTGTTTGGACTTTCCCTCGATTTATCCCACGGCTCGCTTTGGGGAATGAGTTGGTCAAGGTGATGCTTTTGTTTGCGAGGGTGATGGACAATGGACTTTGTGCCTCCCTTTACGAATCGGGGTTAGCAAATGCTCTCCCCCACATGTATCGTGTCTCACGAACGAGCGCTTGTGGTTCGGATCGGCGCCGTTCAGAGGACCGCAGTCTTCTGACCAGTCAAAGCCCGCTAAGTTCATTATTCATTATCGAGTCAAGTTTGCCGTTCTTAACACCTTGAATGCTTGAAATTGTGTCTGTCTCCCCCCGTAAATAATGTTGTAAATTAATGTTGAGTATTCTCAACTAAATTCTCTATCCAGTGTGCAAAAGCACTTTGTCTCAAGTACTACACGTTGTTCCACAATTGTATATGCTGGGACCGGTTTAGTGTCTAACCCGTTTTTCAGTACACCAATTTAGCTCAGTTTTCCCCGTAATTTGCACTGACGAACGAGCATTGCATATTTTGAGCTTGAGTTTTGCCCATGCCTCCATGACCAAGGGACTTGGGGCATGCGTAATATAACTCAATGTACAATAAAAATCGGTCTACACACAAGCCTTACGGGCTTGCTGTGTAACGAAGGGTGAGCCCCCTATTCAGTTAATGAAATTGGACCGTATAAACGTATCCGTTTCTCCCCCGTTTGCCCTTCGATCAGTATCGGAATGGGTTTGCCGTTGTACACGCCTCGAAAGCCCGACAACCAGAATAAAGTTCAGTTTCCCCCTGCAGGGTCTCGAAACATGCATAACAGAATTCGATGTTCAACAAGCACAAGTGTACACAAAACACACAGTCACAAGCACCACACGCTGTTCCCCCACAGGAATGCTGCAGCCGTTGTGGCTGACTAGTTTGTTCCCAATATCCCCCATGTTCACACACTCTTCCCTGCACAAAATGCCAAGGAAGAGGTTTTATAAATGAATGTCCCTGCAGTATACACACTTCAGGACAGTTTTTTTACATACCTAGCTATAATAAAGGCAATTCTACCTACAATCTTCCCCGTTTAACATGCCAGGGAAGAGGTTTTATTCCATGAGTGTCCCTGCTGTATACACACTTCAGGGTGACTTTTATACATGCATAGATAAAATAAAGGCAATTCTCCCTACATTCTTCCCCGTTTTCCGTGGGGGAACAGGTTTGCTTATTCCAAACAACTGGACATTTTCACCACACTCCTCCAAATGTAACAATACTTCTTTTGAATTCCATGCTATTATTACAATACAACCCACAAAAATCCATGTTTTTGTCATCTATGGTCCTCCAGGTCAGCTGGCAAACTTTCTTGAGGAGCTGGATGTCCTGCTGTCCTCCTTCCCTGAAGTTGGTAGGCCACTTGTGGTTCTGGAGATTTCAACATATACCAAGACAAGCCCCAGGCCATTGAACTTCATGCTCTTCTGGCTTTGTTTGACTTGGAAGGACTAAGCTCTACAGCAACTCACAGATCGGGCAACCAGCTGGACCTCATTTTTACACGTAACTGTACTAACATGAATATTCTTGTTACTCTTTTACATGTCTCTGATCACTACTTTGTTCAGTTCAACATGACTCTCCCCTCTATATTAAAACAGACTCCGCCTTTGGCTTCCTTTTGCCATAACCTCCATTCTCTTTCACCCACATGCCTCTCTACCTCTCTTCCCACACAACACTTATTTTCCACCCTAGATGTAAAAACAGACACACTAGGATCTACTTTAATAACCTGTCTAGACAGCATCTGTCCTCTCTCCTCTAGGCCAGCATGTATGACACCACCCAGCCCCTGGCTCTCTGACGTTCTTCGTGAACATCGGACTGACCTCAGGGTGGCTGAGAGGAGATGGCAGAAATCTAAAGATCCAGCAGATCTGGGTAAGTATCAGTCTCTACTTGCATCTTTTTTCAGATAACATTAAATCTGCAAAAACTTCCTATTTCCAGGACAAGATCAACAGCACCACAGACACTCGCAGCTTATATAGAACATTCAACTCTGTCCACCCCTCCACCGCCTGACACTTCACTGACAGCAGATGTCTTCGCCACATTTTTTACTAATAAGTTTGCAGCCATCAGCAATACATTCTCAGCACCACACCCTCTCAAACACCCGCCTCCTGTATGCAGCTCTTCTATCTCTATGCTCTCTCCTCTGACTGACACTGAGGTCTCTAAACTCCTCCTCTCCAACCACCCCACCACCTGTCCCCTTGACCCCATTCCTTCCCACCTTCTCCAAGCCATCTCCCCGTCCATCCTACCTGCACTCACACACATAATTAACACATCTCTACTTACAGGCATTTTCCAACTACATTTGAGCAGGCTCAAGTAACCCCACTTCTTAAAAAACCTGCACTTAACCCCATACAAGTAGAACACTACAGACCAGCTTCGATCCCATTCATGGCAAAAACACTTGAAAGGGCAGTTTTCAATCAGATCTCTGCCTATTTCTCGCAGAACAAGCTGCTGGATGACAATCAGTCATGCCTCATATGTGGACATTCCACCGAGACTGCCCTGCTGTCTGTCACTGAATCGCTGAGACAGGCGAGAGCTGGATCCAGATCATCCATACTGATTCTACTGGACCTTTCTGCAGCCTTTGACACAGTCAACCATCAGATCCTACTCGCCACCCTCTCTATTCTGGGCATCACATGAACTGTGCTTGACTGGTTTAATTCATATCTCTCAGGTAGGTCCTTCAAGCTAGCCTGGAGAGTTGAGGTGTCCAAGTCACATCAGCTACTTACTGGGGTACCTCAGGGCTCAGTGCTTGGGCCACATCTCTTCTCTATATACACAACATCACTGGGACCCATCATTCAGGCACATGGTTTCTCTTACCACTGCTACGCTGATGATTCACAACTCTACTTGTCTTTCCAGCCCAATGACACCATGGTGACTTCTCAAATCTCGGCCTATTTGGCAGACATCTCAGCCTGGATGAAGGAACCCCACCTGCAACTTAACCCAGCGAAGACTGAGCTCCTCGTCTTTCCAGCCAACCCTGCTGCTGAACACATCATCACCATTCAGCTGGGTTCAACTACAGTAACGCCTTACAATACGGTCAGAAATCTAGGGGTAACCATCGATAAGCAACTCAATTTCACAGACCACATCTCAAAGACAGCACGATCATGTAGATTTACACTCTTCGATATCAGGAAAATAAGACCCTTCCTCTCTGAACATGCCACACAACTTCTTGTTCAGTCACTTGTCATAACTAGACTGGAAAAGCAGCCAATAAGTGCCCAACATAGATGGGAACTCCTTCAATACTGTTTAAAAAGCATCCCAGGGTGATACCTCAAGAAGTTGGTTGAGAAAATGTCAAGAGTACATGTCTGAAAATTCTAGGCAAAGGGTGACTACTTTGAAGATGCTAAAATATAACACAGTTTTGATTATTTTGGATTTTGTTTAGTCACAACATAATTCCCATAGTTCCATTTATGTTATTCCACAGTTTTGATGACTTTACTATTATTCTAAAATGTGAAGAAAAAAATTATAATAAAGAATATGTAAGTGTTTCAAAACTTTTGACCGGTAGTGTATATACTTGTTGCACTCTAATCTGTCTTGGATACTACTATGCTGATGCTAGTGAAACTTTGTAATACAGCACTGTTTGGACTACTGTCTCCTTAAGATGAATCGCTCATGATGTATTATTCCTCTTTTGTAAGTCGCTTTGGATAAAAGCATCTGCCAAATGAATAAATGCAAATGTACAGGTGCATCTCAATAAATTAGAATGTCGTGGAAAAGTTCATTTATTTCAGTAATTCAACTCAAATTGTGAAACTCGTGTATTAAATAAATTCAATGCACACAGACTGAAGTAGTTTAAGTCTTTGGTTCTTTTAAATGTGATGATTTTGGCTCACATTTATCAAAAACCAATTCACTATCTCAAAAAATTAGAATACATCATAAGACCAATAAAAAAAACATTTTTAGTGAATTGTTGGCCTTCTGGAAAGTATGTTCATTTACTGTATATTTACTCAATACTTGGTAGGGGCTCCTTTTGCTTTAATTTTTTGGTCTCTTGTTTCTCATTTTCCTCTTGACAATACCCCATAGATTCTCTATGGGGTTCAGGTCTGGTGAGTTTGCTGGCCAGTCAAGCACACCAACACCATGGTCATTTAACCAACTTTTGGTGCTTTTGGCAGTGTGGGCAGGTGCCAAATCCTGCTGGAAAATGAAATCAGCATCTTTAAAAAGCTGGTCAGCAGAAAGAAGCATGAAGTGCTCCAAAATTTATTGGTAAACGGGTGCAGTGACTTTGGTTTTCAAAAAACACAATGGACCAACACCAGCAGATGGCATTGCACCCCAAATCATCACAGACTGTGGAAACTTAACACTGGACTTCAAGCAACTTGGGCTATGAGCTTCTCCACCCTTCCTCCAGACTCTAGGACCTTGGTTTCCAAATGAAATACAAAACTTGCTCTCATCTGAAAAGAGGACTTTGGACCACTGGGCAACAGTCCAGTTCTTCTTCTCCTTAGCCCAGGTAAGACGCCTCTGACGTTGTCTGTGGTTCAGGAGTGGCTTAACAAGAGGAATACGACAACTGTAGCCAAATTCCTTGACACGTCTGTGTGTGGTGGCTCTTGATGCCTTGACCCCAGCCTCAGTCCATTCCTTGTGAAGTTCACCCAAATTCTTGAATCGATTTTGCTTGACAATCCTCATAAGGCTGCGGTTCTCTCGGTTGGTTGTGCATCTTTTTCTTCCACACTTTTTCCTTCCACTCAACTTTCTGTTAACATACTTGGATACAACACTCTGTGAACAGCCAGCTTCTTTGGCAATGAATGTTTGTGGCTTACCCTCCTTGTGAAGGGTGTCAATGATTGTCTTCTGGACAACTGTCAGATCAGCAGTCTTACTCCATGATTGTGTAGCCTAGTGAACCAAACTGAGAGACCATTTTGAAGGCTCAGGAAACCTTTGCAGGTGTTTTGAGTTGATTAGCTGATTGGCATGTCACCATATTCAAATTTTTTGAGATAGTGAATTGGTGGGTTTTTGTTAAATGTGAGCCAAAATCATCACAATTAAAAGAACCAAAGACTTAAACTACTTCAGTCTGTGTGCATTGAATTTATTTAATACACGAGTTTCACAATTTGAGTTGAATTACTGAAATAAATGAACTTTTCCACGACATTCTAATTTATTGAGATGCACCTGTAAATGTTCAACATGCCAGGGAAGATGTTTTATTCCATGAGCGTCCCTGCTGTATGCACACTTCAGGGTGACTTTTATACATGCATAGATATAATAAAGGCAATTCTCCCTACATTCTTCCCCATTCAAAATGCCAGGGAAGATTGTAGAAAAGAAGGTTTTTTTTATACATGCCTGGATATAAAACAGGCAAAACATTATTTACTTTCATTCAATCGGCCGCAGTAGCGAAGGCACAGGGGTCTCCTTCCGCTGTGCTTCTGATTACAGTCACCAAAAGTAAGCCGAGAGCACCATCTAGTGGTTACATGTTGCACTACAGGAGAGAGCTATGCATTAATTCCTCTGTCTGCCTGTCTGGCGGCTTGGCAGCAGTTGCAAAACATTTTGAAATGGGTAATTCGAACGATAGATCATGGTTATATCACAGCGGCTTGCGTACCATTCTGGATTTGAGACATTTGAATTCCAATCTAATGAAATGTCAATTCAGAATGTTGACCCAGAAACAAATAATGTCACAAATAAAGCCAGGGGACTGATTTGTGACAATAGATTTGAAGGACACTTATTTCCAGGGGCCTGGGTAGCTCAGTGAGTAAAGACGCTGACTACCACCCCTGGAGTTTGCAAGTTCGAATCCCAGGGCGTGCTGAGTGACTCCAGCCAGGTCTCCTAAGCAACCAAATTGGCCCGGTTGCTAGGGAGGGTAGAGTCACATGGGGTAACCTCCTCGTGGTTGCCATAATGTGGTTCGCTCTCGGTGGGGCACGTGGTAAGTTGTGTGTTGTTGCCGCGGTCAACAAGCCACGTGATAAGATGCACAGGTTGATGGTCTCAGATGTGGAGGCAACTGAGATTTGTCCTCTGCCACCCAGATTGAGGCAAGTCAGTACGCCACCACGAGGACTTAGAGTGCATTGAGAATCGGGCATTCCAAATTGGGGAGAAAAAGGGGAGAAAATAAGGACACTTATTTCCATATTCAGATTGTGCTGAAGCACAGGCGCTTTCTCAGATTCACTTTTGGGGGCAAAGCGAACCAATTTTGCATCCTTCCGTTCGGATAAAGGGCAGTTAAGTCCACATAGCTTAATTCTCACCCTCTGGGGGGCAGTTCATACCAAACTCATCCCTGCGCTGTAAAAGCTAGGTGCAGCACCACAAGAGCATAAACCAGGTGTTGAAACGTGTCTAAAACTTACTCTGGCACCATGCTCTTTCACGAAATGCATGGATGCAGCTCTGACACACTTGAGGCTTCAAGACATCCGCGTTTTGAGTTATCTCAATGATTGGTAAGTGTTAGCTCACTCAGAGAGTCTGGACAAGAGCGAGTAAACTTAAGGCCCAGGCATACTTCAATTTGCGTGTTCTGTCTCACGCACAGTTGTGTGCGCACAGCTTTGAAATTATACCTCACGAGGATGAGCGCGAATGGACGGGTTCGACACGAGCAATACAATTGCTTTGTTATACACTACCAGATGTTAGAGGGCAACACAATGTTGTGTCATTTACAGGACATCCACTCTGAAGGATAAAAAAAGAAGAAAAACTAAGGATCCGCCATTAGAGGAAACAAGAACAACAACAACAAAACGATTGAGAAGGATATGTTCTTTGACTACTGCTTGACTACAGCCCAACTGTGCATATTGCCACCTAGTGGACCCTTCTATCTCAACAGTCTACCTTGCGCATGCGCGTTTGTCCGCACATAGTCCGTGCAGACAGAAAAATTTGGCTAAATTGACACATACACTGTCTGGAGATGTTCACGGTGCTGCTCGTGCCATGCTGAGACTGGCACATCGCATCCTTCTGTGGGCACAGAACAAGGTACTGTCCACAAGCCGTATATGTTCCGGGCCAGTTGAATTAAGGGGCGGTTCTCCTGTCCAGACAGGGTCTGATACCCAGAGAATGGACATAAAATCCACAGATTGTGAAACAAATCTAAAGGTAAACCTTCTCAGTGATGAAATTAAATATAAAAGTAGATCTCGGCATCATTGACACGCGGAGGGGTAATCATTGACGCAAGCAAATGCAAGCGAGAGACATATATGTATATGTATTTTTAATTTGTGCAATTTAGAAATGTTGAAGTCCCTTCGCACCTGTATGTTAATCTAACACTTGCAGTAATCATTTATCATAGTCATGCAGCCTGTTTTATTCAGCTGTGTGCTGAATCGAAAGTAAAACCATTGACGAGACCCGCATCATGACCCTTTTAGCATGTAAACAGGTAATGCTTTGAGAATAAAATAAGTAAACTCGCCCGCTTTGCAACAAACATTTAAAAACAAACATATTTTTTTTATTTTATTTGTTTTATTTGAACAGATGTAGAGAGTGATAAATTGAATAATAAATTAACAGGGAAGTAGAGATGGTAAAATAAATAATTTATAATAAGCTCAGCCTTTATACAGTTTTTTAATGCCTGATAGAAAAGTATCTACCTTTGTAGAGCAATACAATACTTTAGGCAATTGCAGAATAGTCCCATTAGTCACATATACACTTCAGAAAATTGAGTACACAACTATTTCTGGGCTTAAAAGATACAAAAACCAAATCAATGCGGAACATTGTATCTCAAAAGGAATACAATGTGCACCCCTATGCACTACTTAAAGCCCGATGTGGCCCCTTTACCAAAATAGTTGCCCATCCCTGTTATAGAACATGCTAAACTTAAATCTAATTATGTTACAATTTAAAAGTAAATGCACATTGTTCTTAACGGGGGAAACAAACACCTTCTACACAAATTAATTTTACTCATATTGTAATGAAAACTGTTGCATTAAATTATAAAAGAGTTTAAAATTCTTCACTGTGGCATGAAGAAGCATTTTCACTAGTGAATCCCACTGTACATTTGCTACAAAAGAAAAAAAAAATACTGAATCAACAAAAATGGAGAACAGATAAATATAATACAAATAACAGTGAAAACTTTTACAGTGTGTTGGTCGAGTGGTCTTTTGATCTCAAGTTGTATGATATATTGATCAATGTTATTGTTGCTTTGGATGTGAGTGATTTCGGATTCAAAACCCTTCACCCTTCGTGTATACAAATTTGTAACATCTAAGCAAAATCATTACTGCATATCAGTGTATCTAAGAAGAAATGGGTGAGCAGTTGATGCCATTCTTTTAAACAGAGATCAGACCACGGCGCAGTACAGAAGCGGAACACGCGTCTATATGTGGGGGCATGTGGTCTCGTGCTGCTCTTGTATATGCTGCCTCTACAAGCCCGCAACTGACTTGAGCGAAGCATAATTAACTTGAAATATTTTTTAACAAGCACGTTTGCTAAATAGAGATGGAATGTGTCAAATGGATCAAACAAAAACCGCAACAGAGAATACAATAAATGGGATGGATTGACAAACAAGCATTTTTTATTTATTTTTGGAATCGAAGGTGCCGGAATGCCGCTCCAGACCGTATCGGCACAATTTAACCCCTGGTTGATACAATTCTAAATGCTAGAGCTCCATCAACAAGAAGGCTATATACGTTTAAATCCAGTTCACTACCATGTCGGTACAGTGCTGGAATTTTTTTGCAGGAGCATTTCGGGCCTGGGTTACACCGGCAATGCTTAAAATCTATGTTGCCACTATAGTGGCTGAACATGCGGTTATCAATGGAGTCCCTGTTTGTAGGCTTTCTCTTGTCTCTCGTTTTATGGGGTACACAGGTTAGACCTTTCGTCCTATCTGCGTTCGGTTGCCCCGTTCGAGCCCTTGACAACAGTTATTGGTAAGTTTTGGACTCTTAAAATGTCCATGCAAGTGGCATTGGTATCGTTTAAGAGAGATTTGAATGCTCTGTCGATCAATCCCTTGTGTGTTGATTTTGCACCTGGGCGTTCAGAAGTCGTGTTAAGACCTCGTTTGGGCTATTTGCCCAAGGTTATTTCTACCTCATTTCACTTGAAGACCATTAATTTACAGTCCTTCTCTCCTCCCCCATTTAAGTCAAAGGAGCATGAAAGGTTACATATGCTTTGCCCAGTTCAGGCTCTGCGAGTGTATGTTGACCGTACTAGCCAATGGGGTAAGTCAGAGCAGTTGTTTGTGTGCTTTGGTGGTTGCAACAGAGGTGTTTCGGTGTCCAAGCAAAGACTGTCTCATTGGATTATTGATGCACTTTTGAGTGCTTATGAAGCACGCGGTTTACCTTCGCCTTCAGGTATTCAAGCCTATTATACGAGGGGCATGGCACCCTCATGGGCTTTGGCTAGAGGTGCATCCTTGGAGGACATTTGTATAGCTGCAAGGTGGTCCTCTCCACATACATTTGTTAGATTTTATAATCTGGATGAGGGTTTGACTCCTGCTTCCCAGATTGTCTCTGTTGGAACAGGAGTAAATCCATAATTTCTTTTATTCAGATGCTTTAGCTCACTTGTGCACCACTGTATGCTTGCCGCATGGGCTTAGACAGTTGGCAGCTATTGTTCGCATGGCGTGAATGTATATAGTTTCCATAGCGTTCAAACGCAGCTTAGACTTCCTATGAGAGGGAATGTCTTGGTTAGGAGCATAACCTTGGTTCCCTGAGTGGGAACGAGATGCTGTGTAGCTGGCCGTACTCTCTAGTAACTGTATAGGCTTGTGCCTCTTGCAGAAAATCTGACTCGATGGCGCAAAAGCGAGCGCCTTTATGGAGCCCATGACATAGCTCCCTAGGGGCATTGCTTAAGTGGCATCAGCCAATAAAATGCCATGATTGTATAAGGGTTTCAGACCATGTAACACTCGGACGTTGTCACATAGTGTTCAATGTCTCGTTCCCAGTAACATATTTCATGAGGCAGAGTTTCCTGCAAAGTTACATCTGTAACCGAGACGTTTCTCTCTTTTCCTTTGTATTGTTCAATATGAAGGGGGGACTAAGTCAACGTCTTTTTAATTACCATAATGACTAGTAGGCATTGCTTGTTCATGTAAATCTGAAGCACGGTGCGATGGTATACATTTTCCCATAGCATCATTTACTGACATAGCATTGAAGTGACCGAATTGAAAGGGAACCTTCTGGTTATGACTGTAACCCTGGTTCGCTGAAAGGAGGGAACGAGTCATTGTGTATGCTCGCCATACTGATTTCTCGTTGTTAAGGGACCGAGAGATGTGCTCTCTTCCCTTCAGTCAAAAACTTGGGATTAAATGGCACTGTGCTCTGCTTTATATGTCAGCATTGACATGTGTATCGGGAGCAGAGCATCAAGCGTCCTCTGTTAATAGATTGGCGTCTAAAGTGCATCAGAAATCATCACTCCTGACGAAGCGTATCGTTCCTTCCCTTCAGGGAACCAAGGTTACAGTTCTGACCTGAACATTAATATGCAGTAATAATGTCAGTGTGCAAGCATCATTATCAGCCCAATGGTTCTATGCAGATGAAGGACTATACTTAGTAATTACTGCTTCATCTTAAACATGCCTACTTAATTACCATCAAATAATACTAAAGACACTCAGGAAAATTAAATAAACCCAACTGAGTAACAACAACCACACAGGTTGCTGTATGTATGATTAGATCAGATCATACTGTGCAGAATATAATTCATAAAATATGAATGTGTGACATTCCTGCACAATCTTCATAACTACAGCAGAAATACATATTGACGTGTGAAGTGGGCTTGAGTGCATCTCTGTGGGGATCAGCACACAAAGCACCCACGGCATGGCTGACGAAATGAAAACCCCTTTTTTCAGTGCATCCACCCATTGTGCAAAAAGGTATTTTATTCAAAGCTTATGTTTGACAAGGCCCACACTCACACTCTCCCTTGCCAAACCATTATATAAGGAGCTTATCCTGTTTGTGTGAGGGCACGCTCTAAAAACAACCAATCAGATTATGCACAACAGCTTAGCAAAAACAGATTGTTGGATAGTTCAGTTTAAGAACAGAAAAGGAAGAGCATTCGCTGGCCTCCCTTATTTAATTACTCAGGGTTTAGGGTCTAATGAGGAGACATTGTCCAAAATGACCATTTGATAGTAACATATCTGATGAGACAGTGTTTCCTGCAAAGCTCTCCAGGAGCGGCATAATGCAGCGCCATGGGGAAAAAAATCATCCATTCATGCATCCATCCATCCACCTACTATGTTTATCAAAAACACTCTAGAACAAACATACAGCGCAATGTACTGTCCAGTTCACAGACACAGACTCACAGAGTCATTGGTCTGAATCATGAACTGAATTAGTCAGACAACACACTTCCTCACTGTATCAGCTCGGATTACTCACTCACTCAACTAAACTGCTATTTATTATATTTGACTCAAAATAAGTCAGGAACCGTTACTCTGTTATTTGTACTTTTTGACAGCAATGTTACAGTACAATGCAAATTTGTAAGCAAGAGATGCTTAAATTAGTCTAATTACTGACTGGCTGTTTATATGACAATGTAAAGGTAAATATACTGTAAATATCCGCAACATAGTTTTGTTATAATAAATAGTAGTGTAATTTAAAATGAACAAAAGAAAAACATATTTTAAATATTTTTGGGGTAAAAGTATATTGATAACACTTTACAATAAGTTTAGATATGTTAAAGCTGCACCATGTAAGGTTTTTTTGGTGACAAAAAACAAAAGTTAATTATTGAGTGAGTACATAAAAATCCATGTTCAAAAGCCTGTTCTTGTCTTACTCCGATTCACTACGGAAAGCCTACAATAATTATTTTTATCAGATTTTATCAGCTGTCAGGTCAGATTTGGGCCGAATGCACTGTTTACAACTGAGTAGGAGGAACACTGTACAGTAGCTTGGTTGGTTTTGGTTTAGATCTGTATTTGTATCTGTTTCTTTACTCACAGTATTGCATTTGTGTGCTTATTCTGGATGTCTCAACCGAGATGAGAACGTGAGATTACATCTGTATCATGGAAACACGAATACCACAGGGTCTCCACCCTCTCGTGAAGCTTAATGGAAGCGATGGTTTATAGTTAAAAAGTATTTAAACATTGATCTTTTTTTCGCACCAAAAGCGATCGTGTCGCTTTAGAAGACATTAATTTAACTGCTGGAGTCGTATGGATGACGTCGTGACGATGACGGATGACTGTCGTTGATTTTTGGAGCTTCAAACGTCGGATCATCATCTGCTTGCATTTTAAGGACCTACTGAGCTAAGATATTTTTCTATTTTTCTTCAAATGTGTCCAGGTGAAGAAAGAAAGTCATACACACTTGGGATGGCATGAGGGTGAGTAAATGATGAGAGAATTTTATTTATTTAATATAACTTGACTGCCGATGTCAATGATAAAAGAAAAGGTTTAATAATGTAATTCTTATATGGCAGATTTCTGCATATTATTTTTATGTTTAATAATTTTTAAAGTTTAATAATAATAATTTAATCCTCATCATTATTGAATCCTTGTTTTGTGTTTTTATACAGTCTTACTATTTGCAGTGCTTAGACCTACTATTGTAATATTACGGTTCACTTGCATTGTACACTGACGCAGTAGATTGTAATATAAAAATAAGCTTCTTCAATTGATCTCAGATCCATAATTTCTCGAGTTTCACCTCCTAAATCGATGTGTAGTACAATACAAACATTAAGCGGAAAAACACTTGAATAATCATATTAAAATATGTAATTAAGAGTGTTGTTTATCTTCCTCAAAGCAAGTAATATCTCAGTTATAAATGTTTAAACGAATAACATAATATTATGACTCCATTATGCCGTTATGACTCTGGCTCTGCTGGTGAATATCTCCGAGTGATCACAGGCAGTGTCCAGGTAAGTGGAATAAAATCACAAACTTATATGACACAATATATAACCGAAATATTAAACTGAGTATTGTTTGAGTACAGGATCATTGAGGGAAGATGAAAAGTAAATGACTAACAATAAAAAGGGTAATTTAAAGGCGTCAACATTCTTCATATTGATTTTCTGAGCAGAGTCTGTGCAGCAACAGTCTGCCCAATGAAAACAATAAATCTGTTCCTTTGCAAGAACTTTGCCATAAAAATGAAAAGGTATTTGGGAAATTGATAAGACCAAGAAAAGACATTTTTCAAAGAAAGCTGCAGCTTAGAGCAGCAGTACTTTTATTTAAAATCGTCACGATATGTGCTTCAGTCTCTGTTTCCAGTCAGACAGATCTAAAACAATTAACTACCAAACATTTTTAAAGATCTACAGTATATATTGTGTAGTCAAGCCAAGTTAAATTGCTATACAATTACATCAGCAGACAGCAAAAACCTTTTAAAAAATTAAACCAATAAAGAGAGAAATAAAGAAGCTATTCAAAGCTGTTGGCCTCCCTAAAAGACACATCCCAATGCCGGATGACTTTCACATTGCCCATCCATTAGCTTCTCGCCAAACCCAGCGAGCAGATGAAAAGCCTCATAGTGACACTAGATGCATAATACATGATCGTTCAAACTGCATTACACTGTGCCTACAGCACACATTCACACACAACTCCTTATTTGGAACTACAGCATTTTAATAACCATAAAAAGAGCAATTTAAAAACATTTTCATTAAGCCTTGAGTGTCAAGGATAAAAAAAAAATAATAATAATATTGTAGAGATGGGGCAACCAGAAAAAATAATAATAGTGTTTACCATTGAAAACCTGTTCATTTTGCTCTGTCACAAAGATAGCTCTCGCTAATGACACATGTAATGTGTTCAGAAACATTTTTACTAAATTGTTTTATTGTTTTATTAATTTTTATTATAGAGAAACATAATTGCATTTGAATACAGTATAAATGAACTACTTTCTTGTGAGGTTTTCTCCAACAGTTTTACTGAAGTTCTTGATTTGGTTCGGTGCGCCTACATTTGGTTCGGTCCGCTTGTGTAACTTGTGTTCTATTGATTGCTGAGTAATTACTCAAAAGGACAGCATCAATTGAAGCCCCAAATTAAAAGCTCTGCAATCTTATTTTCAAATTTTCTCCTTCACCTCTGAAATCAAGTTGAATACTGTGATGCAGTGGTGGCTCAGTGGTTAAGGCTCTGGGTTATTGATCAGAAGGTTAGGGGTTCAAGACACCACTGTTGGGCCCTTGAGCAAGACCCCTGACCCTATCTGCTCCAGGGGTGCTGTATCATGGCTGACTCTGTGCTCTAACTCCAGCTTAGCTGGGATTTGTGAAAAAAATAATTTCACTGTATATATGCAAAATGTATGATGAATAAAAATAATAAATACAATTAATTCCTAATTGCTTATGCCTCAAAAGTGTAGAAAATGGCTATTATTCCCCACAAACTTTGCTTTTGTGACCAGGACAGTGATATTTTGAAATGTATCTATTTCCAATGAGAAAACAGGCGAATTTGTGTCTTTTCGTTCACATAAAGTCAGAAAAAAACAACATATGAATCCAAAATCCTTCTTTATCTGTGGTCTGACGAAGACACCAGCTTTGACCTTTGCCTCAGACAGCTTAGGGAAGAAGTCTTGAAGGTACTTGAAGGCTGCTGAATCTTTATCTAGAGCTCTGACAAATTGATTCATAAGGCCCAATTTGATGTGCAGTGGTGGCATCAGCACCTTCCGGGGGTCCACCAGTGGATCCCACTTAACGTTGTTCCTCCCCATAGAGAACTAGGTCTGCTGTGGCCAGTCCCGCCTGTGGTAGTGTGCCTTGGTGTCCCGGCCGTCCCAAAGGCAAAGATAACAGGGAAACTTGGTAAAACCTCCTTGGAGACCCATCAGGAATGCCACCATTTTGAAGCCACCTATGACCTCCCAGCTGTACTCATCATACTTCAAGGCATCCAGCAAGGTCTTGATGCTGTTGTAATCCTCTTTGAGGTGCACCGAGTGAGCCAGGGGAGGAGATAGGTACTTGTTACCATTATGGACCAGCACGGCTTTGAATATTACTTTAGTATATATACATGTTAATTTGGATTCATATGTTGTTTTTTCTGACCTTATATGAACGAAAAGACACAAATTTGCCCGTTTTCTTATTGGAAATAGGTAAATTTCAAAATATCACTGTCCTGGTCACAAAAGCAAAGTTTGTGGGGAATAATAGCCATTTTCTATACTTTTGAGGCATAAGCAATTAGGAAATAACACTTACTACCCAGGAAAAAAATAAATAAAAATTTGTTACACAGTGTTATTAGAGCCTAATAACCTAAAACCTACTCTGTATATAGTCCTTGTCTACAGGCATTTAAGTGTATAATGTCTGTGCCACTATAGCAGGAATTGCAACAACATCTGTTTGAGCTGCCTGACTGGGCGTGACAACCGATGGCATGAGTTTAGGGCAGAACTTCCTGTTTGTCCAAGCAATGGAATGAGATTATTATTTTGCATTATTTTGAAATTGTGTTTGGCTTCATCTTTAACATATTTTAACACAGATAGATAGCAATATCATAAAATCTATCACTAGGCTTAAACAAACAATAATTCTGAGTGTTTGTTCTGTTTTAATTCCAACCTTTGACATTACTTAATTTTTATTAACAGAGCCAGTGCGATCAATAAACATTTCTGTAAATGTGTGAGTTTAGCGATTATAGTGAATTTTCAATTGTAGTAGTCCCTGAGCTGGCATTACTAAAATTGATTGCAAACATTTTTACATGATGATAAAAATGTGAATATCTGTTTTTGTAGTTGACAGGCTTTGTAGATGGATTTTAGAGAATTGATTTTGGTGTAGGCTTAGATTTTAAGAGCAGGCTGAGAAAGGTTTCTGTAGAGAATTACAGAGCTGTGGGTGTTGAGTCGTGATGTGCTGCGTGAAAGAGAAAGAGAGAGATGGAGAAAAACAGATAGAGTCAGACAGACAAAGAGAGAGAGGGCCATAAATTTCCTCTGAAGTCAAAGTCAAATATGAACACTGAGAGTGATTTAAACATACAAAAATCTCACATAAATATGTCCAGGTCACTTTTAAAGGGATAGTTCACCCCAAAATGAAAATTCTCTCATGATTTACCCTCATGCCATCCCAGATGTGTATGACTTTCTTTTTTCAGCAGAACACAAATGAAGATTTTTAGAAAAATATCTCTTCTCTGTAGGTCCATACAGTGCAAATGAAGGGTGATCAGACCTTTGTAGCTCCAAAAAGCACATAAACGAAACATAAAAGTAATCCATACGACTCCAGTGGTTTAATCTACAACCCCAATTCCAAAAAAGTTGGGACAGTATAAAAAATGCTAATAAAAACAAAAATAAGTGATTTGTAAATTATAATCACCCTTTGCTATATTGAAAGCACTACAACTACACATAATATGTTTTTCCTTGTGAATTTCATTTTTTTCTTCTTTTTGTTTTAATGTACAGTAATTTCAAATCAGATGATTGCAACACGCTCCAAAAAAGTTGAGACAGTCAAGTGTTTACCACTGTGAAACAACACCATTTCTTCTAATAACACTTATTAAGCATTTGGGCACTGTCGACACAAGTTTAAGTTTAGAAAGTGGAATTTCCCCCATTCATCCATTATGTAGGTCTTTAGCTGCACAATTGTATGAGGTCTACATTGCCGTATGGAGTGCTTCATAATGCGCCACACATTCTCAATTGGAGACAGGTCAGGACTGCAGGCAGGCCAGTCTAGCACCCACACTCACTGCTCATACAGCCATGCACTTGTAATCCGGGCAGTATGTGGTTTGAAGTTGTCCTGCTGGAAAATGCAGGGACGTCCTTGGAAAAGATGGTGCTGGATGGCAGTATGTGTTGCTCCAAAATTTGTACATATCTGTCTGCATTCATGGTGTTCTCACAGATGTGCGAGTTACCCATGCCATGGGCACTGACACACCTCTGGCACATACAGACACTGGCTTTTGGACCTGACACTAATAACAGCTTGGATGGCCCTTTTCCTCTTTGGCCCAGATAACACGATGGCTGTGTTTTTCAAAAACTATTTGAAATGTGGACTCTTCGGACCAAAAAACACGGTTCCACTGTTCTACCTTCCATCTATGATGAGACTGAGCCCAGAGAAGTCAGCAGCGCTTCTGGACAGTGTTGATGTAAGGCTTCTCCTGTAAATAATAAAGTCTTAGCTTGCATCTGTGGATGCAGCGGCGAGTGGTGTTGACTAACAAAGGTTTATCTCAAGCCCATGTTCATGACATCCATTACAGATGAATGATGTTTTTTAAGACAGTGATATCTGAGGGATCAGAGATCACGCACATTCAGAAGTGCTTTCGTCTTGCCCTTTACGCACTGAGATTTAACCATATTCCTTAAATCTTTTAACTATTTTGTGCACTGTAGAGGGTGAAATGCCCAAAATCCTTCCAATTTGTCTTTGGGGAACATTGTTCTCAAAGTGCTGGATTATTTGCTGAAGCATCTGTTGGCAAACTGACAAGTCTCGAATGATCTTTACTCTTGAAGGACTAGGCTGTTTTTGGAAGCTCCTTATATACTATAGCACGATTGCCTCACCTGTTTAACATCTCCTGTTTCACATCGCCTTGTTATTTCAACTCGTCAAATTATTTTTACTCTTAAATTGCCTGTCCCAACTTTTTGGAGCGTGTTGCAATCATCTGATTTGAAATTATTGTACATTTGTGTTCCGCAGAAGAAAGAAAGTCATACACATCTGGGATGGCATGAGGGTGCGTAAATGATAAGAGAATTTTCATTTTTGGGTGAACTATTCGCTTAATCCCAAAATAATATATATATAGTCTTATAGCCATAGTGTTCCTAATAAAGTGCTCGGTGAATATATACACCGATCAGCCACAACATTAAAACCACCTGCCTAATATTGTGTAGGTCACCCTCGTGCCACCAAAACAGCGCCATCCCGCATCTCAGAATAGCATTCTGAGATGATATTCTTCTCATCACAATTGTACAGAGCGGTTATCTGAGTTACCGTAGACTTTGTCAGTTCGAACCAGTCTGGCCATTCTCTGTCTGAACTGCCGCTCACTGGATGTTTTTTGTTTTTGGCACCATTCTAGAGTAAATTCTACAGACTGTTGTGTGTTGAAATCCCAGGAGATCAGCAGTTACAGAAATACTCAAAACCAGCCCATCTGGCACCAACAATCATCCATGCAATTATCTAATCAGCCAATCGTGTGGCAGCAGTACAGTGCATAAAATCATTTAGATACGGCTCAGGGGCTTCAGTTAATGTTCACATCAACCATCAGAATGGGGAAAAATGTGATCTCAGTGATTTCGACCGTGGCATGATTGTTGGTGCCAGATGGGCTGGTTTAAGTATTTCTGTAACTGCTGATCTCCTGGGATTTTCACACACAACAGTCTCTAGAATTTACTCAGAATGGTGCCAAAAACAAAAAAAATTCAGTGAGTGGCAGTTCTGTGGACAGAAATGCCTTGCTGATGAGAGAGGTCAACAGAGAATGGCCAGACTGGTTCGAACTGACAAAGTCTACGGTAACTCAGATAACCGCTCTGTATAATTGTGGTGAGAAGTATATAGTCTCAGAATGCTGTTCTGAGATGCGGGTTGGTGCTGTTTTGGTGGCACGCGGAGGACCAACAGCATATTAGGCAGGTGGTTTTAATGTTGTGGCTGATTGGTGTCTATATATATATATGAATTTTGCATTCATTTTTAGGACAAGATTTAAATATTTTTTAATCACATTTGCCCCCATTATCATTATCTTAATGCAAAAAAAGTTATATATATTTCTCATTACTGTAATGAGAAAAAAACAACAATGTATTATTTAAATTGTAAAGTATATATACATCATTGTATTATCTGTTGTACTGTCTCCAATTTATGCTGATTAAATAAATAAAAAAACATTGTATTTAAGAATTTTTATTTTAAGAGTAAAACTTTACAGTATTGAGAATCTAATGAGAATGACAATTGATGACAATTGAGAATAATCAAATGACAGGATATATTACAGCAATGAGAACCTCTTAATGATCCTAACATTTTTATTTTGGGGTAAAATTCACCCGAGTATCGGTGCTCCCTATATGCATATTATGCCGCCTGCGTAGGGCACCAGCTCCCTAGGGGGACATCATCTTACCCTAGGGGGGCACCAGAAAGTCTACTTTATACGTTATTCAAGGGCCTGATTGCAGTCGCCGAACATAGATGATCGCCTTGCAGCTCGCACCATGCCAGACTGTCGCCTCGATACCACCTTCAACACCCCTCCATCCTCATGTCTGATGATCGTGGAACTCTGATTCTGCCTAGCATCCTTGTGTGCTCAATGGGGATAACAAAGTCATATGCATTTGGAACAATATGATGGTGAGAAAAAGATGACAGAAACTTCATTTTTGGGCAAACTAACTCCAATACATTTGGGAAATGTGTTAAATACTGCAATTATAACTTCTGCTCTGAACAGTTCCCTTTTGAATGACCTCTCTCTCTCTCTCTCTCTCTCTCTCTCTCTCTCTCTCAGCATGGCTTCTATAAGTAATCTCTCTCTCTCTTCTCAAGAGCATTGCAGTAAGCTATAAATACACCTGACACTGCAACACGCTATAGTCACCTTTATGAAACCTTTATGTGTGGTATAACTGCATGGGGAATTCTCCATCCTGTTTTTTCCTTGCTGCCCACACAAGATTGACAAACGTAAAGGGATATTTGCCTGGATATTGTTTGTAATGCTCAATATGTGACGTAACGACTGGCTTTTCCCTGCAGTGTGGGCCTGATGTACACAGTAAGCTGCTAAAATTTACTGTTTAGCCATGTGTCCTTATACAGATTTAGTGAACAGATTGTCCTTTTCTGAACTTATTGTCTAATGAATTAATTTAAATTAAAAACAAAAGTATCACTGGATGTGACTCAATGCACATCCAAAAAAATCCTGGCCGGATGAGCCGCGTTTAAAGCCAATATACATGCACATGCACTGATACTACATTGGCAACTATAAATAGGCTGCTATTAGGCTAAATAACTATATAACATATATATGTTTATTCATATTATTATTATTATTAATGCATTTAATTGTTATATATCTGTTGGACATATGGATCTTTTGCCATATTGCCATTGTTTCGGTTAGGATTAGGTTAGTGCCAAAGAACACCAGTTTAAAACACCAGTGCATGGCCTCACATGGCTGATTGTTTTAACCAGAGATGTCAGCTTATTAGTTAGTGCTTGAGAGATTCTCACCTCGTGAGACAGGTAGAAAGCTGCGATGCCAAGGGGCCAGAAACAGCAGAGCATGGAGAACACGCTGAGGCCCATGTGGTCCTTGGGGGGCATCATGAGGAAATTGTCCTCGCTCTCAGAGTCACTTGAGTACTCACTCTGCAGAAAACACAAAACACTCAATGAATCACGACATCAACTCCCTCTGTTTCACATCTTTTATCTTCTTTTTAGGGAAAAACAACAAGCCATCTAATGAGTAATAATGGTAACACTATAAAATGTCAAGGAGGTCTTCTCCTCTGTTGTTGTTGTAGTTGTCAGAAACACGTCACATTACAAAAGTAAAATGGATTGTGCCTGCCATTCTCTGTTGACGTCAATACCTTCCTGAGCTGAAAATACATTCAGAAATCAAATAATTTTTTACTTGATTCATTCTGTGCTTCTTTTGTTTGTACATATACGATAGACAGATGCTTTTGCAGCATCTCACTGGTTTTCAGCATCATAAACATCACGTTTAAGAACGCCGTGGCAAGTTAAAAGTAGTTAAAAATTTGAAAATTGTGTATCCAGATCCCTGCTTTCTGCAACTACTTTTATTTGGCCATTGACATACCTTGGGTCTTGTTATGTTACGTCAAGCAATCAAGAACGCATCTTGTGACAGGTGTTGTGCCGATTTCCGACCCCCTGTGGTTATTGTGGTTATTTTTAGGGATAGGTGTAGGTGTGGCATTTAGGGATAGGGACCATGGAGTCCTTAAAGGAATAATTCACACAAAAATTTAAATTCTCTCATCATTTATTCACCCTTATGCCATCCCAGATGTGTATGACTTTTCTCTGAATTTCTCAGCTCTACAGGTCCATACAATGCAAGTCAAAATTTTGGCACCCATTCACTTGCATTGTATAGACCTACGTAGCTGTATTATTCTTCTACAAATCATAATCTGTTTTCTGCAGAAGAAAGAAAATCATGCACATCTGGGATGGCATGAGGGTGAGTAAATGATGAGAGAATTTAAATTTTTGAGTGAACTATCACTTTAAGGCCTTTACACACCAAAAGCGAATTTTCACGGCAAGACTTTTTGAAAAAAACAAAACAATGGATTCCTAATGAGCCATTCACACCTGGAGTGAACATTCACACCAAATCTCGTGCCATCAAAGTGAGGCTTTTTTTGCAGCAAGTGTGTAGGTTTTTTTTTTCTTTGCCGGGTGATGAAATTCCCTGACCAATAAAATATGAGCTTTGGATCACGTGTCAGAAGCCGTTGCAGTTACCAAAACCAGTGCAACAGGTGGCGCTAAAGCACAGAAAGCTGTTTTGACCACCGACATTAAAGGCTGAAGGAACTCGAGGAAGAATTGCTGTGCTATTGCTGTGGCTCTCTGCACTCTGTATAACTGTCTTTGTATCAAAATGCCTTTGTATACCAAAAACATGGTGGTGTCTCCACAACATTATGTAATTGTTATTGCTGGGCTTATCATTTGCAGTCACTGACAGCAGTTAAGTTTTAAAGTATCTTGTAATGGGTCAGACTGAAGATGGGTTCCCTATCTGTCACTCACTCGACGTTGGTGTCGATGTAGTGACACTAGGGGTCACTCTCGGGAGCCCGAGACACCTCTGGTCTTCGATAAAAGGCCAATGAAAATTGGTGAGTGGTATTTGCATGCCACTCCCCCGGACATACGGGTATAAAAGGAGCTGGTATGCAACCACTCATTCAGATTTTCTCTTCGGAGCCGAACGGTCATGCTCATTGAGCTGAATACTACTGTTCATTCACCTCTGCTGGATCTGACGGCGCATTTCAGTGGCTTCTCCCCCCTCTGCACTGGTGCACTGCAGAGAACACCCCTGGGCGCTTCGGCAGAAAAACTAGAGAGTATATTTTCTGAAAGAGCATTTTTCCCCTCTAAAAGAGTATATATTTCTCTAAAAATGCGCACACACGGAACGTCTTTTTAAAGACGCGTCTTTTTAAAGATGCTTTTCCGATTGTGTGTTATTCCTGGTTGTGCTCGTTATCTCTCGCCTTCTAACGGTCACGGTCTTCGTGTCTGGGCACTGCTCACGCGGAGACAGCGTTCGTGGATGGTCACATTCTCATTGCGAGAATATGTCCATGGCAACGTTGCGGTCGCGGCTCGCCTTCGTAAGAAAGCGAGCCACTCCAGAGGCTCCCGCCTCGGTCCTTTTACCCACGGGTATGAGGCCAGCGCGGCTAGCACTGGGGGCGATTTGGGGACCCCAATGGGACTGCCTCCGCCGGGTATCCCCCCGCGGACCTCCCATTCCCCAGCACGCTCGTCTGCCCCGATCGGGTTTCCAGGTGAGTCCGCCAGCTCGTCTCACGGCGAGTTCGACCTCTTATTCGGAGCCCGCGAAAGTGATGAGCTCTCGAGCACAGCATCGATGAGCGGGCTCGTCCAGTCGGAAGCCTCAGCTGGGCTCCTCCCTTCGGGGTCGATTGCCCAGTCACAGGCTGACGCGGAGACGGAGAGCGGTAAGGCTCGTCACCTGGGCTGTCATTATCATTAGCACCTGTCTCTCGTTATAGTGATGGTGGAGAGAGACCTGAAAAAGCCGACAAGCACATCAGTCGGGAGAAAGAGAGAGACCAGAGAGAGACTGTTCTTGTGTGTGCGAGAAGAATTATTGTCTCGTTTGTGTGTGATTACTTTGCCACTGAGTGCCCTTATGTTTGAGTTTTGTGAACGACGCTGAAGAGTAATAAAATCCTCACGTTGACTGTTTCTGCTGCCTTCTAACTCCTCCATTTGCCCTGAAAATATGAACTCTGTTACACTGGTGCCGAAACCTGGGATTTGGAGGATAACGTCGTCATGGACCCTTCACCACTGGGCGACGTAATCAAGTCCCTCGCCAGCATCCAGCAGAGCCAACATCAAGCCCTCATGGATTTACACCTGGAGCAGGAACAGCGTTTCCAACTCCTGCTCCAGGCCTAAGCGGAGGATCGGCAGGCGTTCCGGAGACTGATCGCCAGAGAGGGGGCTGCAGCTGCGACCCCAGAGTCCACAACCCCTGTTACCCTCATCAAGATGGGGCTGAGCGATGATCCCAAGGCCTACCTCGACTTATTTGAAAAGACGGCTGAGGTGTGGAGATGGCCACCCGACGCTCTTTGGGGAAGCACAGCTAGCAGTCCGGCAACTTCCTGCTGCCAGCCTCCTCAACTACAGAGACCTGAAGAAGGCGACTGTGCAACGGGTTGGCCATAGTCCTGAGCAGAACTGCCAGCACTTCAGGACCCTGAAGTTTGGGAAGCACGGCCGCCCACTTGCTTTCGCGCAACAGCTCCGGGAGGCCTGTCGAAGATGGCTGCTGGCAGAGGGAACCCACGGTACTGTGGATATCATCAACCTGGTGATACTGGAGCAGTTCATCTCTCAACTCCCTCGGCGGATGACCGAGTGGGTCCAGTGCCACCGCCCGGCATCACTGGAAGAGGCCATCCAGCTGGCAGAAGACTACATGACAGAATTTCCAGGAGGCAGAGAACCAGAGGCGCTTTCTTCTCTCTCTTCTCTCTCTTTCTCTCCTACCTCTCAAACCCCCCCCTCCCATTTCCTTCCTGTTCCAGCTCACCGGAAGTGGGGAGGAGCCCTGCCCAATCCCTTCCCCTTGTCTGTGTCTCACCCTTCCCCTGTCTCCCTCTGCTCTTCCCCCATGGTTGTCGAGACCACCCCCATGGGCACGGTAGGGAAGCCTGGGCCAGTCTGTGTGAGCTGCGGGGAAGCCGGGCACTGCCAGGATCGGTGTCCAGTGATGGAGTTGGGGATGCTGATCCAGATCCCTGACGCTCCGCAGGCTGCCCCCGATGGGGCAGGGATGTATCGGATACCGGTGAGTTTAAAAGGGGATACATATCAGGACCTGGGTAGCTCAGCGAGTACTGACGCTGACTACCACCCCTGGAGTCATGAGTTTGAATCCAGGGTGTGCAGAGTGACTCCAGCCAGGTCTCCTAAGCAACCAAATTGGCCCGGTTGCTAGGGAGGGTAGAGTCGCATGGGGTAACCTCCTCGTGGTCACGATGAGTGGTTCTCGCTCTCAATGTGGGCTTGTAGTAAGTTGTGCATGGATCGCGGAGAATAGCATGAGCCTCCACATGCTGTGAGTCTCCGCAGTGTCACGCACAGCGAGCCACGTGATAAGATGCACGGATTGACTGTCTCAGAAGCGGAGGCAACTAAGAATTGTCCTCCACCACCTGGATTGAGGTGAGTAACCGCGCCACCACGAGGACCTAGTAAGTAGTGGGAATTGGGCATGTCAAATTGGGGAGAAAAGGGGATAAAAAAAAATTAAACAAATAAAAAAATAAAAAAGCTTTGGATACATATCAAGCTTTGGTGGATTCGGGTTGTACCCAAACCTCTATTCACCACCGCTTGGTGCAAGGCAGGACATTGGGTATGAATAAACGGGTGAGTGCGCGGTGTGTGCATGGGGATATTCACAGGTATCCAGTGGTTACCACTGAGATACTATTTAGGGGGGAAAAGCATAGATTAGAGGCTGCGGTTAATTCCCGCATCACCCATCCACTGATATTGTGAATTAATTTGCCTGATTTTAGGAATTTATAAAGGGAAATATATGTGGATGGGTCCTGTAAAATGTTGTCTCGGTGTGTGACGTGCGATGCTATGGCTGGGGAGGCTGTTTCCACTGCCTCCTGACTCCTCCAATTGCCATGACAATATGAACTCTGTTACAGTGATAAAACTGACAGTCAACTTGTCCAGCAGGTAAACTGAAATAGTTAAGGCTTAAGGGATAGGGACCAATCAGGAAGTGGGAAGTAAGACTCTGGTGGGGAGTCAGATTTCAGTACACCACCGGCTCACATGAGTGTGTTTACATTCACTTTAAAAGTCTGATTTCTTAGTTAAAACTAAATGATGACTAACCAATTCCTTGCAAGTTCTTTGAGACAAAGTATAAAGTACATTTATTTATGATGATTTTTTATTGTTTGTTGTAATGCCTCATGTACCATAATTTAATCACAATTCACAGAAAACTGTGTGATTAATTAGTTAAAAAATCTGAAGCGATTCACAGCCCTAGTTACAAGCTTAAATAACTCTGGTAGGTAAATACATACTTTTATTATGTAATTTACAAACTGTTCTTTTCAAGAGTCATGACTAAATGAGTACATTTTTTTAATACATTATTTTTATATGGTTAATTGCACTATATTAACGCAGTAAATCGACAGCCATAATGATCAGCATTTAAATCAGGCTGAATCCCATAGCAACTGAAGGTTAAATGAAGGTTATGAAAATACAAAAACATATTATATGGCATAATGTACTTTTGTAATTGGCTGTCATTGAAACTTCATACAGCACTATTTTAAAGACTACAGTTA
Organism: Myxocyprinus asiaticus; assembly: GCF_019703515.2. Taxonomy (NCBI): domain Eukaryota; kingdom Metazoa; phylum Chordata; class Actinopteri; order Cypriniformes; family Catostomidae; genus Myxocyprinus; species Myxocyprinus asiaticus. The sequence goes on from NC_059366.1 coordinate 9,609,738, forward strand.
CTGTACATGCAACATATTTTCACCTTTTTTGGCAACATATTTTCATAACATATTTTTGTGAATAGTTTGTAAATATTGTTCACTAAATACAAATTCTGTCATTTCTGTGCATCCTCTTATTTTAATGAGGATTTTGTCCCCAACTAGCAAAAAAACAAAACAAGATTTTATCAGGTGCTTTACCTCATAGAAACTGAAATTCTCAAGTTCACATGAATGACGCAACACATCTATCTATTCACTTCATCTTTGCTTGATAATGTTGTGTAATGTGTTGTAGCTGCTTAAATGTGTTTATAATGTAAATGTGATTGTTGCCTTTTTAACCTTACTTACTGTATGTACAAGGGCACAAACAGCTTGCACAATCTGGCTCTCTTGTAACAGATTTGCACCAAAATGACCCTCTGCATATGTTAATTCAAATGGGCAGATTCAACTGCACCACCTGGACGATGCTCCGCTCTGTGTCAGGATAAAGGGTGGAAACTACGTCACTCAAGCTTTAAATCCACTATAGAGGCTATAAAATTGGACTTACATAGACAGATACTTGACAGATTAAATTAAAGAAAATAAATAAATTTATTATATATATATTATTGCCTTATACCTCATTGGGTAAAACTGTATATATATATAACATCCATAAAAAATGCACTCTGGGTTATGAATTCGAAGGCAGTGGAAATGTACAGAATTCTGAGTGACCACTGAGAATTTTCAACAATGCATTTATACCATATCACAAGTAGCATGAAGAAATTAACAAAGGGAATTACAAAAGGTATACTTTTGATAAGCCATATTTCTGATCATGCAAATGTAATGAATGTTAAATGAGCAGTTTCATTGCTGAGCTCCGTCCAACCACATTGACAAATCTCAGCACACATCTTGAATGCTCTCATTTGCTCAAATTGGCTTTTTTGGTGAGATGGCACGTTGCACTTCAAACCTGGCACATCTTATTCCAAACAGTGTGTCATGTGTAGCAACGTGAGGGGAGACGCAATGATGCAACTGTTTGAGAAATGCGCCTGCATAATAGGAATGTCAAGTGTTCCATTAATTTTATTCCGAAATATACTTCAAAAAGGTCAGAACATATTCTAAAGGCTGTGATAATGAAAGAGAGCTGCTGCCCTTTCATTTCTTGGAGGCATGATAGAGTTCTCTCTGCTTAAGTAAGAATGCTGCAGACATAAGAACAGCTATGTGCTCGTGAAAGCAATATGGAAAAGTGTTATATACGAGTCATCAGAGATGCCGCGCATGCTTTCCTGTCTGACAGGGTTTTTTGTTTTTTAGGACAAAGCAATCAGACTTTCATTCTCCACATTTAATAGACTGATTAATGTCTCCATGAAGTAGATTTTTAATTAGGCATTCAGATTGTATTATGGAATACCCAAAACAGACATGTAAGTATGTGAAGATGGTTTTGCAGTAAATGCAGTGTGAAAAAAATTACATTTTGCATGCAGGAATAACATGCAATGACATTCTACATTTTCTAAAACATTTGAAAGAAAGAATCGGATGTCAGGAAAACTTTCCAGTAAATGGTGGAATTTTGGAATCTTCATTAAAGAAATAGTTCAAATAGTCTGGATCTATTAAGTTATTCAAAAATACATCAAAAATGCAATTCACACACAACAATTACTTGAATTACACCTCTTCCATGATGTAGATACTTTCAATTTCTGAATTCAAAGTCATTTTGATATTTTTTCTGGGGCTTCAAGTTAAAAATTTCTAAGTGGTGTAACCGTCTAAAGACAGTAAAAATAAGGTTTCATTAAAGCTGAAATTCTTGAAAAAAAACAAACCTTGGCATGAGTAGTTTGGAATAATCTTTAAATTATTATTATATTTATATATAAATATGTATAAATTGTTTACGATTTTTTTAAAAACATCTGTTCACCAAGTCAAAGTCAAGTGGTGTAACCAACATGCCATTCTGTTGTCAAGTGGCCAAAAAGAATAAAAGAAGACACCTTAAGTCTGCATTTAAATTTTTATGAAAAGGCACATTTTGTTAATGTCAACAATCATGTCATGGTCCAAATCACTGAGATCAAATTTTTTCCCCATTCTGATGGTTGATGTGAAAATTAACTGAAGCTCCTGACCCAGTTACTGCTGTACTGTACTGCTGCCACGCGATTGGCTTATTAGATAATCGCATGGATGATTGCTGGTGCCAGACAGGCTGGTTTGAGTATTTCTGTAACTGCTGATCTCCTGGAATTTTCACGCGCAACAGTCTCTAGAATTTACTCTGAATGGTGCCAAAAACAAAAAACATCCAGTGAGGGGCAGTTCTGTGGACAGAAATGCCTTGTTGATGAGAGTGGTCATCAGAGAATGGCCAGACTGGTTTGAACTGACAAAGTCTACAGTAACTCAGATAACCACTCTGTACAACTGTGGTGAGAAGAATATCATCTCAGAATGCTATTCTGAGATGCGGGTTGGTGCGGTTTTGGCGGCACAAGGGGACCTAAACCATATTAGGCAGGTGGTTTTAATGTTGTGGCTGATCGGTGTATATATATATATACACACACACACACACATTTATTCATATCTTGAAAAATATGCTTAAAAACTTTTTCAAAATTAATTTGTGTACACTCGCATCTATTCAAAGAGCAAGCAAAGTATTTTAATACATTTTACTTGATAGTTAAACCACTTGCCACAAAAATTATGAAACCAACATGGACACCATTTTTATATTTCTACGAAATTGACATGGATTTTAAATGAGTTTTAAAAGATTTCTAATTTCTTATCACCTCAGACAACCTTATTTGTCATTGACCCTCATAGGATCTATATTCCAAGTCTTCTTATTCTCTGAAAAGCTTACCATCTGCCAAAGTGACATTAGTGAATAACAACTTAAATTTCCATCTGTTCCTCATACAAAGCTATTGTAAGTCTGTAAAATAAGAAGTAATTGCTTAAGATGTCTACTTTTATGGTGTTTATTTGTCCTTTTTTTGCTTGACAGCCATGGTCACCATGAACTGTCATTGTATGGAAAAGAGCTACATGGAGATCCTTCAAAATCTCTCCTTTTGTATTCCACAGGATAAAATATCAGCATATATGTTCAAAATGACTTGAGGGTGAATAAATAATAATCTTTTTTTATTTTTGGGTAAACTATTCCTTCAAGGAATTCATCGGATAAGACCTTTTAAAGGTCACCTGATTAATTTGAAAAAGGAATAATTGAGACACAACCCACAGCACATCTGCATGTTTCCCTCTGCAGCGCACTTGCACAGGGCTCTTAGAGTAGCACAGCGGACTCAGAACAGGTGGTGCAAACAGGCGGGCAGCAGCGGGAAACTGGCTGTCCAGACCGGCTCTCTTTTCACTCTCTGCACTCTTCTGATCGCCCACTCTCTCTCTCTCTCTCCCAGTCATCTGGCAGGAGCTCTGGACACATGCTCTCACAAAGATCAGCACCACCATGACAGAATGGTCTTAAATTCAGTGTAACAGCACCATGAGACTGAGCTCACGCTTTCGTTACCATTGGACCAAGTGTGGTTTACATTGTTAAGGATTACTTAGGAGCACTAAGGAGCACTTTAGCAAATAGTTCTGTTCTAAAACCTCGTGAGCTGCCTATGTAGGCAGCAATTAAGGCATCATAGGCACTATCATAGACATAATAATTCTGCCTTCTAAGCTACCTCTATTTGGCCAAATTTTAAGGTAGCCTTCCATGCATCCTTCATATTGAGAAGGCATTGTGACAGCTCAGTGAAAAAATCTATCCAAGATGGTGAACAAAGCGAGAGAACTGTAGATTCTAAATATATTTCATTCAATATCAATAAGTAGGATATTGTTATTTTTTATTTTACCCAATATTTTTGTATGCTTTGTATTTTTATGCTTACTAGAGTATGTCATCGTTAGCCTAGCAACATGCTAATGTCAAACCCTATTGAAATCAATTGTGAGTCGAGCAAGCACCTCACATGAAAAGCACTATGTGTATTAAATGTAGAATTTCTGCCTACTGTATGTAAAGCCTTCTAAATTGGTCCCTTATGTGGTCGTTCAAACCGCTAAGATACGTTTTTAACAGTTGAAGTTCTTTTTAACTTGACACAGTGTCTAAAAAATGGTGCGCTCCTGCGCAAGATGCTGAAAATCAGCAAGACATTTTGCAATGGTCAAAGACACCCATCTAGCGCATCTTTACATAAAACGGATGCTAAATGCGTCCAGAGGTGTGCTATCTAATAATTTAGTTTTTTATTCAAGATTAAGATTTTAAAATCTCCCTTTTACCCATTGGTAGAATATTGGTAATTAAAATGAAAACATCAACAAAGATATCACCTTAACCTTGTGTATTTTGGCTTCGCTATACGCAACGCATAATTAAAATTAATTTAAACTTACTGAAAACTGTTTGCAAGACTCTACACTGTCAATTAAGGGTTAAACTTCTGCTGCAGCGCATCACATGACACAACACCCTGACCTCGCTACTACGGATGCAGCACCAACAAAAGTGCCTCTGGTAAGAAAACTCTTTACGTTTTTTTTATCTAAACCTGTTCAGATGAAAAGTAGTAGCATCTCTAGTTTCGTTTGATATGCCGCTTTAAAAAATCCATTAATTTTTCGGGCGTCAGCGTGCTTATAAAAATTAAGTCCACATATGTGGAAAATGGGACCTTATTACCTCAAAAATTTTAAATGCATGTTAGTTATTTTGATTAATTTTCAACTATAACACATCTGTGAGGCATTTTGCTTCATTTTAATATCAATATTGTTATATTTAATTTTGTTATCACTGAACAATACGGTTGCCTCGACGTGGTGTCGATGCAGTGACACTAGGGGCCACTCTTGGGAGCCTGAGACACCTCTGGTCTTTGATAAAAGGCCAATGAAAACAGGCGAGTGGTATTTGCATGCATATAAAAGGAGTTGGTATGCAACCACTCATTCAGATTTTCTCTTCGGAGCCGAACGGTCATGCTCACTGAGCTGAATTCCCATGACTGTTCATTCACCTCTGCTGGATCTGACAGCGCATTTCAGTGGCTTCTCCCCCCTCTGCACTGGTGCACTGCAGAGAATGCCCGTGGGCACTTCGGCAGAAATAAAAGAGTATATTTCTCTAAAAGAGCGGCACACACGGAACGTCTTTTTAAAGACACGTCTTTTTAAAGATGCCTTTCCTTTGTGTGATATTCCTGGTTGCGCTCGTTATCTCTCGCCTTCTGACAGTCACGATCACTGTCTTTCGTGTCTGGACACTGCTCACGCGGAGACAGCGTTCGTGGATGGGTCATGTACTCATTGCAAGAACAATGTCCATGGCAACGATGCGGTCGCAGCTTACCTTCGTAAGAAAGCAAGCCACCCCAGAGACTCCCCGCCTCGGTCCTTCTACCCACGGATATGAGGCCAGCACGGCTAGCACTGGGGGCGATTTGGGGACCCCAATGGGACCACCTCCGCCGGGTATCCCCCCACGGACCTCCCATTCCCCAGCATGCTCATCTGCCACGATCGGGCTTCCGGATGAGTCCGCCGGCTCGTCTCACGGTGAGTTAGACCTCTTATTCGGAGACTGCGAAGGTGATGAGCTCTCGAGCGCAGCATCGGCGAGCGGGCTCGTCCAGTCAGACGTGGAAGCCTCAGCTGGGCTCCTCCCTTCAGGTGCGGTCGCCCAGTCACAGGCTGACGTGGAGATGACGACATGCTTTCCCGGGCAACCACGAGTGTCGGGCTAGAGTTGAAGCCTCCGCTCTCCCCTGAACCTTCACGGCTCGATAATTGGTTCCTAGGCTCGCGGCGCCCCTCAAAACCACGCCCTGCCCCTGTTCCTTTCTTCCCGGAAGTGCATGAAGAGCTGACAAGGTCATGGGAGGCACTTTTTACTGCCTGGTCCCAATCTTTCAGCTTCCCCACACTCACTACCCTCGATGGTGGGGCGGCCAACCATCGAGGGTAGTGGCACTCGCGGTGCACCTATGCCCACAGAGCGCCGCCACCTGGCGCAGGCACCCAAAGCTCCCGTCCAAGGCCTGTTGGTTTACGTCATCTCTGACGGCCAAGGCCTACGGTGCCACTGGAAAAGCCGCCTCCGCCCTGCACGCCATGGCTCTCCTGCAAGTCTGCCAAGGCGCTAAAGGAACTGCACGAGGGTAGTTCCGCCCCGGGATTGATGCAGGAGCTGTGCTCGGCGACCGACCTCGCTCTCCAGGCGATGAAGGTCACAGCGCGGTCTCTCGGGCGGGCGATGTCCACCTTTGTGTTCCAGGAGCACCACCTTTGGCTCAACCTGGTCGAGATGGGAGAGGCCGACAAGGCATGGTTCCTTGCTGCCCCCATTTCCCAAGTTGGCCAGTCCAGCGACACCGAGGACTTTGCCCAGCAGTTCTCAGCGGTGAAGCAGCAGACGGCATATCTATTATATTATCCGGCATATCCTGCCCCGGTGCGGCTCAAGATCCTGCACCCCGTCTGCTCGTCGCCAAGGGCGTCCCCTGCAGTGACTGCACCGGCTCCGCCGAAGCCCGCCCCTGTGGCCCGGCCCCAGCGTGGAGCCCACCGCAGGAAGCAGACACCACCCGTCTCGTGGCCGCCAACCGCGAAAGGCTTCGAAGTGCCCCTGAGACGGGCGACCCAGGGACAACGAAACCTGCTGCTCTGGAGCTGGTAATCAGACCACTCCATCCCCCGGTCGAGGGCCGGGAGGAGAATCTTTTGTTACCTTTGCATTTAATTGCGCTGCATGCCCAAGTGGCTGCAGTACCCAAGAGTTCAGCAAGAGCGGTTTCCTTGTTCCCTGGGTCACATATCCGGTGTGCATGGCCGTCATCACGACCACCGTCCACCACTCTATTTGGCAGGTTTGGTGCTCCAGCGGCGGTCTCTCCGCCCCTGAGTGCCCAGCTGTGGCACAAATTCACCCCCCGATGTGACAGTCTCCACGGGTCACGAGGACAGGCCTCTTCCTCCCCTGTCCCAGGCTGTTCCGGGGGTGGTCACAAGGAGCCAGGTAAGTACTTCGATGTCCCTGAACTCAACACGGCCACAACACGGTGTGGCACCTCAGGCTCCGCCCTGCCGCGAGGCCCCACCCGCCAGTACGTCTGACGAGATTGTCCCACCGGCCGAGATGAAGAAGGGGTTTTACAGCCCCTACTTCATTGTACCAAAAAAATGTGGTGGGTTGCGGCCAATCTTGGGCCTTACACAGACTCCCATCCTAGATGCTGACGCAAAGACACACTCTAGCGAGCAGACCTGGTGGGACCTGGTGCTCTCACACCTCAGCCAACTAGGGCTTCGAGTCAACTGGAAAAAGAGCAAGCTCCTCCTGGTTCAGAGCATCTCTTTTCTCAGTTTGGAGTTGGACTCCGTCTCGTTGACGGCGCGCCTCACGAATGAGCGCGCACAGTCGGTACTGACTTGTTTGAAGGCGTTCAAACAGAAAACAGCGGTTCCACTGAAATTTTTTCAGAGGCTCCTGGGGCATATGGCATCCTTAGTGTTGGCCACTCTGCTCGGGTTGATGCATATGAGACCGCTTCAGCACTGGCTTCAGACTCGAGTCTCAAGATGGGCATGGCACTGTGGGACACATCGCGTGGCCATCACGCCGATCTGTCACCGTCTCTTCAGCCCTTGGACCGACCTCACATTTCTACGGGCAGGCGTTCCACTAGAGCAGGTCTCCAGGTGTGTCGTGGTCATGACAGACGCCTCCAAAACGGGCTGTGGCGCTGTTTGCAACGGGCTTATGGACTGGCCCGCGGCTGCGTTGGCACATCAACTGCCTCCAGTTGCTGGCAATTCTGCCCGCCCTGCGGAGGTTCCGGCCATTGATCCAGGGCAAGCACATGTTTGCTCGGACAGACAACGCGGCAACGGTAGCATATGTCAACCGTCAAGGCGGTCTGCGCTCCCGTTGTATGTCACAACTCGCCCGCCATCTCCTCCTCTGGATTCAGCAACACCTCAAGTCGCTGTGAGCCACTCACATCCCAGGCGACCTCAACACTACAGCGAACGTGCTGTCATGGCAGGTTACTCTCAGGGGAGAGTGGAGACTCCACCCTCAGGTGGTCCAGCTGATCTGGAGTCAATTCGGACAGACAGAGGTAGACCTGTTCGCCTCCCAGGAATCCTCCCACTGCCCGCTCTGGTACGCCCTGACCGAGGCACCTCTCGGTATAGATGCGCAAATATGCGTTTCCCCCAGTGAGCCTACTTGCACAGACCCCGTGCAAGGTCAGGGAGGACGAGGAGCAGGTCGTCCTGGTAGCCACATCTGGCCCCTGGACGGGACGCGGAAGACCTAAGCGGTCTACCACCCGCGGTGGTAGACATGATCACACAGGCTAGGGCTCCCTCTGCGAGGCGCCTGTATGCCTTTAATTGGCGTCTGTTTGCTAAGTGGTGTTCTTCCCGACGGGAAGACCCCCAGAGATGCGCAGTCGGATTGGTGCTTTCCTTCCTGCAGGAGAGGTGGGAAGGGCGGCTGTCCCCTTCCACCTTGAACATGTATGTAACCGCTATAGTGGCACACCACGACACAGTGGACAGTAAGTCCTTAGGAAAGCATGACCTGATCATCAGGTTCCTGAGAGGCGCCAGGAGGCTGAATCCCTCCAGACCGTGCCTCGTTCCCTCATGGGACCTCTCTGTAGTTCTTCAGGGTCTACAGAGAGCCCCCTTTGAACCTTTGCAGTCAGCTGAGCTTAAGGCACTCTCCTTGAAGACTGCCCTCCTGACTGTGCTCACTTCCATCAAGAAGGTAGGAGACCTGCAAGCATTCTCTGTCAGCTAAACATGTCTGGAATTCGGTCCAGACTACTCTCACGTGATCTTGAGACCCCGACCGGGCTATGTGCCCAAGGTTCCCACGACCCCTTTTAGGGACCAGGTGGTGAACCTGCAAGCGCTGCCCCAGGAGGAGGCAGACCCAGCCCTGTCGTTTCTGTGTCCGGTGCGCGCTTTACGCATCTATTTGGATCGCACGCAGAGCTTTAGAGTCTCTGAGCAGCTCTTTGTCTGCTTTGGTGCACAGCGGAAAGGAAGTGCTGTCTCCAAGCAGAGGATCGCCCACTGGCTCACTGACGCTATAGCATATCACACCCAGGACGTGCCACCCCCAGTAGGGCTACGAGCCCATTCTACCAGGGGTGTAGCGGCCTCCTGGGCCCTGGCCAGGGGTGCCTCTCTAACAGACATTTGCAGAGCAGCGTGCTGGGTAACACCCAACACCTTTGCGAGGTTCTACCGGGTGGAACCGGTTTCGTCCCGTGTAGTGGCACGCAATACAAGCAGATAAGTCCGGGATAGCCGGCCGGGTGTATCGCTTGCACATAGCGCCTTTCACCTCCCCTGAGTTGAAGACATACGCCATTAACTCCCAGTAGTGAGAGACTCGCTGCCGGCCCAGTACACGTGCTAACTAAAAGCCCTGTACTGGGGTAGGTGCTCTGCATGTGGCGGTTCCCTGTAGGTAACCCCATGTGATGTATATCTTCCGCTAATTTGTTTCCCTGTTGGCAAACTGCATCTTCCTTGGGCAGAGGCCCCTCTGCCACAGTCCCCATGTTTGTAGTAACTCCTCCCCTGTTGGGTAGGACCTACCGTGAGACTTCCCGACATGACATACTTCTGACATAGCTCGGCAAGACCATGTGATGTATTTCCACTTAAATATCCCCCCTCTCTCTGGTCGAGGTATGGTCTCCGTGGTGTCCTCCACTTGGGAGGGACACCCTCCGACTAGACCTGGTCGGCCCAGTCAGATAATCCCCCCTTTTTAAGGGAGTGGAAAAAAAGAAGGGGAAAAGAGGCCACAACTGGGCTAGCCTGTCTCTATCTTTTGGGTAGTCGACTTGTCCCCAAAGTGCCATTCGACACTTATAACTATGTTGGGGGAGGTTATGTGTCGGCCTGGTGCGCTGGCTACGAGGCACACAGTTGTCTGCCCGTCACACATCGCCAGTTCACTTAACACAGTTCAGCCAGTTGCGCCGTTTTGTATAGGGACCCCTAGTGTCACTACATCAACACAACGTCAAGTGAGTGACAGATAGGGAACGTCATGGTTACTTGTGTAACCTCCGTTCCCTGATGGAGGGAACGGGACGTTGTGTCCCTCCTGCCACAATGCTGAACTACCCGCTGAAATGGCCGGGACCTTGTCTCGGCTCCTCAGCATAAAACCTGAATGAGTGGTTGCATACCAGCTCCTTTTATACCCGTGTGTCTGGGGGAGTGGCATGCTAAATAGTTAATTTCAGGCTGCAGATGATGTTTGGCCCACTCAACATGTTTGGCAGACATGGGACAATGATAATCAGTACATAGGTTCAGAATTTTATAATGCAAAATTTTATTTTAACATGGTTGGCAGTGATTGGATGATGCTGGCCATTACTGTGAATCAAACTTATTTATTTAGCTTTATAGAAAATCAGATGTAATGTCTCTAACATCTCAAAAACATGAATAATCAACACTCCTGGACACAAAATAAACAATTTGATGAAACAAATCTGAATTTCTATAGCTTGGTATTACTTAAAATTTCACAACTTAGTCCTGCAGTCCTCATATGTGGACAACAATTTTGTTTGCAGCACCCCCCACCCCCCGGTCAACAAATTTGCCTTTGTGTTGAAGCAGGTTTCGCCCAGGGCGCCATACAAGCTAGAACCGCTACTGCTCTATGCTCTCTCTCTCTCTCTTTATATATATATATATATATATATATATATATATATATATATATATATATATATATATATATTTACGTTTAGCAGGGAAATAAATTTACAGCGCAAGTATGGTTACTTCAGGGATGCTTGTGCATCAGCATTAGATGCTGGAAATGTCCCGCCCCTTACTGAAAAGGAAAATATGATTGGTTAGCAAATATCCAATCATGTCTGAAATGAACGTTCTGATTGGTGTATCAGTTTAGTCAGACTGTCTGTCTGTCTTGCCCATGCCAGCAGTTGTGATCCTGCCTCCCACAGCTCCGTGCATGTTTAGAGAGAATCTCTGTACACTTTTTAAAATAATAATAATAATAAACACACACTTCACACAAAGGTGCTGCGGCATCGTGTTATTAGATCGAAAAAGTTCCGGGTCAAAAGCCTACTCGTTGTACTGGCGGCTATTTATTATCATCACTTATTTCAGGTTGGCATATGCAAAATCCTAAGAAAGATAGGTGAGCATACGGCATACACTACTGCTTCTATGGACATATTCATGTAAAACAATGCAGATAGCGATGGTGATGTGTAATATTTTACACTTTTATTCTCTAAAGTATTGAAATTAACAAAGAGTGATATGTAATTTATATAGATTATTTGTACATACAGTAGACTAAACTCATCATTGCTGCATTTCTTATGAAATTTTAGGGGAAGCTGTGCTTCCTGTGAGAGGTCTTAAAGCAATCGCCCCTGCAAGTGGCTCTGATTCGGCATTTCATTTACACAAAACCAAAGCCTAAAACCTAAAACTTTAAAAGTGTTCTCTTGCTGCTTTGCAAGCACTGGTATTTCCTTCAGGAAATGCAAATCTAGTTTAAAGGTGCAATATGATAAACATTTTCATGTAATATTCGCCCTTTTTTTTGCCAATGTGAGAACGGCTTGTAATGCAACTTAAAAAATGAGTCCTTCCCGGACTTCCTAGGTTGCCTATTAAAGCCTGTAGACTGATATTAATGCGAAGGGAGCGGGTCGCTTTTGCCGTAAAAATCCAAAGGATGTGTCGTTTATGCGCGCTCCCGAGAGCCTTGCCTCAGTAATCACTTCTCTTCCGCTATTCAACAGCGACAACAAACTGCAACACTAGGTAACGTTATCTTAGAGATGGAATCCAGCAAACATGCAGCTCCCAGCACAACACCGACTCCTACACAAACTCAGAGTAAGCCAAAAAAAAAAAAAAAAAAAAAACATTTATCTACTGAATCCCATCTGGCTAAGTGGGAACGTGATCGTGGTCGAGTGAAAACTAGAGAGAGCATTTGACTCCTGGAGTGACCTTCATTCGGTTTTGGGGATCAGAACTGACCCTGAATTGGCGTTCTTCTTATTGGACAGGTAAGCTTACATAATTGCAAATCATGTGAAATATAGTGCCATGATGATTGATCTGTGTAATTTTAGCTAACTTGATCTTGCCTGCTAACGCTGATGAATTGCAAGCTACCTTGCTTCGTAACTTTGAAATAATTTCAACGATCTTCTCTTTATACTAAAAGTCAGGTATGCTGATTCACAGTAACTGACATAATGTTAATCTGTAATTATTTAGCAAGGTAAACTACAATAACACATGAAATGAATGTTAGACAATGTTCAAGATAATGCAAAAGACCCATTCATTAGTGTAACGTAACTTGGTTATACAGAAAATATTTACAATCTATTATTATAAAACAATATACAACAGTTAGTTCCGGACCTCGAATCTGATTGGACGAGAGATGTTCTATGAGTATTGATGGTCTCACACCATCAGCACTCGGACACTTCACTGTGTGTATTACTCCGCTTGTGTTCGTGCCGTTCTAAACTAAAGTGTAAGAGCAGTGCATATGTGTTAAGAGCTACTGTATGTGTGTCTCTTACATGTATTTTTTTTTTTACATTACATATGTTAGCCAGCAGGTGGTGGCAATAGATAATTTGTGTGTGCAATATGAGCTAGTTAGGTGACGTGAATCCTTGTCAGCCAGTGTTTACATACAACAGCGATCCATGATCAGCTTGTATTACTACTACACTACTAAAGCGAGAAAATAGCTAGGAAATAACTTGAAACCACTTTAAATGAACAACTTCAGCATTAAGGCTCATCACAGCTGAGAGACACAACAGAATGAATAATTACAGAACTCAAGGCGCTTACCTCTTACCGGAGTTTCCACATTGGAGAGGAATTACTATTTAAAATGGTGGAGGAGATTGCGGTTTCTATAGTGAATGACTCTTGCGCACCGGCTACCGTGAAATAGGGAGAAATACCCCCACTTGGACGGCTATTTTTCCACTGAGAAAGCTGATCTTCAGAAAGCTGACAGCATCTCTGCTTGGGTGTGGCAACAGGTGATCACAAACGGTCCATCTCTCTCACTCTCTCTCTCTCTCTCTCTCTCTCACACACACACACACACACACACACATCCATCCTTGTTTATCCAATAACTTGTTAGAAACAGCACAAGCCGTGATTCTATTTCTGAAGTGACATTTTTGAATTTCTAACGAAGGCATGGATGCATCATTTGGTTTGAACCAGCAACGGCAGATTCTGATCAATCACATAAGCAAGTAGTTCCATGCACAAATGCGTTTTTATGACCGTACTCAGTTTTTTCTATTTTTTAAAAATGTACTTGTTCATTGAACTTTTGTATATAAGCAATATCACATTCGCAATCATGTTATATGGCCCTAAATCCTCACTGCTGTGATTACCTATGGCACTCGGCCTGCGGCTGAATCACAGCAGTGCTGATGTAGGGTCATATCGCACTCTTGCTCGAGTGATATTGCTTAAATAGCGCATCGATATATCAAAATGACAGTTGTGAAAGAATCACATCAATACTGAATTGTGTCAACATATTTATAAAGTACAGTCTATTTTATAAACAGCTACTGTCATCATCCACCAAATTTAGATAACAGCTATTGATAAAGCTGGCTATCTAGCTATCGCCGACATAGGCTATCGTATAAATGTAGTCAATGTATCATGCAAAGAAAAGTGATTACTTCAAACTACAGTCTCGCATAGTCAGACCTATATCCACACTTTGTTTTAGCCCTGTTCCAGCACTGGAGAGTCAAATATAATATACAGTCTCAAAGTTTGTAGTAAAACAATCATAACTGTGTAATTTTAATTATGCTACCTCATCTGTCAGCATGATGTCGGTGAATCACGTTCAGCCTTTTTGTATGTTACGTCATTGTTTTGGTCGATGCTAGCTCGTTCGCGTCCCTATGGACTGTGTGCACGAGCACAAGCAACAGGCAGCTGGCTGCAGTTCACTTAATGGCCACAGGTGTCATTAATAACAAGGGTTTATGAATCTTACATACTGCACCTTTAAAGTGTAATAGTATTAATCTCTCACCTCAAGTTCTGGAAATTCATCATCATCATCATCTACATCATAGGACAGTGTCTGGATCTTGGCATCTTCCATAGAGAGATCCAGAAGCTTGCTGTCAGTGAACAGAAATCCATCTTTAGAGACAGCTGTTCCAGAAGAGGCAGGGGTCATGTCCTCAATAAAGGTGGTCTCGCAGCAGTCCCCTCCTTCACCCCATGCTCTCAACATGCTCTCGGGGTAAAGAATGAGGTTGGGTCTGTTGTAAGGGTCTATAGCTTGGGGCAGGGTGCTAGGGTTTAGCAACTGTTGAGGCCCTCTACCATCCTGTGTCCCATTTTTGTCCTTGGACACCACATGGCCCTGATACTGTGGGGCAGAATAGACAGTCACCAGTCCTTCCTTAGTCTCCACCATTAAGTTATGAGTATTGATCAAGCCATTACGTTTGCAACATTCAGGTCCTAAGTCCCCACTCCCTGATATTGGTGCATTTCCTTGAGGGAGAGTGTCTTTCTCATCTGCCGCTCCAGTTTCTAATCTTGTTCTGACCCCTCTCTCCATGCTGGTCTATTGAGCACTCGTGCGGAGGAAAGGTTTGCCTCACAAATTATTTTGTTGAGACATGAGGTTCAATTTTTGCTCCTGTCTCTCCTGCAAGAATCCACATGAGCATGGTCATAAAACTGATGGAAGATCCTGACACATCAAAAGAGGTGAAACAACAGGGGTTAATAGAAGATTAATATCAGTGAATGGGTGAATCTCACAAAACCTGTCAAGAACATGTCCTGGTCATATTTCACCCCCAAATCTATGAGAAATTATATTTTGTTTAAAGAAAAGTGCATTGCGTCAGCAGCATGGAAGACCCGGTTCAAATCACGCATTGAAATCAGTAAGAAATTGTTTCACATAATCAGTGGGGCATTGTTTCAAATTTCAGTAAGCACAGACCAATTTTAGCTAAAGAAAAGTCAACCTGATGTTTCCAATTTCACAGTGAGATTAGTCTGCTATTTTAGGACTTTTTTATTTTTTGCATTGGGACATTGTTTTCAAGACCAATAAGCACATTTCCACCCCAATTATCATTACCATAATGCAAAAAAACTCACATTTTCATTACTGTGTGGAACAAAAGAATTATGTATTATTTTAATTGTAAGAAATTTATAATACATCATGGTAGTATTTGTTGTATTGCCTTTAATGCACTATTGGGGAAGCTACTTTAAAACTGTAGTTTCCCAAGCTACAAACTACTCATAACTAAAAAGTAGTTAAACTACAGTCAAGCTACTCTTTTAAAAAGTAATTAGCTACACCGCACGCTACAAACAAACTACACTGAAGTTATTTAAAGAAGAAAATATTTTTAGACAAAATAAATGGTTTCTACAGTCTTTGTATTTCTCCCTCGGCTCCCTTACTGCATTTGTAATACTATGTGAAGAATGTAGTGTTTTGTGATACTTAAGTGCTACCCACTGGAAAATGTAGCCCAATGCTGTTAAAACTCTACTATTTGAAAATAGCTGAGCTACTGTCATGCTAATGAAAAATGTAGCTAAGTTAGTAGCATTGCTACTTTTAGTTAACTACCAGTACTCCTCAACATTGCTTTAATGCATGCTGATTTAAATAAAACAAATCATTATTTTACAGTATGTTTTCTCCCAGTTATATGGTAAAATTGGGGGAGCTCAAAAAGTCTGAACACATGAAAGTATTTTTTCTAATAAATTCACAATGCAAAAAATAATAATGGCCCTATTTTTCACTTCATTTTAAGGATAAAAAATATTATTTATAATTGTTTCATTTGATTTTGAGATTAAACATGACCTGGATGTTTGTGTGAGAGTCAAACAAATTATGAAGAAAGATAAAAACAAAAAAAATCAATTCATTCACAAACAAGAGCCACAAACCTGTGGAAATGTGTATACTGATTACTATATTGTCTATCTTGCACAATTTTGTCCTATACCAGGTAATGCAAATTTACCAATGCAAATTAATTACTCTAGTAACATAAGAAGCCTCTAACAAAGTGAATTTAATCTTTTTTATACTGAATATTGAAGACAGTATCTAATTTCTGAGTAATCAAGCTAAAAGGGTAAAAACAAAAATAAAATAAAAATAAAAAACATGAGCATCTGAATTTAATTTGTCCATGTTTTTGGACATTGAACAAATGTCTGATGTTCTCAGACTGTCTGAAAAACAGCATTAGCTGTTTTCCTCTGAATTCTCAAAGAACCCTTGAATTGTTGATTCCCAGCCATGCAAATATTGGTTGCTCTTATCTAATGCAAGTCTAGATCATTGATCCTAGACCTCTGTACCACTGCATTATCAAAACCCAATGGCCAAGTTCCCAGAAATGCATAAACTTTCTTTTCTGCTATGTTCAGCAGGAAAACCATTTTTGTGCCCACTGCTAGTGGCACCTAATGGGTGCAGCATCTTGATCTGATTTAGAGTTTACTGCCATGAGCACAGAAAATCCATCATACCATCAGGAGCGTCCTGTAATCAATTACTGGAAAGAGTAGGAACTCTAATATCTGATCTCAGCACTTTGGACATCAGCTTTCTAAAGTGTTTCTTCTGCATCACAGGGCCACAAGGAAAGTCATTACAGCTTTATCTACAAGTTAAAGAGATGTCTGAAAATGGGTGAATCAAATCATCAAATCATGAATTTAAAACAATCAATTTAAATTATGTGTAAAAACTAACAACTTTTAGTCTGTGGTAAGGCATAATATGAGGAAATAAGGCACAAAATATGAAATTCTGACTAGTCTGACCTTGTAAGCACATTAAAGACTGCAAGCATATAGCATTAAACATAGTTAATTTAAAACAGACAATGTTGTTTAGAGTTAAACATTAAGTATATAATTTCATTTCAATCTAAAACAAAGGCTCTCACATTTTCAATACACTGTTTTGTGTAATAAATAAAAAAATGTGTCTATATTTGTCATTCAGAAACAAAACTTTTAATACAGAGATCTGCATATGGGTAATTCTCAAGTAAATATCCTGGTCATATTTAACCCCAAATCAAAATATTTTTTTTTATAAATAAATAATTAAAATAATTATATTTTGCATCAATCAAATGAAGTCTACATTCAGGCCTATTAAGATATTTTTGCATTGTGACATTATTTTCAGGACACTTAATTACATTTTAAACCCCAGTTCTCATTACCATAACACAGTCATGTTTTACTGTATTACAGTAAAATCAGGCTGTTGTACAATGATTTTCTTTTTAATGATTAACATTTTTTTATTGATTCATATATTAAACAAAGAACAACAAAACATATATAAACAGAATCAATACTTAACTCCCACTAATACCCCTAATGGTTGGCGGAAGCTTTCCATTCTTTAATGATTCCGTATAAACTTCTAGCAAATGTGGAGTCAGTTCTGTAGCATAAGATCTAAAAAATTCAGCAGCAAAGCCGTCTGGGCCCCGGAGCCTTGCCTATAGGCAAGGCCTTAATTACCTCACCAAGCTCCTCCAAGGTTATCTCAAACTCAAGATAATTTTTTTGCTCAGTCGTCAATTTAGGGAGTTCTAATGGTTCCACAAAGTTTCGAATATCCTTATCAGTAGCCGAAGATGTGGAACTATGGAGATCAAGATAGAAATCTTTAAAAGCATTGTTTTATTTTTTTCCTTTTTTCACCCAATTTGGAATGCCCAATTCCCAGTGCACTTTTAAGTCCTCGTGGTGGTGTAGTGATTCGCCTCAATCCAGGTGGTGGATTTATCCTAGTTGCCTCTGCGTCTGAGACCATCAACCCGCGCATCTTATCACGTGGCTTGTTGAGCGTGTGTGGAGACATAGTGCATGTGGAGGCTTCACGCCATCCACCATGGCATCTGCGCTCAACTCACCACGTGCCCCACCGAGAACGAACCACATTATAGCGACCATGAAGTGGTTACCCCATGTGACTCTACCCACCCTAGCTTAGGAGACCTGGCTGGAGTCACTCAGCACACCCTGGGATTCGAACTAGCGAACTAGATAGTTACTCCAGGGGTGGTAGCCAGCGTCTTTTACCACTGAGCTACCCAGGCCCCCCTTTAAAAGCATTATTAATATCAATGGCCGAGGTAAATATTTCACCACCAGCAGATTTCACTGAAGGAATGGTAGAAAAATACTCTCTCTGCTTTATACATCTAGCCAAAAGCTTCTCTGCTTTGTCCCCCAACTCAGAGTATGACTGTCTTGCCCTGAATAGCCAAAACTCCACCTTCTACGACAAAATAGTATTATATCTGTATTTCAGTCGGGTCAATTCTCTGAGATCATCAGACGACATTCGGCACTTCAGTTCTGCCTCTGCACTTTTAATATTCCCTTCCAACTCCATGAGTTCTCGTGCTTTGGATTTTTTGGTGAAAGCGGCATACTGTATGATCCGGCCCCTAAGAACCACCTTAAATGCCTCCCAAGCCACGCACACAGAGGACACTGTGTACCAGTTGGTCTCCATATAAACACTGATTTCAGCCTTTAACATTTGTTGGAATTCAGGATTTTGCAAAAGGGATACATTAAAGTGCCAACTAAATGATTTATTTTTCTCCGTATGTGGCAACACCTCTAAACACACCAGGGCATGATCTGAGACTAAAATGTTTCCAATTGAGCAATCAACAACAGATGAAATGAGGGACTTAGTATAAAAAAAATCTATTCTAGAATAAATCTTATGAACTGATGAAAAAAATGTATAGTCCCCACCAGATGGGTTCAAAGTCTCCAGATATCTGTAAAACCAAGATTTTTACACATCCTGTGAAGCGTCAATGTTGCTCTAGGGGGATTACACATTTTTGCTTCACTATGATCAAGGACTGAATCCATCAAAAGATTAAAGTCTCCTCCCAATATTATATCATGAGGGGTGCCAGCGATTTGCTGCATCCCTTCAAGATCTATAAAAAAGCCCTGATCATCAGCATTAGGTGCATAAATATTAGCTAAAATCAACTTTTGCCCCTGAATTTCTGCTAAAACAATAATGACTCTTCCTAATTTATCTTTAATCTGTTTGAGACATTTGAATTGTAGATGTTTACTTATCAATGTAATGACTCCCCTGCTCTTACTTGAGCCAGCACTAAAGAAAACATGCCCGAATCTCTTTCACTTCTCCAGCCAAATTGACTCCCTGGTCCGAGGCCTCCGGAGGAGCATCAGCTTGAGCACGTAAGTGTCTATTAATGTCTCCAGAGCCCAAGGATTTTGAACTATTTAACATGTTGTCTTCCTAGAACAGTTATGGATCAGGGTGTATCAAATCTCACCGGATTATATCATTAAAAGTATCAAAACTAGCAAAGTGCACAGAGCTCGTCATTCACAAGTCCGAACCTCGCATTGCGTCACATGACCAGCATACAATGATTTTCTTAATTAAATCAGCAAAAATGAAAGGCAGAAACAACGGAGCACTACTATGCTGTATACATGTGTATACATACTATACATACAATTCAAATAATATATATTATTTTTCCATGTTGCGTTAATGAGAATATCATAATAAACATATTTTTTTGCATTGCGGTTATGAGAATTGGGGGTAAAATGTGGTAACTATCATGAAAATAATGTCACAAAGTAAAAAAATCTCTAAATAGATGTAATTTTCTATAACCAAAATATAATTTCTTCTTTGTTTCTTTAGATTTGGAGTAAAGTGGGACCAGTACATTTTCTTGACTGGTTTCATGACAATCACAGATATTAAATGCTCTGGATTTCATATCGCTTGAGCTTCAGTGGGTTTCAATCTTAGTAATAATGAGACATCAAACCAATGGATTCCTCCAAATGTGCAGTTTTAACAACATGCCACCAAACTAATTTATTGTTTACCTGAAATTAAGCTACATGCATTTAAAAATTACATTATTTATTTATTTTAATTTTTTCCTTTTTTGAGTGTTGTGATAATGAAACAATGTGATTCACTACACGCTTTTCCATTTTCCCTTCTTCTTCAATTTTATTAGTTATCTAAAAACAGATGCTTCCATTTTCATTAATGCAGACTTACTGGATTTAAACCTCAGGTGTCACATTCTATTAAACACAATTCAAACAAATGTATAACTCCATAACATTAGGTTCTCTCGTTAAATAAACCATGGAATGTCGAACAATGGGAATTCATTCTTGACGTTCAAAAACAGCCGTGCGTCCTGGAGCTCTCCATGGTATCTCAATCGTCGGCTATTTGAGTATGACTGACACACAAACAACGTTATTAGATTAGGCTGCTTGTAAATGTTTCACATAACCAACCAGTCTAAACATACCACTGCAAATATTAAGATTTTATGAGTGGGATCATCTCCCATTTCTTTAGATCATGGCAGAATCATGAATCAATCAACTCTCATAAACGAGCCAGTGCATCAAGTGATGCTTTATGGTCCAATGCGTAAAATGCACCAGTGCAAGAATGAGATCAGATGTTAGTTAGACAAATAGACCAAGAGAGAGGTTTCTGTTGCCAGGCTTCAGAAAGCCTCTGATGCACTGATGTCATCTTGGTGCAATCGTTCATTTGCTGTACAAGTTCGTGATCTGACTGGTAACTTACCTTTCAAGGTGAGCTGGTGTAGCTGTCAGTAAATGTTATGTTGAATAACGAATAATCTCATTGACTAAATGTTCGTGTCGGACCTCCTTTTATAGTAATGTTATTTTTGGAGCAGAGCAACAAATAAAAGTACAAAGTGTCCAGTTTGTGTCCTTCTTTTCAAGAAGTCGTCTATCACTTTAGTGAAGAAGAAAAAACGATCACCACCAAAAACCTTTCATGCGGACGCGATGTCGATTATACTGCATGTTGACAGACGTGTAATCACGACTGTAGTCAGACCAGGTAAAGAGGATGCCACGGCAGGACTGTTGATGTCTGTGCACTACAACGCACTCACGTTTGCCGTATCTGCGCTCTTTATATCGGCGCGTTCACGTTCCCCAAGGTCCTAAAGATAACATATCACAGGACGTCTTCAATTTATAAGCCTCTGTTCAGTGTTCAATGTTTTTTATTTTTATTTTATAATTATTATTATTTCACATGATATAAACAAAGAACAGTGAGCACTGCGTTAAAAACATACAGGAAAAGGGAAAAAATAAAGATGATAGACTATATCATTTATAGCATATTAAAAATAAATAAAATAAAGTAAAAAAAAAAAAAAAAAAAAAGGAAAGTTAAAAAAAAAACTTTGTTCAATCTTTATTCTTCTTTTTCACATTTGTTTTTTCATTGTTAAACTTTTTTTATAGATTGTTATACAGGACATTAAGTGACCATGTGACGTCACACATGTATGCTTAGTGTATTAAAAAATAAATAAACAGATAGGTGTTAGTCATTTAAGATTGCAATACGTGGGGTTTTCAAACTTTTTAATGCCAAGGACCCCAAAATATTGCGAGAGGCCCCCGTCCTTAAATAAAAAGGCAGCTTTATATTTTCACATATAAAAACCCCTTTATTTTGTGTGAGGAACATAGTGAGTGCTCTAATAAAGACAACATGTTGTTTGTTAAGTTAAATAATTAGCTTTGATATTTTTCATTGTACTACAGTCAACGCAAATTATTCAAATATCAGCTAGAAAATATTTTCTTTTGTACTAAGTTGACAGCTTATTTTTTATTTTATTTTTTGGATTTTTTTATTTTTTTATTTTATTTATTTATTTGTAGCAGAATGAAACTGTAATATTGTCAAATCAAATGTCTATTGATGGAAAAAGCACCCCCTTCTCCCCACTGGGTGTCCCCGGAACCCAGTATGAAAACCCGTGTGCTAAGGTGTTGTGGGTGGTTGCAGGGCATTGCTAGGTGGTTGTTGAATGGTCCAAGTCAGAAGAGTCCATACCCCAGTCTCTATATTCTGGTCCTGGATCAGGTCCCTCCTAAGTCTATGGGATATTTTGCCTGTAAAAAAAAAAAAAAAGAAGAAGAACAGCATGCCACATGATTTGAAGTAGGCCTATCACTCATGTTTGTAGACCAAACAGCGCAGGATGGATTACATGTATGAAAAATGAAAATAGAGGGGGGAAAAAAACCTGGTTGACTGTAAAATTTCAAGGGTAGTTCACCCAAAAGTGAAAATTCTGTTGACATTTAGGCTACTCACCCTCATGTAATTCCAGCCCCATATAACATTTGTTTCTCTGTAGAGTACAAGAGGAAAAAATGTGAAGAATGTTCATGCGGCTCTTTTTTTCCCTAAAATGAAAAATAATAATAATAATAATAATAATAATAATAATAATAATAATAATTGTACCCCAATCATCTTGCCAAACATTTTTCCTCTTTTTGTGTTCCACAGAAGAAAGAAGGTCATACAGGTTTGTAACACATGAGGGTGAGTTTGTCAGAATTTTCTTTTCTTCTTCTTTTTTTTTTTTTTTTTTTTTTTTTTGTGAACTGTTCCTTGGTGACTGATGTGATCTACTGAGTTCTCAAATACAACACTGCCATCCAGTGTTTCTAAATAGAAGACATTTATGTAGCTAATATGTAAATGTAACTGTAAATCTTGTAATTGCATGAAATTAAATCTTAAATGTAAGTTTATATCTCGTAATTATGAAAAATATTATATACAGTATGTAAAGTTGTAATTGCGACTTAAAGGCACAATTGTTGTTAATGTATTGTTACAGTTTTTCTTACAGTCTTAACATTCTCTAAACTTTAAGTGCAATTGTCACAACTGTTTTATGGGACATCACAACTGTATTGCATGTCTGCAAAATGTAGTAACTCACCCAAAACATTGAATTCATGCTTCAAAACCTAGTTATTGTGTCAGTAAATTGGCCAATGCTGCCTAAATGAAACGTTTTTTGTCATCGTGTGAGCCGTACTGGTCAAAATGTTTAGATGTTTTTTCACCATGGCAGTCAACCCTGGAAATATTTGTTATATAAAAATTTCATTTTTGTTCTACTTTTTTGTTGACACTGACTGCTTACTGTACTATACAATAATGTCAGTTTTGTCTAGCTGAATGCGATTGTGTATCACACTGAGCTTTTTAGATACTGATTTCAACAGTAGGTAAAAGTTTACTGGGAAAAGTCAATACTGTATAATACTGTAGTACACAGAAAAAGGATATGCACATTTATATGTATACAGTAAATGTATTTTTGTAGCAATGTGTTACATGTAAACAGAAAATTCAAATTTGCATGTCCATTTTTATGCATTTCTTACATGTAAAGTAATATATAGTGAACAGGAAATTTCCACAAATTAACATCCATGCAAAAAAAAAAAAAAAACCCCCGCAACAATGAAAAAACCTGTGGTAGTTCTGTAAAAAAAACAGTAAATTGGACTTCTTCATAGTACGTAACACTACAAGTTCCCATCTTCTTGGTGGACATCCTGTCGCTCTTGTTGGTCAGGCCAGAGATTTAGCAGACATCACAAACATTCCATGTCATAGATATTTATGGAATATACATATACTCTGACAGATTTTGATAACTGAATGGGTCATTTTGCAATCGAGTATGACAATTTCACTGAGAATCAACTCATCACTTTTGATCAGCAAGACATGTGCATTTAGTTACTGAGCAAATTGTAGACAATTGTACTTACTCTTTTGCACACATGTGCCAAAACACGTGCAATTTGCTTATATGAATAAAAATTCAAATCTGGTGTGAACAAGAAACTAACTGTTCAGAGATTTGAACTTACTGTTTTGAAAAAAATAATTCTCATTCGAGAAATGAACCAAAACGACTGAGAAAAATTTTAATATTGAGATGTTACCCGCTGCCACCAGATCATTGAGTCGATGAGTTGAGCTTGAGAACTGGATCAGTCTGAACTCAGGAATGAATAATTTATACTGGTTTTGTGCACTGGATCAAATGATCCATCAAAAAGATCCAACTCAGAAAGATTTATGAATCGGCCACCGCTACGTTTCTCATTAACTCAGTCAGGAGAGCTTGGGTGGATGTCAAAATTTGTATAACTCTCGCACTCAGCTCCCCTTTATCCATGCTCTTTGAAATTTACCCCATCATTGTCGCCAGAGTATTATGGGTCCCCTCTGGGCATGCAAACGTGTCGTTGTTTTTGCGACAACTCAGCTGACTGATCCTGGATGGATGGTGAGGAGCACGGTACTGAATCTATGCCCAGAGCTGGTGTAAGCTCTTCGGGGAGTGAGGCTGAATTGTCATCAGACATAGTGAGCTGAAGAATGAAACCGTGTTGGAACACTGAAACAGCAAAGAGGTAGATTGAAAGCAGGCTTTTAAAGCAATGGCTGACATATGATTGACTAGGAGCTAACTAGATAATGTCATGATGATGTGCAGCTGCGAGTCTCTCGCTAGAACTATGCTTACATTTCCCAGAAGATGACCAAAAGAAGTTATGTTTCTTCTTGTGTTTGATATCAGTTAGCTATGGATTTTGTGGTGTTTTCTGGTACATTTATATTGTTTATTTAATTACTGCGTTATTATAGTGTTACATTTACATTTACATTTATTCATTTGGCAGACGCTTTTATCCAAAGCGACTTACAAGAGAGGAAAAACATAAGCGAATCATCTTAGGAGACAGTGGTATGAAAAGTGCTGTATTACAAAGTATCACTAGCATCATAATAGTATTCAAATCAGAATAAAGTGCAACAGAATTTTTTTTTTTCTTACACTGATAGTGTTTTGTCTATGAATGTGTATCACTTTAGACTTGTTCTATACATGTTTATTAGTCATTGTGCATGTGAAGGCCAATTTGGATTACCTTTTTCTTATTTAAAATTAAGAACTTTATCAAGCCTAATCATTTGGCATTCTGCATTAGTGTTTATCTTTTATGCTACAAAGCAGATTTTAGTAGTTCAGGTAAGTACTGATTGTATACCATTATATAAATGAAATATGTGTGGTTATGAACTTAAATATTGGATCTATTTTTACAATGAATAACTGGCCACTATTGCAGTTTTTACCATACATTTAACAGAATGTTTTTAAAGTCATGTCAGTGTTGCTATGAATATGCAGTAGTTAATTATATTTGTTTTTAAACAAGCTGTCAGTTGATATTCTCCTATTCAGAATTCTCTACAACTGATCACTGAGGGTTTTGATCTTCAGAACCCTGCTCCTTACAGTGACCCTGTGAAAGCCATGGCCGAGAAACCTCCTGCCACTCACCCTGAGGTCCCTCCCTCTCCATACCACCAGGATGTCCACGACGGTCCAACCACTTGAGCAGCAGGGTACGCGGTGTGTCCTCAGACAGGACAGCTGGACAGTAAAGCTATGAAGGTGTTTGCTTGCCGGATGGCATGAAGGTATCTTAGTGTGTTCACTATATAGGGCACTTGGACTTTAAATTCACATAACTTGACATATCTGTTCAAGATACAGTAAATGACTGAAATGAAATGACCACTTCACAAATATTCATTGCAACTAATTCTCACGCAAATTCACATTTCTTACTTTGTTCATCAGGTGGTGTTGAAAATGGTCAGGAAGTTATATGAGAAGTACATTAGCTTTGTAAGCAGGCCTCTCTCTGTTTTCAATTTAAAACATCTTATATGAATGTTAATTATAATCTACAAATGTTTTTTACTAGAAAAACTACTTTTGACCAAAAAAATGGTCCAGTACTAAATCCTTATTTGGGAAACCATGTCCATCCAAACATTTTAATAACTGTCTTTCTTCTCGCCTGATCATCCTGAACCCCTCCCCATAAGGGCCCCAGCCCCATGGTGGCAGAATGCATAAAGGGCAAGCACGGTCTGTTATGGGGCAGGCCATACTAGCTGCTGATATGTGCTGCCATCGTGGAGTGCTGCACTGGGACATCAAGCTCGAGAACCTTATTGTCAACCGGGACACCCTGTAGGTGAAGCTGATTGACTTTAGGTGTGGGGACCTACTTAGAAAGAGTGTCTATGTGACATTCAATGGTGAGTATTATCCCTCAAAGCTGTTGTTTGAGACATTTTGAATCATATCAAGTGTCTTTGTACTGTATGTCTTTGTATCGCATGGTGACAAGAAGCCATGAGCAACACCATGGTCAATTTTCAGTTCTATTGAACCACTTCAGTGAATAAATAACCCCACCAAATAATTTCTTACATGCTAATTGATTCAGAGAAAACATACTGTGGCAGCGGGGGCATGGTCGAGCATCCATCCGGAGAGAGGGAAAGCGGTAAGGGCGCTTACACCTGAGCTAGATTATGTCTAACACCTGTGTCTAATTCCAGTAAGCATGGGGAGAGCAGCATATAAACGGCCACGCCACCAGCAGAGAGGCAGAGAAGGTCTGGCACAAGGGAGCCTACAGTGCTCGTGGAAGCTGATTTGTTTATGTTTGTGAAGCTAATGTGTTTATGTTGGTGAAGCTAATGAGTTTGAGTGCCTACGTGCCTCTGAAATTGTTGAGTTTGTGAAGCAGTAAAGCATTGAAGTGGCCGATTAAAAGCCTTACCTGTGTCTGGAAAAACCCGCTTCCCTGTGTCCTCCTTCTCTTCTGTTTGTGGAGTCCTTCACACTGGTGCCGAAACCTGGGACTGAAGTTGTAGGAAATGACACCCCATGGAGTCCTCGCAGTTGGCAGAGATCCTCCAGTCCCTCGCCGGCCTACACCAGTCCCACCAACAATCCCTGCTTGAGCTTCGCCAAGACCAAGATCGGCGGTTCTTCGAGATCTTTTTTTCTGCCACCGCACACTTTTTACGACAAAAAAATTCTACGGTACACCACTATCCCACACATGCTAACTATCGTCAATATTTTTCCTTTTCAAGAACTTGTCCATGTTTTCTGTCCATCTTAGTAGCGTGTTTGCTGTTTGAAATTCGGCAATGCAAAAAAAAAAAAAAACAAGTCACATAGATAGGCCTGTGTGAGGTCATAGGTGGCAAGAGCGCTAATGGGTAATGAAAAAACAACAAATTTGCTTCTTTTCTAATTTGTAGATTTGTTCTTGCAATGCCACAACAAATTACAGGGATGCAAACTCACGAGGGGCGAAAAAGGTAAGACAATCACTGGTCCACGAAATTTTTTTCTGGGGATATTTTTTTAAAGAATAAGCTAAAAGCACCAATTCCAGCTATTTTAGTGATTCAAGTTTATTCAAGTTTACAACTGTGCAGATTTAGCTGCAAAATAAAGAGTATTTTGGTGAGGCTTGCTTCTGTTTCACAAATTTGTTCAATTTTATTAACTGATTAGTTCAGTGACCCCTTCTGGAAATGTCACTAGGTGGCGACAAATGAGCGTCTTATGTGCTATGAGTGAGTCAGTGAATCATTTTGAGTCATTCACGACTGAAATCTACCAAGAGACTTTATAGTGTTTAAGTATTAAAAGAACAAAGCAGTTGTATAGTCTTTCTTCAGTCTGAGCATTATTTTTCATCCAAAAAGACAACAATAATAGTCTAATAATAGTGAGTTTCAATAACGTCCTTACCTTCTCCTTTATTAAAACTTGCATGGCTACAAATCTACAGACTTCAGTATAAGAATTATAAACACAAAGCAGATCTATGGTATCATTTTCCTACAGTAGCCTATTTAAACTGCTGAGCATGGCTTTTATCAGAAAAGACCACAATAATACACAAATAATAATAATTTTGAGTTTCAATAATGTTCTTTCATCATTGTAAAGCGCATTTCACATGAGTTGAGTCGAAGCGTCAACGCTCCGTTCAACGCCAGCGTTAAGCACCGCGTTGCCCTCCACATGACAAGAGTTGCAGAAAGCGTCACAGAGGGGCGATTTTACGAGTTTGCCACGTAAAAAAGCGGGAGGTGTGCACAATAAACATTGAAAACATGTATTTGGAAGAGAGAAAAAAAGCTTGCAGTTGCTTTGATAGCAGAAAGTAATAAAAGGACTCGTTTATGTTTAGGTCTAAACATTTTCTTGGTGAATTTAAATGTGTTCAATAACTGGGGTCTCTGATATTCGTAAACGATAAGGTAATATTTAATTAAAAGAAATTATGAGACATTCAATGTCTCTTCACAAATTTGGACAGTTTTTAAATATTTCTTGTTGCTTAGTACTCTCAAAGATATTATTGGTGAAGCAAAAACGTGTGTGTGAAAAACACTTTGGTGTAAAGTGGCATCACTTCATAGACTTCAATGTATTCTGCAGTGCTGATGTGAGTCATGTGAAAGACCCTTAATGCGTATAAATATCAGTCACTTTTGCACATTAATCATTGCTCTTCACAATCACAAAAGTGACCGATTATGGTTTCAAAACAGCAAATTTCTCCAAAAGGTGAGGAGTTTGGATCCTTGAAATTATTATTATTTTTTTCATGCATTTATTTATTTTGTGGAATTTGATAATGTGCCGTGGCACAGTGGTTGGGAAACACTGGTATAGAGTGACGCAGGACTCTCAAACAAAGGAAGATACAACCCAGTTCTTAATACCGTGGAGCCGCCGGGAAATGGTGTTCCAGGCGGCTCATTATAATCCGATGGTGGGTCACCTAGGGGAAAGGAAAACACTGAACTGACTAATAGCCCTTTTTACTGGCCAGGCATTGGCGGCGATGTTCGCAGGTGGTGTGTGGCATGCCGCGAATGTCAGCTGGTGAATCCACCGGCCACCCCAAAAGCGCCATTGCGCCCCCTTCCATTGATCGAGGTCCCCTTCGAGAGAATTGGCATTGACCTCGTCGGGCCATTAGAGCGGTCAGTACGCGGACATCGCTTTGTATTAGTCCTGGTGGACTATGCAAAGCGATATCCGGAAGCAGTGCCTCTACGCAGCTTGTAGTGTTGCGGAGGCACTCTTCAAAATAATCTCCCGGGTGGGGATTCCGAAAGTAATCCACACTGATCAGGGCACAACATTAATGTCATGGACACTATGTGAGCTTTACGAATTATTGGGCATTAAGTAAATTCGCATCAGCGTTTACCACCCACAAAGAGATGGCCTGGTGGAGCGATTTAATAAAACCCTTTAAAATATGATTAATAAGTTTGTGCACGCTAGAAATTGGGACAAATGGCTTGATCCCCTGTTATTTGCAGTACGAGAGGTCCCGCAAGCCTCCACTGGATTTTCCCCATTCGTGCTGCTGTATGGGCGGCACCCGCATGGCGTGCTTGATGTCATATGCAAAGCTTGGGAGGAGGGACCTTCAACCAGTAAGAATGAAATTCAATACGTTCTTGATCTTAGAGCAAAACTTCACACCTTGGGGCAACTAACACAGCAGAATTTGCTCCAAGCTCAAGAATGACAGAGCCGACTGTATAAATGGGGAACTCGGCTGCGGGAGTTTGCACCGGGATATAAGGTACTCGTATTACTCCCCACATCAGGCTCCAAATTACTCGCCAAGTGGCAAGGACCCTTTGAGGTCACATGATGAGTGGGGGATCTCGATTAGGAGGTAAAGCGAATCGATAGAGGGGGCGCACGTCAAATATATCACCTCAATCTCCTGAAATTTTGGAGGGAGGCGGTCCCTGTGACGTTGGCTACGGTAGTTCCGGAGAGAGCGGAGCTCAGACCGGAGGTGAATACAAAACCTAATCATATCACCCCGGTCACTTGCAGAGACCACCTCTCACCATATCAAGTAGCAGAGGTTGCCAAGTTGCAAAAGGAATTTGCAGACATGTTTTCCCCTCTACCGGGTCGTATGAACACATCCAGCACCACATTGAGACCGAGCCGGGGGTGGTGATACGTAGCCGTCCCTACCGTTTGCCCGAGCGCAAAAAGAAAATAGTTCAGGAAGAACTGGATGCAATGCTCGATATGGGGGTAATAGAAGAATCCCACAGCGACTGGTCCAGCCTGGTTGTTCTAGTTCCTAAGAGTGACGGGTCTGTACAGTTCTGTGTGGATTACAGAAAAGTCAACGCGGTGTCTAAATTTGACGCATACCCAATGCCTCACATTGATGAGTTGCTCGATTGGTTGGGCACTGCTCGATTTTATTCGACACTGGATTTGACAAAGGGTTATTGGCAGATCCCCTTGACACCAATTTCCCATGAAAAAAACAGCCTTCTCCACACCGTTTGGATTACACCAATTTGTGATGCTTCTGTTTGGTTTGTTTAGGGCTCCGGCCATGTTTCAGCGCCTCATGGACTGAATCCTCAGACCGCATTCAGCTTATGCTGCTGCCTATTTAGATTACATAACCATTTATAGTAATGATTGGCAGCGGCATATGCAGCATCTGAGGGCGGTTCTGAGGTTGCTGCGATGCAAACCCCAAGGGCTCACAGCAAACCCCAAGTGCGTGGTTGGGCGGGTGGAGGTACAGTATCTGGGGTTCCACTTGGGCCACAGCCAGGTGCGTCCCCAAATTGACAAGACTGTGGCGATTGCGACCTGCCCGAGACCCAAGACCAAAAAGGGGGTGAGAGAGTTCTTGGGGCTGGCTGGCTATAATAGGAGGTTTGTGCCTAATTATTTGGACATCACCAGCCCGCTGACTGATCTCACTAAAAAGGGGGCTCCAGACCCAGTCCAGTGGACGGAGCAGTGCCAATAGGCATTTACGCAGGTTAAAGCCACACTTTGCAGGGGGCCGCTTTTACATGCACCTAATTTCTCTCTCCCTTTCATATTGCAGATGGAAGCTTCAGACAGAGGCCTGGGGGCCGTACTCTCGTAGGTGGTAGAGGGGGAGGAGTGCCCGGTGCTGTACATCAGCTGCAAGCTCTCCTTGAGGGAAACAAAGTACAGCACCATGGAAATGGAGTGTCTGGCCATCAAGTGGGTGGTCCTCACTCTCCGTTACTACCTGCTGGGGCGGGCCTTCACCCTCTGCTTGGATCATGCCCCACTCCAATGGCTCCACCGCATGAAGGATACCAATGTGCGGATCACTTGGTGGTATCTGGCTCTCCAGCCCTTTAAATTCAAGGTGGTCCACAGACCGGGGGTGCAGATGGCTGTCGCCGACTTCCTTTCCAGAAATGGGGGGGGGGGGGTGTGGTAGACAACAGACTGGATGGCTCCCTGGCCTGAGTCGGGCAGTGGGGATATGTGGCAGCAGGGGCGTGGTTAAGCGTCCGTCCGGAAAGAGGGAAAGTGGTAAGGGCGCTTACACCTGAGCTAGATTATGTCTAACACCTGTCTCTAATTCCAGTGAGCATGGGTAGAGCGGCATATAAACAGCCACGCCACCAGCAGAGAGGCAGAGAGAGGCAGAGAGAGTCTGACACAAGGGAGCCTATAGTGCTCGTGGAAGCTGATGTGTTTATGTTCGTGAAGCTAATGTGCATAAGTTTGAGTGCCTACGTGCCTCTGAAATTGTTGAGTTTGTGAAGCTGTAAAGCATTGAAGTGGCCAATTAAAAGCCTTACCTGAGTCTGGAAAAACCTGCCTCCCTGTGTCCTCCTTCCCTTCTGTTTGTGGAGTACTTCACACATACTTTGTTGATGCAAACTTACACATGTGACAAAAATCTCTTTCCTATAGGCACATGACTGTGCTGCCTTCCTGAATATTCAGCAACAGGCAAGTACAAGGGCAAGCCAGCGACCGTCTGGTCATTAGGAATGCTCCTCTTTACATTGGTCTGTAGGCATTATCCACATGACATTGACCTGAACTTGATGGATGCAAGTGCTGGTCAAAAGCTGGCTTGTCAAGATTTGAGAAATTCCTCACAACAAAGAAGGCCAATTGTATTCTAAAATAATTCAAAACAGAACAAAGAATGTAGGCAGGAAAATTATCAACTGAACCAAGTGGCTAATAAAAGATGGTCATATGGATAATATAAGAATTTTTCCTGATATTCTGACCTGAAATGAGATTTTACAGCTTAGAATAACATGATTATAGAAAGCAAGGGTAAAGTATATGGTACTTTAAGTATATAATCAGTCTCTCCCATCTTTCTGCACAGATTTCAGCAATTTGATTCAGGCTCTTCTGCAGACTGAGCCAAAGTGGCGGTTGGGTCAGGAGAAGATACTTTGCCATAACAGGTTTAAGGTACTGAGCCTAAGATTAACTAAAATTATTTTGAAGATATATTTACATTTAAAGTTTGTTTAATTTATTATCAGTCTATGTACGTTAGCTTTCTCATGCTTTTTATGTTAAATTGTCCATCCCCATACATAGCACAAATGACAATGTTCATACCTTATGAAATTTGCTTTCTCAATTTTCAAATTCTGTTCTTTAAGAATGTTGCCTCCCTTTTTTCACATTTGTTTTATGTTGTTTGTTATGTTGTTTAAATAGTATTTAATTGTGGTATTAAGTGTAATGTATTTAAACAAGGATCATTATTTCTGTTTTCATTTCAGGTCATTGCATAAGTTGTGGTGAGAAAGAGAGGCACACAGTCAGTGCTGCCCTTTCTTTTCTCTTTATGTCAGCTTTGTGTCTGGCGGGCTGACATGAGTGGCCTCTCCATCCCTCCAGCCTTTGCTTCTGGCGAGGCTGAAAAACACTGGTTGCGTCTGGCACTTGGCTTGAGGCAGCAATATTTGCAACTGCAGTTATTACTTACCTAGGGATGTGTACACAGTGTACAGTATATAGTTTATTTGCTTGCCATTGTATGGGACTGCACCATCCCCTTGTCTCTCCACCTTGAGACCGTTTAGAGACATTCAGCTGAATATGATGTAACTCCACACCATGCCACTCCAGAAATTCCTGTCACAGCCCCCCAAAGCTTCCTGCTAGAGCTGCCCAGAGCTCCCTGTCATGGCTGCCCTAGAGGTTCCTGTCACACCCGCCCAGAGGTTCCTATCATGGCTGCCAAAGAGGTTCTTCCAGTGTCCGCACAGAGCTTCCTGTCATGGCAGCCAACGAGGATTCTGTCACAACCCCTTAGAGTTTCCTGCCACGCCTGCCAAGGAGACTGCTGTCACAGCCCACCAGAGCTTCCTGTCATGGCTGCCCTAGAGGCTTCTGTTATGGTCCACTAGAGGTTATTGCCATGGCTGAACAAAGGTTCCTCTGATGGCTGCCCATAGGCCTCTGTCCTGTTATGTCCACTCCAGAGGCCTCTTTCATGGCTGCCCAAATGGATCCTTTAATGGCAAAATTATCCTCCCCTTTGATGGCTAACCTGGTCACATACCTCCCTGTCATGGGGTTCCTAGAGAGTTCTGTCTAAACTGCCCTGGTCCCATCACAACACAGGTCCCAGAGCTGGTCATTACAGCCAATGCAGAGGTTCCAGTCATGGCCACTAAACAGGCTCCTCCCCTGGCCGCCTAGAGGTTCCTTTCATGGCCACCCTAGAGGTTCTTTCAAGCCCAACCCAGTGGTTCCTGCTATGGCCACCAAAGCTCCCTGTCATAGCTGCCCTTCATCTCACTGTCACAGCCTCCCAGAGGTTTTTGTCACAGCCACCCAGATGTTTCTGTCACAGCTGCCCAGAGATTTCTGTCACAGCTACACAGAGGCTCCTGCTACAGCCAGCCAGTGGTTCTTCCTACAGCTGCCAACACCTCTTTCATGACTGCCCCAAAGGTTCCTGTAAGGCGGACACGTACGTTTTTATCATGGCCACCCAAAGCTACCTGTCATAGCTGCCCTTGAGGTTCCTGTCATGGCTGCCCGAAAGGATCATGTCATGACAAAGGATCCTCCCATTTTATGGCCGCCTTGGCCCCAGAGCTCCGTCATGGACACCCAGTTCGCTAAGCTTCCTGTCACGACTGCTTTGGTCTCAGAGCTCCCTATCATATGCTCCCTATATATTTCTGTCTTGACTGACCCAGTCCCAGGGTCATCTTTTATGGCTACCCTGGTCCCAGACCTCCCTGTTATGATCGCCCTAGAGGTTTCTGTCTCGACTGTACTGGTCCCAGGATTCCTTTTCATGACTGCACAGGTCCCAGAGCTGTCTGTCATGGCCAACGCAGAGGTTCCTTTCATGTCTGCTATCTAGGTCCCTGCTACAGCCGCCCAGAGGTTCCTGTCATGGCCGACAAAGTGGTTCCTGTTACAGCCTGTGTTTTCTGTCATTTTCATGTTATAATCTGGTGAGATTCTATACACCCAGTTACATACTTGCTCTTTGAGGTAAACATGGCAAAGACGTCAAAATCCTCAGACTCTGGAGACATTTAAAGACAGTTATGTGTTCAAGCTGAGGCCTCTGACGGGCCTGTGGACCGGGGACTCGATTTGGACAGCACGTCAGTAGATGAAATTCAGCGTCAACTGTCCAACATCTCGGTAATGCTGACGAAGGTGGTTGCTGACTTGGAGGATCTCGCTGTAATACGTCGATCGATTACGGTGATTGAAACAAAATTCTCTGAGTTGGTTACAAGAGTAACAGAAGTTGAAAGACGTATCAATTATCTTGAGTCATCGGAAAGGGAATTATCCGCTAATCCACCTGCGTCCAAAAGAGATTTGGAATTAATTTCGGAAAAACTGGAATATTTCGAAAATATGAGCCGGAGGAATAACATACGAATTGTTGGAATTCCTAAGCATGAAGAGGGCAGAGATATGGTGAAATTCCTGGACGAGCTCTTCCCGAGTCTGCTCGACATAACAGGTCATAAACTGGAAATCGAGGGAGCTCACAGAGTCCCGGCTCACAGAACTGCTGAGGGAGACAGGCCCCGATCGATTCTGGACAAATTTCTGAAATCATCCGATAAAGATCTCGTGTTGCACCAGGAGAGGAGCAAAGGAAAGCTTTCTTGGAAGAATCACAATATTTTCTTGTTCCCGGACTTTGCAAGATCGACAAGAGAGAAACGCGATCGATTCAAGGAATGTAAGAAACTCTTAACATCGGCGAAAGATTTCGTTTGCTCTGATGTTTCCGGCCAAACTGAGAATAGAAACGAAGGTCGGTCGCAAAATATTTACATGTCCCAATCAGGCAATGTCTTTTGTTGAATCAATGGCTGAGTAAACCGTTGGATGTTTCTCATGTGAGTGGGTCGACTCGCTGTACATACTCTTGAGGAAGCTGGGCGACATTTTGTTTTTTTTGCGTTGGCTCCACCGTGCGGCTGGAGCTTGTTTTGTGAATAACACTTTTCCTTAAAGAAACTTTTGCATTGATGGAAGATTACTTTTGCATTGAAGTTCCCGGCCAGTTTGAGAGTGGACACTACGGATGACCGCAAAATATCTACATGCTCACACAAAGGATGTCTTTTATAGAGTTGACGGATTATGTAAGTCATGGTATATACTTTTATGCAGCCTCCGAGTGAATTGACTCGACCATCCGGGGAACCGGGATGCCGGTTTTGTTTCTTTTTGTGTTGGCTCCGCCTAGCGGCTGGAGCTTGTTCTGCTGAATAACACTCCTTTGGAAAGCTGTGGATTAATCTGTTCGTTCTTCATGCTTATTCCTCCTGCTGGCTGTAGTTTGTTTTGTTTAGTTTTTTTACGGGACATTGGAATGATTACATCATCCACTGAACTCATAACAGCTGGCTCACTGAAAATTCATCTGTCTGTCCGAGGAATCTGAATGGATTTATATCAGCTGGAATTTGTTTTGTGGAAGATCACACCTTTGAGACAGTTCTGTGAATGAATCTACACATTCTCTGTGTTCATTCTTCCTATTGGCTGGGTTTATTTTACAAAGTATTTTCTGTTATGTAATTTTGCCTCACAAACTTGTGAGGCAAAATTGAGCAATCCGATGGCAAAGTTGTCGTGGGGGCTCGTGGGCGTTCATGGACCTTTTGAGTTTAAAGGGATTGTCGCCGGTTGGCGCTTTCGTGCGTGGGGTTAATGCACACATTTTTCTTTTTTCTGTTTGTTTTGTTCGGGGGGAAGTTCGGGGTTTGATTGTTTCACTAATGGGGAATGTGGTCTGTATAATTTTGTTTTTGACACACAGTTTTTTTTTTTTATTATATCAATATGTCAGTTGTTAATATGAGTGTACTATATCTCTCCACATGGAATGTAAATGGGTTGGGGCACCCCATAAAAAGAAGGAATGTTATTTCTTTTCTTAAATGTAAGAAATATTATATAGTGTTTCTTCAAGAAACATCTCTCCCCGCAGGAAGCTGAAAAATTTGTGAAGATATGGGGTGGACATGTTTTTTTTAGTGCTGGCTCAAGTAAGAGCAAGGGAGTCATTATATTGGTAAATAAACATTTACAATTCAAATGTCTCAAACTGACAAAAGATAAATTAGGGAGAGTCATTATTGTTTTAGCTGAAATTCAAAGGCAAAGGTTGATTTTGGCTAATATTTACGCACCTAACGCTGATGATCAGGGCTTTTTTATAGATCTTGAAGGGATGTTGCAAGCCGCTGGCACCCCTCATGATATAATATTGGGAGGAGACTTAATCTTTTGATGGACTCAGTCCTTGATCACAGTGAAGCAAAAGTGTGTAAACCCACTAGAGCAACATTGACGCTTCACAGGATGTGTAAAAAATCTTGGTCTTACGGATATTTGGAGACTTTTGAACCCATCTGGTAGGGAGTATACATTTTTTCATCAGTCCATAAGATTTATTCTAGAATAGATATTTTTTTTTTTTTGATATCCAAATCCCTCATTTCATCTGTTGTTGATTGCTCAATTGGAAATATCTTAGTCTCGGATCACGCCCTGGTGAGTTTAGAGGTGTTGCCATATACAGAGAAAAATAAATCATATAGTTGGCGCCTTAATGTGTCCCTTTTGCAAAATCCTGATTTCCAACAAATGTTAAAGACTGAAATCAATGTTTATATGGAGACCAACTGGTCCTTGGTATCCTCTGTGGGCATGGCTTGGGAGACACTTAAGGCGGTTCTTAGGGGTCGGATCATACAGTATGCCTCATTCACCAAAAAATCCAAAGCACAAGAACTTATGGAGTTGGAAGGAAATATTAAAAGTGCTGAGGCAGAGCTGAAGAGCCATGTGTCATCTGATGGCCTCAGAGAATTGACCCGATTGAAATATAGATATAATGGGAGTTTTGGTTATTCAGGGCAAGACAGTCATACTTTGAGTCAGGTGACAAAGCAGGGAAGCTTTTGGCTAGATATATAAAGCAGAGAGAGTCTCTTTCTATCATTCCCTCAGTGAAATCTGCTGGTGGTGAAATTTTTACCTCAGCAACTGATATTAATAATGCTTTTAAAGAATTCTATCTCGATCTTTATAGTTCCACGTCTTCGTCAACTGATGAAGATATTAGAAACTTTATGGAACCATTAGATCTTCCTAAATTGACGACTGAGCAAAAAAACTGTCTTGATTCTGAGATAACCTTGGAGGAGCTTGACGAGGTAATTAAGTCCCTACCTACTGGCAAGGCACCGGGGCCAGATGGTTTTGCCGCAGAATTTTTTAGATCCTATGCTACAGAACTGGCTCCACTTTTGTTAGAAGTTTATACTGAATCATTAAAGAAGGGAAAGCTTCCTCCAACCATGACACAAGCCCGGATCAATCTGATTCTTAAAAAGGACAAAGATCCAAGCGAGTGCAAAAGTTACCATCCAATCTCCCTGATCCAATTAGATGTAAAAATATTGTCAAAAATTTTGGCTAACCAATTAAGTAAGGTTATGACACCTCTTATACATATAGATCAGGTGGGATTTATTCGGGGCCGTAGCTCTTCTGATAACATTAGGCGTTTCATCAATATCATGTGGTCAGTAGCGAATGATCAATCTCCGGTCACCGCCATCTCACTTGACGCCGAAAAGGCATTTGATATGGTAGAATGGGATTATCTTTTTAAGATTTTGGAAATATACGGGTTCGGGAGTACATTTATTGGTTGGATTAAGTTACTTAATAGACACCCTGTAGCAGCGGTACAAACAAATGGATTAATTTCAGATTATTTTACTCTGGATAGGGGCACTTGGTAGGGCTGCCCTCTTTCCCCTTTATTGTTCTGTCTTGCCCTGGAACCACTAGCAGCCACGATAAGGGGGGAGGATGATTTTCCAGGGGTGGTGGCGGGAGGTGTGGCGCATAAGCTTCTGCTTTACACAGATGATATTTTATTATTTGTCTCTGAACCTACTAGATCTATGCCTTGCCTCCACAGAATTATTAATTCCTTTTCCAAGTTCCCAGGATACAAAGTCAATTGGTCTAAATCCTTTGGCTTTGACAGCGTACTGTCCAGTAACGGCTTTTCAGCCAGGCGCCTTCCAATGGCCCAAACAGGGCATTAAGTATTTGGGGATTTTATTCCCAGCAAATTTGTCTGATTTAGTTAGTGTTAATTTTGACCCTTTAATAAAAAGATTTGAGCGATGTGGGCAGGTGGGCTTCATTACATTTATCTATGATTGGGAAGGTTAATGTTATCAAAATGAATTGTATTCCAAAATGTATCTACCTGCTACAATCTCTCCCTGTAGATGTCCACCTCTCTTATTTCAAGCAGTTTGATAGCATCGTGAAGTCCTTCATTTGGAATGGTAAACGTCCCAGATTGCATTTTAATAAGTTACATAGGCCGATTGACAAAGGAGGGCTAGGCCTACCCAAGATTTTGTTTTATTACTATGCTTTCAGTCTCAGACATTTGGCTCATTGGTCACTTCCACCTGAGAGAGCCCCTTCCTGGTTTGTTATTGAACAAGCAGTTCTTGCCCCTATTTCGCCATTACAAAGCATCTCTATCAAACTAATCGGAAAAGTTAAGTTACACCGCGTTATTTCGCATTTACATTCGGTATGGACTAAAGTGTCAAGATTGTTTAAATTGGACACTTATTTAAATGTTGCCTCGAGTATATGGCAGAACCCAAGGTTACATATTGGCAAGTCTCCTTTCTGCTGGCCGGAGTGGATTGTGAGGGGGGTTGCTACACTCTGTGACATATATGAAAGTGGAGTGTTGAGATCGTTTGAAAACTTGGTCCAACATTTTGGGATCCCCAGACCCCAGTTTTATAGATATTTACAATTGCACCACCTGCTTTCTACTGGGAGTAGCGCACACCCCCCTAAGGAGGCAGATGCTTTGGGTGAGGTGATTGCAGCTTTTGGAAAAGGTCATGAGGCATCAGTGTACTACTCCCTGTTAATTCAGAGTATGGGGGACGGAGCCTTAACTTCTATTAAGAGATTATGGGAGAAAGATTTGAATTTGGTATTGGAGGATGGAGTGTGGACTAAGATTCTGAAAAATGTCAAGTCTGTATCTAGAGATGCAAGGGTTCAACTTATTCAGTTCAAGATTTTACATAGACTCTATTGGACCCCCTCTAGACTGTATAGGCTTGGTCTTAAAGACACACCTACCTGCTGGCGATGCCAATCGGAGGATGGAGATATAACCCATGTTTTTTGGGGGTGCATTGAGATCCAGGGGTTTTGGTTGAGAGTTCAGAGTTTTGTATATGAGGTCTTGGGCACTCTGGTTTCATTTTGCCCCAGACTCTGTATTTTGGGAGATGGGGCAGAAATTAATGTGGAGAATATACATGTGGAGGATTGGGTCCTGACCTGTGTTATGGTCGCCAGTCGGGTGAATTTGAGGGGTTGGAAGTCGGTTGGAGCACCTCCGTTTCAGGAGTGGTGCTCAGAAATGGGGAGAGTGGCGGCCTTAGAGGAGGGGTCTTATAGAAGACTGGGGAATCCAGATCTGTTTGTGGGAAAATGGGGTGGATATTTAGCATTCTTGGAGGATTCTCGGGTGGAATAGTGGAGAGAGAGGGGTAATTGTCAGTGTGTGTGATTTTTATATTTGTATATAAATATATATGTATTTATTATTATTATTATTATTATTATTCTCTTTTTTCCTCTTTTAGTTGTTTGGTTTTTGTTTTTGTATTCTTTTATGTGTTCATCTAAGACCACAGGGATGTTTGTTGAGGTCTGGGGTGGGGTTGGGGAGGAGGAGGGGTGGTAGTGGGTGTTAAAAGTTGATTTTGTGTATTTATAATTATGTTTTGTTTTCCTGTGTTTTAATAAATAAAAATGTTAATCATAAAAAAAAAAGCTTTGTTGTATACTGTAGGGCTAGTTTGAGGCGTCTGTTCTCCAGAGAAAGTTAATTTGCTTCTACATGCAAACTTTGAATTGGCAATGTCCTAAAGGCCCCTAAAGGCAGATGTATGCCTTGATGATGTACTGTGTCCAAGTGTTGGATATATGATTTCCTGGCTGATCCATACACTATACTTCCATAATGCAGGCATGATCAAATTAGTACTGTGTGGAGATTTAAAGAACTGAACTTTCTGCACCCCATTTTGTTTTAGCTAAAACCTTTCAAATGTTCAAGGCTTTAAGACATTTATCTCTAAAGTCTTTATGTGAGGGATAAACTTCAGTTTACTGTCAAGAGTTTCTCCAAGGAATTTGGTTTCTTTAACAACTCTGATGTGTTCACCATCCATGAATATCTCTGGGTCAAAATGGAGAGAGCATAGCTGGCAAAAATGTATACAAACAGTTTTAGTCTTTGAAAACTTAAAACCATTTGATTCTGACCAGGACTGCATTCTGTTAATTGTCAGCTGGATTTTCTGTTCAATGTTATTCATAGATTTAGTTCTGTAGCAAATACTGATGTCATCAACCTAAAGAATGCAATGGATACCTGACCCGATGGCTTTTGCAATGCCATTGATTTTGATATTAAAAAAGGTAACTGATAAAATGCTTCCATGTGGTACTCCTAGCTCTTGTTTATGAGGGTCAGATAGGGTATTACCTAACTTTAAAATGTCTGTTTGATAGAAAATTTGCAATAAAAATCGGTAAATCTTTGGCCTGAATGGCAAGCGTCATGTCTGGAGGAAACCAGGCATTGCTCATCACCTGGCCAATACCATCCCTACAGTGAAGCATGGTGGTGGCAGCATCATGCTGTGGGGGTGTTTTTCAATGGCAGGAACTGGGAGACTAGTCAGGATCGAGGGAAAGATGAATGCAGCAATGTACAGAAACATCCTTGATGAAAACCTGCTCCAGAGCACTTTGGACCTCAGACTGGGGCGAAGGTTCATCTTCCAACTCAGCATGTCTTGACCAGATGATTGATTGGAGTGAGCCATTCCAACCTCCCATCTAGGTGAAGTATGAGCCAAAGTACAGTGTTGAAACAGTGGCAGCCGCAGCAAACCATATTTCTCAGGCACCAGGATCTCTTCCTCCACCGACA
Source organism: Myxocyprinus asiaticus (assembly GCF_019703515.2). Classification (NCBI taxonomy): domain Eukaryota; kingdom Metazoa; phylum Chordata; class Actinopteri; order Cypriniformes; family Catostomidae; genus Myxocyprinus; species Myxocyprinus asiaticus. Next base: position 9,651,141 of record NC_059366.1, read on the forward strand.
CGGGTCGCAACTTACGGCAAACAAGTCGCCCCTTTTATCGCTTCTTGCGAACAGCATTGGGGTACTGAGGATCTATTTTACTCTGGATTCTTACAGAGAGATGAAGGATGGTATTAGCACATCTAGATGGAGAGTTCAGGCTCAACTTGTGCAGTTGTTCGCTGTCAGAACTCGTAGTTAATGTTATCAACGTAACTAACCACAGGCAATCACTTCATGTCATCTACCCACTTTTGAACTTTAACGGGCACTGTCAAAATACATTGCGACTCTGTAATAATGTATCAGCACTTTTATTTAGCAATTTTTACAAATTTAATTCGCAAAACATAATATTTCTGTTAAGAACATATGTGAGACCGGAAAACAAAAACAGGCTTCCAGTAAGAATCTGGGGACACTTCAGCGTTCAGGAAAAAATGTGGATACTGTGCAGTATTCAGCTAATACCAAAGGGCATTTAAAGGCATGTCAGTCCACTCTGCGGCCATATTTGGAACACTCTCAGGTAGCTATTGATACAAGCGGCATAAAAGTACAGCTGCTTCCTTGAATGGGGAAATACCGAAATCTCCAAAACCAAGATAACGATAAAAGAACATATTTCTAATCTGCAGTGAAATCTGACAACAATGGTATTGTAGGGAGCCTGGGTAGCTCAGTGGTAAAGACGCTAGTTCACTGGTTCAAATCCCAGGGCATGCTAAGTGACTCCAGCTAGGTCTCCTAAGCAACCAAATTGGCCCGGTTGCTAGGGAGGGTAGAGTCACATGGGGTAACCTCCTCATGGTCACTATAATGTGGTTCGTTCTCGGTGGGGGGCGTGGCGAGTTGAGCGTGGTTGGTGCGGTGGATGGCGTGAAGCCTCCACACACGCTATGTCTCTGTGGCAACGCGCTCAACATCCACATGATAAGATGCGCGGGTTGACGGTCTCAGACGCGGAGGCAACTGGGATTCGTCCTCCACCACCCGGACTGAGGCGAATCACTACGTGACCACGAGGACTTAAAAAAAAGCACACTGGGTATTGGGCATTCCAAATTGGGAGAAAAAAAAACAATAGTATCGTAAATTGTGTTTCCCTAGCTCAGGTGGGACTTCGACTCGATAGTATCATTCACAGTGCGTCATGGGAGTGGGCAGTCTCTTCCGGGCTTGTTTGGCAGGCATTGTCGGATGCATTTCTTTGATTGGTGGATCTTTCTCTGCTGGATCTTAGATCATGTAATTGTTCACTAGGAATTCCACTATCAAACAATAAAGTTAAAATAACACAGACTGATGGCTTCAACAGGAGCATACCATCGTTGAACAACCTTGGAGCTCACGGGTAGGTCTGTCTTTAAAGTTTTATAAGTTATTGTCGAAAAACAATTAGTCTATTGAAAACATTAATGGAGTTTTTACTTCCGGAAAAACTCTTCCTATTGCACTCTACTGTCCGTCCAAATTTCTCCCATTTACCTTAATACAGGTGCTCTGTCACAGGCTAAACAGTCTCTGCTAATATTCCATTTTTAATATAGCCAAGATTATTTTACCAGAGTGCCAAAAGTTAAAGGTTCACTCAGTAACTTTCTGTTGGTGTCATCTTGGACTTATACTGACACCTATTGGTCTGGATGCAGCATCATTCAAAATCAATAGTTTTCAGTTACAGATGCCATTGTAGAAATTCACTATTCACAATCAGCCATGATTAATTTAATCCAAGAGTGAAAGTGTCCAATAACAAGATGGTTACTGAGATTAAGCGAGTAGTATTCAGCTGGCTATGTGATTCCTAAATGGCAGCCCCCATGAGGGCGCCCCTGCCCCATGTAGAATAAAGGAGCTTTTATAAAGTTACTGATATGACTAGGCTGCATTCAACTTCATTTTTAACATCCAATCTCTAACTCCCCTAAGCACTTCCCCTCGGAGGAAACTCCGCTGCCATTTTGGAAATCCGTTCCACTTAATTAACTGAGCGAGGGAAGTTTCTGTGGACAGACCCTCAACCCCTTGATTTTGACTGAGGGAGCGAGCCTACTCTGATGTATGCTTCAGGCAGCTCCATATCCCACAATGCAACTCGATTGTTACGTGACAACAAATCGCACTTCATAAACCCCACCCCAACACAACTCTAATATATGACAGAAGTGAAGTTAGGTCAGTTAAGCAGTTTAGAAAAGTTATATTGAGATTTAACAGCATAATACGCTATACTTTAACTGTTTATCACACAGTTATAGCCTATGTGCTCTTTGTTATGTTACCATTTTCGTTTTTGTAAAGCTTGATTAATCCTTTCTAACAATTAATTCTAATGAGACAATATTTTTTAAACATATAAGATTTATACATAAGCCTCTGAAATTACAACAAAACTTTACCTAAACCTGTGATTGCATCAGTCTCTGAAAACATTGTTTTCTCAGGTGCAAAAATCAATAAATAATTCCACAAATTGGTGTGGAGTGATCAAAGGTTAAGGGTGTTCCAGTTAAACCCATTGCACGGGTTCAGCCAGTAGTGGACACTCGCGCAACGTAAGCAATGACGTATATCCGAGTCCACGTGACGAGGGAAGTTTGTGGGGGAAGGGGATACAAATTTGAAGTGGAACGCAGCCCAAGAGTCATCTTATGTGAGCGGTCACGATTTTATACACACGTTTCGAAATTACAATAAATTTCTTTAGGAGTAAAACTTTTTAATGGGGGAAAAAAAACATACAATACACCTTTACAACATACAATTATTTTACATTTTTAGCCAAATTTTGTCTTAACATTCGGAAATCATATATGCAAATTACCATGCTGTGCAGTAGTGTTGTAGTATGCTAGTATTGCGAACGTTTATTGTTCCATACTTCAAACTGTTGTACTACTTTTGAAGAATAATTGCAGTAGGAGGATGCGGGTAACGGGTATTCCGTTCTACTAGTGTATCTGCTGTAGCTCTCTCCACGCCTGTGGAGGGCGGTAACGAGTTGCTGCTTCCAGACGATGGCGCAGAGAGAGGTGAACTCGTAGCTGTTCCACAGGAAGCAGGATTGGACTACACTTAACTGTACAACAGGCAGCAAAAACGACTTCAGGCTGGGCAACGATACGCTACCACGGAGAAGAAAACTCCATCCACCCAGGGGGAAAGTCGAGAAGGAGGGGAAGTCCTACTGCAACACCGGAGGTAAGTCAAACCGGAGATTTGGAGCTCAGTCAGCGTGGTTTTATGTCTTAATTTAAATAGAGGCCGCACTGACAGCTAATGACATCCCCATCTGCACTGCTAGCATCGCGACGCGTCAAACTAGAGCGTTCCTGTTATAATCAACGCAGCTGATACGCGCCTAGTGCAGACAGCTGCGTTCTTTGTAGTGAGTGCGTTCAAGTTTGTCGCGTCACGTCTCGCGCTCCCAGTGTTTTGACGGGATATCAGCGATAGCACTGCGCTTTCCATGTGTAATAGAAGAAAAAAAGCGCGGCTTGAGGGATTTTACGTCTTCAGAGAGGAGAACGGAGCGGGCTGTTAGTCAAGCCCCAGGAAGCGTGAACCGAACCCATCAGGCCCACACGCCGATACTCACTGCGCTGTTTAGCTGCATCGCTAGCGGACTGTGAAGAATGACACACTTGTTTTCATCATGGGGTGATTTTTAAATGTCTGATAGCACAAATAAATCACCGCAAGTCTTTATAAACTGTACTTGGTTTGTTAAAATGGCGGTTGAATTTAGCAAACAAATGTCTCCCATTTGAGCGTCAGTTTCTTATTCAGTGTGCTTGCTCACTAATAATCCTCATAACTTCACATGCCTTATGTAGTTAACTAGACTTCAACTAAGATGAATATTTCAAGTTCACGTCTGGAAACTAAGGGGGCGGTGATAGTAGGCTATATGAAACGGTCATGATTACTTGTTTAAAAGGTTTATGATGGTTTTATTGATTGTAGGCGACGGTTTTTGTGGTTAGCATGTGATAAATGAAACCTTATATTTATTATAAACACAATTTTTTAATAAGTTGCCAAAGACTGAACTGAAAATGAAAGATGAGTTTAGAATGCATTGACGGAGTTTAAGACAAACCTTCATTGCCTTAAAAGGATAGTTCACCCAAAAATGCAAATTTTCTCATTTATTCACCCTCATGCCATCCCAGATGTGTATGACTTTCTTTCTTCTGCAGAACACAAACAGAAACTTTTAGAAGAATATCTCAGCTCTGTAGGTCCATGCAATGCAAGTCAACAGGGTCCAAAACTTTGAAGCTCAAAAAAGCACATAAAGGCAGCATAAAAGTAATCCATACGACTCCAGTGGTTTAATCCATGTCTTCAGAAGTGATTTGATGGGTGTGGGTGAGAAACAGATCAATATTTATATAAATATAAATCCTTTTTTGTTATAAATCTAAACTTTCAAATTTTTCTTCTTTTGTTTTTGGCAATTCACATTCTTTGTGCATATCGCTATCTAGGCCTGCTCGTCACAGAGCAGAATTTATGGTAAAAAAGGACTTAAATATTGATCTGTTTCTCACCCACACCTATCATATCACTTTAGAAGACATGGATTAAACCACTGGACTTTGATGGGTTATGTTTATGCTTATTTGCTTTTTGGAGCTTAAAGTTTTGGTCACCATTCACTTGCATTGCGAGGACCTACAGAGCTGAAATATTCTTCTTAAAATCTTAATTTGTGTTCAGCAGAAGAAAGTAAGTCATACACATCTGGGATGGCATGAAGGTGAGTAAATGATGAGAGAATTTTCATTTTTGGATGAACTGTCCCTTTAATCGGGTGTAGCATTTTATTGAATTTAAAGGAATAGTTCACCCAAAAATGAAAATTATGATGTCGTCATTTACAGACCCTCCTGCAGCTCTTTTCCATGCAAAGACATTTAATTGTACACCACTGCAGTTGTCTGTACGACTATGTTTCAAGTCTTCTGTCAAAGATTCTTCTAAATGTCTCTGTGTTGCATGGGAAAAAAATAACTGCGTACGGGTTTGGAACAATACATTATGAGGGTGAGTAAATAATCATCACATTTAAAACCTCATCTAATATACTGACTCTTCATATTCTCAGTTACAATGGTGGGTGAGCGCCGCAATGGGAACCTACTGGTTCAGCTAGGCCCGAAGCAGCAGGCGTACCCTGAGGAGCTTATCCGTCAGAGGAGGACTCACGACGGCCAGACAGAGTACCTGATCCGCTGGAGCCTGCTGGCGGTGGAAGATAACAGCAGTTCAGGCAGCAGCAATGAGGCGAGTGGAGGTGGCAGCAGTAGTTCGGGCGTTGGCAGCTCCAATGGCTCCACTTCGGGAGAGAGCAAGACAGAGAGCGTCCTAATGTGGATGTCCACAGAAGACGTGTATGCCAACTGCCCCACGCTGCTCGGCAAGCGCAAGTCTGACTCCCAGAGGCCTCTGTTGGAGGAAGAGGCGCGGCCCAGCGGGCAGTTTCCAACCGATGTCACCTTCGATGAGAGCGAGCTGTCGGACATGAAGGATGACGTGAAGAACCTTGTGCGGCGTGCACGTAAGCAAATGGCAAAGAACAGCGACTTTGGTATAAGCATCACACACACCATTCACGTGCTGAGCGCCTATGCTAGTATCGGCTCTCTGGTGGGGGTGTTCAAGGAGACGGGAGCCCTCGACCTGCTCATGGAGCTCCTCTGCAACAAAGAACGACAGACCAGACGCAGCGCTGGCAAGATGTTGCGAGCCCTGGCTTCTCATGATGCAGGTATTTCCTTTTAAATCTGGTTTCTGCATTGATCTAAATCATCATTATTATTGACTTTGGCAACTTCAAAATGATTTCAGAACTTTTTTTTTTTTTTTTCTTTTTTGGTCTCTGTAACCACATTTGAGTTATTTGGACCACAGTTCAAGTATAACTCTCATTTCCTAGGGTATTTCTCCAGATGAAAAGTAATAGTAAAGGAACTTCCCTCCCTGCAAATCATTGAATTAATGTAAATACTGCTGGCAAAGGGTCGCTATTTTGAATAAGCTTAAATGGGAAATGAGATTTCTCATATGGGATATGTGATTTAAAAGTGTTTCCAGTACATGATACCCATACACTGATTCTTGAGATAAGGGACAAAACATGTTTATATTTTTTAATACTAAATTAATTTGAAATGGATATACAGGTGCATCTCAATAAATTAGAATGTCGTGGAAAAGTTCATTTATTTCTGTAATTCAACTCAAATTGTGAAACTTGTGTATTAAATAAATTCAATGCACACAGACTGAAGAAGTTTAAGTCTTTGGTTCTTTTAACTGTGATGATTTTGGCTCACATTTAACAAAAACCCACCAATTCACTATCTCAAAAAATTAGAATACATCATAAGACCAATAAAAAAAAACATTTTTAGTGAATTGTTGGCCTTCTGGAAAGTATGTTCATTTACTGTATTTGTACTCAATACTTGGTAGGGGCTCCTTTTGCTTTAATTACTGCCTCAATTCGGCGTGGCATGGAGGTGATCAGTTTGTGGCACTGCTGAGGTGGTATGGAAGCCCAGGTTTCTTTGACAGTGGCCTTCAGCTCATCTGCATTTTTTGGTCTCTTGTTTCTCATTTTCCTCTTGACAATACCCCATAGATTCTCTATGGAGTTCAGGTCTGGTGAGTTTGCTGGCCAGTCAAGCACACCAACACCATGGTCATTTAACCAACTTTTGGTGCTTTTGGCAGTGTGGGCAGGTGCCAAATCCTGCTGGAAAATGAAATCAGCATCTTTAAAAAGCTGGTAAGCAGAAGGAAGCATGAAGTGCTCCAAAATTTCTTGGTAAACGGGTGCAGTGACTTTGGTTTTCAAAAACACAATGGACCAACACCAGCAGATGACATTGCACCCCAAATCATCACAGACTGTGGAAACTTAACACTGGACTTCCAGCAACCTGGGCTATGAGCTTCTCCACCCTTCCTCCAGACTCTAGGACCTTGGTTTCCAAATGAAATACAAAACTTGCTCTCATCTGAAAAGAGGACTTTGGACCACTGGGCAACAGTCCAGTTCTTCTTCTCCTTAGCCCAGGTAAGATGCCTCTGACGTTGTCTGTGGTTCAGGAGTGGCTTAACAAGAGGAATACGACAACTGTAGCCAAATTCCTTGACATGTCTGTGTGTGGTGGCTCTTGATGCCTTGACCCCAGCCTCAGTCCATTCCTTGTGAAGTTCACCCAAATTCTTGAATCGATTTTGCTTGACAATCATAAGGCTGCGGTTCTCTCGGTTGGTTGTGCATCTTTTTCTTCCACACTTTTCTCTTCCACTCAACTTTCTGTTAACATGCTTGGATACAGCACTCTGTGAACAGCCAGCTTCTTTGGCAATGAATGTTTGTGGCTTACCCTCCTTGTGAAGGGTGTCAGTGATTGTCTTCTGGACAACTGTCAGATCAGCAGTCTTCCCCATGATTGTGTAGCCTAGTGAACCAAACTGAGAGACCATTTTGAAGGCTCAGGAAACCTTTGCAGGTGTCTTGAGTTGATTAGCTGATTGGCATGTCACCATATTCTAATTTTTTGAGATAGTGAATTGGTGGGTTTTTGTTAAATGTGAGCCAAAATCATCACAATTAAAAGAACCAAAGACTTAAACTACTTCAGTCTGTGTGCATTGAATTTATTTAATACACAAGTTTCACAATTTGAGTTGAATTACTGAAATAAATGAACTTTTCCACGACATTCTAATTTATTGAGATGCACCTGTATTTGTAGACAAAGGTGTCAGCTAACAAACATGTAAGAGAACAGGTTTTTATAAAAAAAAAAAATGACATTCACTTAATAACTTGCATCTTACTGTGATTTGTCAACTCCGTCAGACACTAAAAATAATTCTATTTTAATTTGATCCATCCAACAAGAGTGTAAAGTCTTTAATTATCTAATAATAGTGTTCAGTAAAGTTAAATAAAATACATTCAATAAATGTTTGTTTCTGTTTTTACACTATTCTGAAAATCCTGACAGAGTTGACAAAATTGAATATTTTTCCATCTTGACCATGTGTTGTACACTGGAGCCATTTTGTGTTTTTTCTTCAGTTGAAACTGTCTCTATAACCTAAACTAAAATGACAAAATGTATCCCACAGGAATGATCATAATAAGAATGACGTGTTGACATGTTTAACTCTCTGCGGTCACAGCTTCAACATTGTTTGTTTAAAATATGAAAAAATATCAAACTTACTAGACCATGTGTCCTACTGTTGCATCCACCATGAGTAGGAAGTGGGAAAGGTGTGTTCAGAGTTATAGATGACCGTGACATTGTCTGATTTATTCAGGATTATCAAAAAGTTTGGCTCAAAGAGAGGACACAACTTTGATAAACAGTTTTTTATGGAAAATATCATTTAAAGTTTACTTTATATATAGTTTGATATCTTATAGATTATATCCTTTCATTTGATGTTTATATTTATGAATTTGTTGCATTTATAAACACTTTGTTTGGCAGTTTAACATTGCTGAGGACAGGTTAAGTTACATGTGCTTCTAAGTATAGAGCATGCATTAAAAATTCTAATGAAATTATCTAAAAATATAAGTAATAAATGCCCTGTGTTTACACATTTTCTTTAGATTGAACTTTTCCAGTATTTTTATTATTATGAATGTATTGATTTTTAAAATAAAGTTGACTTGTGTGTGTGTAAGACATGTTTTGTCCCTTATCTCAAGAATCAGTGCTTTTTGAAGAGTTCAGGAGGTGTGGCTCTCAGATTCCTGCCAGTGTGCTGTGACTGAGACATTGGGGATTGTGAGTCATCAGTGGGGGGCTGTGTCATCGCACATTGGCTCTACATCCTGAACATTAGTTGGTAGAGTCTCTAGATTGTGCCAGTGTTTCATGTCCTTAGAGGACTTGATAAATGTATGTTTTACTGACTATTTCATCATGCTTACTAATTTTAAGTAACAAACGAATAAGGTTTTTTTCTAGAGCTATTCGTAATATTCGATTAAAAGACTTATGGTAATAAATTGGGGGCTTCCAGTTCCTCCTTTCATTCTTTTCTTTCTCGTTCATACTCTTCTCTACAGGATGTGCTTATTCATTTCTAGTTCCTCCCATTTGTATGAGTCATGTCATTCACTTGAGAGCAGTTGGGAGATTACGGGCACATGGCTGATGTTAGAATTGTCTTGGCTAATTTCTGCCATGATACCATTGTACCAGGGCAATGTATTTGCGATGATAGTACACAAATGAAGCATTAAACATTGGAAATTGTGTTGATTTTGATGTGCTTTTAATTTGGCTTGTAAGTTTTATAAAAAGTCCTGTGAGTATGAGAGGGTTAAGACAGAGATGTGTTCATAGTGTCTCATATTTAAACTTTGGCAAAAACTGCAACAGAGTTGGGAAGTTCGATTCATTTCCATGATTCATTTAGCATAAGCTTTTCCCTGGGAATTGAACCCATGATCTTGGCATTGCTAGTGCCGTGCTCTAAAATTTGAGCTGCAGGAAAACTGCAGGATTCAGTGTTTTGTTTACATTGTCACTCAAATATTGCTCTAAATCCCTGTGGTATTTTATCATGCGTTAAAATATTTTAGTAATAGGTATGCATGTAAAGCTGTTTATTACTGTTTAAATTATGTGCATAGAAATGAAAAGGATTAATTATCTTTCACATTGTGGAAATATGCTTTGATTATTTTAAATGAGATATTTGCTGGTTCACTTCTTTCATTAAACGTTTTGAATCTAACGTTTTGTTGAAATGACCCTTTTAATTAAGTTGTATCAGTGCAAATACATATCTATCTTTTTGCAAGTTTTTTCAAGGTATCAAATGTCACCAGAAGGCTGAAGAATATTGAGATATTTTTACAGCTTAGTTTGTAGAAGTAACCTTGATTTAACCATGATAACTCATTGAGATAAAATCTCTTTTACAAGAGTGACCTGGCCAAGAAAGCAGCAAAACACAAAGACAAAAACATGTATAATAATAATAATAAAAAATAAAATCAAGCAGAAAAGAAAATTTGTCAATTTCCAATATTACTGTATTCAATTTTATTTACAAGTCTCATAAATTCAGCCAATGGAGTGAGTGTGGTGAGTTTTAAGTATTCTGAGTTGTTCCAAGTTTTGGGGGCATTAAACTTGAGACTTTTTTTTTTTTACCGAGCTCAGATCTAATGCAGGGAACAGAAAGCTGTATAATGCCCTTTGAGCGTAGATTGTAATGGTCATTTTTTTTTTTACAGATATCGCAGATAAATATATAGGTGATAAACCACAAATCAATTTATAAATGAAGCAATACCAATGTGAGCACCTTCGTATGTCAAAAGGTGGCAACTGAGATGCTGAATAATGACTTGCTGCTTTAAAGGGATATTTCACCAAAAATGATAATTCTCTCATCATTCTTATGCTGTCTCAGATTCGTATGACTTCTGTGGAACACGAAAAAATATATTTTCATATTCAGCTGTGCAGCAACACTCGGTGCTACTGAATCTACAGTGCAAGACATCAAATGCTAACAGTGTGGACCGATTCCCAAACAAATTACTCTGAGCCGGTTCTTTTGAATTTACAGTGCGAGACATAACGTACGACCAGTGGAGTCTGATTCCCAAAAAAATGACCCTAATGAGCTGGTTCATTTGAATCTACAGTGTGAGACATAATGTGCGACCAGTGGAGTCTGATTCCCAAAAAAATGACTCTGAGACGATTATTTTGAATCAGTGCGAGACATAACGTGCAACCAGTGGAGTCTGATTCACACACAAATGACCCTAATTTGCTGGTTCATTTGAATCTACAGTGCAAGACATAACGTGCGACCAGTGGAGTCTGATTCCCAAACAAATGACCCTAATGAGCCGGTTCTTTAGAATCTACAGTGCAAGACATAACGTGCGACCAGTGGAGTCTGATTCCCAAACAAATGACCCTAATGAGCTGGTTCTTTAGAATCTACAGTGCAAGACATAACGTGCCACCAGTGGAGTCTGATTCCCAAACAAATGACCCTAATGAGCTGGTTCTTTAGAATCTACAGTGCAAGACATAACGTGCGACCAGTGGAGTCTGATTCCCAAACAAATGACCATAATGAGCTGGTTCTTCTGAATCAGTGCGAGACATAACGTGCGACCAGTGGAGTCTGGTTCCCAAACAAATGACCCTAATGAGCTGGTTCTTTAGAATCTACAGTGCAAGACATAACGTGCCACCAGTGGAGTCTGATTCCCAAACAAATGACCCTAATGAGCTGGTTCTTTAGAATCTACAGTGCAAGACATAACGTGCGACCAGTGGAGTCTGATTCCCAAACAAATGACCATAATGAGCTGGTTCTTTAGAATCTACAGTGCAAGACATAACGTGCCACCAGTGGAGTCTGATTCCCAAACAAATGACCATAATGAGCTGGTTCTTCTGAATCAGTGCGAGACATAACGTGCGACCAGTGGAGTCTGGTTCCCAAACAAATGACCCTAATGAGCCGGTTCTTTAGAATCTACAGTGCAAGACATAACGTGCGACCAGTGGAGTCTGGTTCCCAAACAAATGACCCTAATGAGCCGGTTCTTTAGAATCTACAGTGCAAGACATAACATGCGACCAGTATAGTCTGATTCCCAAATGAATAACTCAATGAGCCGCCTCTTTTTAGTAGATCAAAAAGATTTATTAATCAGTTGGAGCTGACTGAATCAATTGACTCACTTCAAATAATCCAAGAACTGTTACTGTGTTATGTATACTTTAGGCTCATGAGATTCATGAGAATTACTTACTGGTTATTCATATGACATTTAGTTTAAAATACAAATTTAGTTTTGTTGTAATAAGTGAATAATCTGAAAAAGTATTCTAAATTGACTGTCTGGCAATAAATTATTTCATAAATGATAAAGCTATACAATTCTTTAAAAGAGCAGTTTACTTTTAGAAATGCTTACAGTATTGTTCATTTGTCTCTCATGTCTGTAAATTCCACTTGTAAAATGCAAAAAAAAAAAAAAAAGAAAGAAAAAAGTCAGACTGGCTGGTAATTTTTTCTTCAACCAGCAACCTTGGCTGGTGGGCTAAAAAGTTCATTTTGGACCCTAGTCAGATGGGTTAGGAAAGGCATGAGGGTGAGTAAATGAGATGAATCTTTTTTGGGTAAACTATTTCTTTAAACTGGGATAGAAGAATGTATTTTGCCACCAAAAAATTACAACTTATGATACCTTATGACAGGTAGCCAGCAAAAGTCTAAAATTATAGGAGGTAGCCTAACTATAATAATCTAGGTTGACTATGTGAACTGTACTGAGACTTTGCACTAGGGCTGCAACTAACGATTATTTTGATAATTTATTAATCTTCGAAGACACATTTTATTTCTGTATTTTATTAATGTATTTATTAAAAACAAATTATTGTACTGTATGATATACATTGTGTTTTAAAATGGATTATAAATGTTACTAAATAATGAATTTAAATGTAAGCTTTACATTTGATTTATAGGTTATTTTTGATCATCTCAGGATCAGGAACCTTTTGAAATCAACAGTTTAACTTAAGTTATAACATCATGACTGCACTCATACAGGGTTGGGACTGTACTTCTAGTAAAAAAAAATGTGTTCCCTACTCCATAACAGATATTGTTTCCTTTTCATCATGCTCTTAATTATTTAGGTATATAATCTTTAGGAATATCTGATGTCAAACCAGGCCAGTTTGTTTCCTGATATCAAACTTCATTAAAACAGAACATATTAAACGAGGAAAACTTTATCCATAAATCAATTTGTTTATAGTTCTTGAAGATCCAGACTTTAAAGTCCTTTATGTTTACCATACTTCCATTATTTAACAGTGCATTTGTAATGATATATAATAAATAACCACAGGTAAGATCCATGGATTGCTGCTCATACTGTGGTTTGGTTATCGTATTATTTATGAATAATAATAGCCTAAACCCATTTAGAAACTTCACCACGGTTGTTATAAAAATGAAGTCTAATGGGTTCTTTCAGAGATATTTAGTATGAAACTATTCAATAACATTTCTGGTATAGTTTACTGTGATCAATTTTAGAAGCCCAAGTGTGCTAATGTGTTGTTTAAAAAGCCTTGCAATTTATTGTGGTGCATGCAACGAACAGTGTTGTCTCTCTTCCTCTGCATTGCTGTTTAGCCATTTTAGAGGTTTGACTGCCTTCAGTGTGAATAAAGTATAGCGAATTCAAACAGGTGGCATAAGTTGTGTGGTGCTCCAGAGACATAGTGCAGAGAAGATCACTTGCGTGCGTTTCAGCGGTGGATCGCACAACATGCTTCAGTCACCATACACGTGTTTCAGATGAGAAGCATATTTATCACTTTTAAAGAGCTGAACGCAAGATGAATATCCTTACATTTGTTTCGCCATCACGAAATTTCATATGGCTACAAAAAAAATTGTTTATTAAACTGCAGTTTAACCAAAATGATAGTGCGCACTTTCTCTGTTGCGATCGGTTTGATTGACGTGGATGTGTGCATGCTCGCTTGCTCATTGAAGTTTAAAGGAGACTCGCTTGTCGTAAAGACAAACAATTTTGTGAGATGGAAATACGCGCCTGATTTTGAACACCCTGTGCAGGTGTTGTTACACGTGGTCTGCCACTGCGAGGACGATCAGCTGTCCTTCCTGTCTCGCTGTAGTGCTGTCTTAGGCGTCTCGCAGTACGGACATTGCAGTTTATTGCCCTGGCCACATCTGCAGTCCTCATGCCTCCATGCAGCATGCCTAAGGCATGTTCACGCAGATGAGCAGGGACCCTGGGCATCTTTCTTTTTATGTTTTTCAGAGTCAATAGAAAGGTCTCTTTAGTGTCCTAAGTTTTTATAACTGTGACCTTAATTGCCTACCGTCTGTAAGCTGTTAGAGTCTTAATGACCATTCCACAGGTGCATGTTCATTAATTGTTTATGGTTCATTGAAAAAGTATGCAAAACATTGTTTAAACCCTTTACAATAAAGATCTGTAAAGTTATTTGGATTTTTACATTTGGAGTGTATGTGAAGTGCTTTTGTGCACTAGACAAATGGTTATGTTTTTCCACTTCAACATGTCTCAACCATTTTTCAAATGAGTTTCATCATGCAAGCACATTTTTCACTACTGTAAAGAGACATCAATGACGGAGCTTCTCAATAAAAACCGCACACATCCAACTAATCGATAATAAAATTTGTTTTTGATTATTTTTATAATTGATTATTAGCAGTTTTATCGATTAGTTGTTGCAGCACAACTTTGCAAAGTTTAGCAGAACTTGTAAGGACCTTTAACTGGATCTTTTTCATGCAGTGTTTTCTGAGAATAGTGAATAATCAACGTAATAGTTGCTGGTCATGTAGTTCTTCTGTGGGTGAGATGTGGCAAGCTCGTGTTTTCAGAGCTCTCACGAACGATTGCAAGGATGCTTTCACTTTTTTTCTTCCTCTTTTTACTTTCTTCTCTCACTGTTTGTCCTAAACGGTGCACTTTATGTTGGCCTGTGAAACTAGGATGTCTCATTTGTCATTTTATGATTCTGAACAGTTCTCATGAGCACCTCACTGATGCAGATTCTACAGCTGTCTGCTACCTAACAGTCCATACAACATCTTGAGAAATCATAGCATATGGGAGTTCTGTTGTGGAGAAATAAATGATTCAGAAGTGTGCCTTTTCATTTTTATCACAAGGATTTTTTTTTTTTTTTTTTTTTACTCTTTGGTGTGATATGTATCATTTGTTAAAACAGTTTTTGAGTATTTTTCTTTGAGTTTTTGCTTTCCTAAAAGTCTTAAAACTAAACTGCTTTGTTAAACTGCTATTTCATAGAATTATTGTAAGTCTCCCATAAGAATTTAGTCCACTTTAAAGGTGCTGTAAGTGTTTTTTTTTTTTTTTTTTTAATGCAATGACATGCAGAAACCATCTCTATTACCTGTCAGATATCACTGAAATAGGTGAAATCACACCTTTCTCTGTAACATCCCTAGGCTAGGTAAACAGTGGGGTAAATTATGTCTGGGGGCCGCGGTCAGATCATTTGTTTAGCCAATCAGAAACATTTCTGCCTGTCAATCATTGTGCGTGTTCACAGGGCAGCCCATATATGCACGGATAAGTCCCGGAAAGGTGTCGTCCTCCTGCAATGTGCTCGGAGGGACCCATCGCCCTCCGCCTGCTCAAACACAATGGTTTTTAATGTGTCTGTGTGTGTCCAGCGTCTAAGTCTGGTAGACGTTCCAGAATGGTTCAAATTGCTTACAGCATGGGCTGGGAGATAGGATGGTGGAATCGGATGTCAACGATGTCTTACAAAGATCCCGATTCTGTTTGCGAATAGACGATGATCGACAATATCTGGAAATGGCAAAACCATGGATCTGGGAAGTCGCCAAATATATTAAATGATGGCCAGGGTGTGAAACTAGCACCCGCCACGCGCAAAATGCAACGAGGCTGAATCCACACATGATAAGAAATGCTGTTAGTCCCAAAGACGTGCTCGAAGAAACGCACTTTATTATATTTTTAAGAACAGACAAAAGCAGTCAATGCGCGTGTCTGATTCAAGTCTGTTTGTTCAGAGGCGTGCTGCGTGAGCCTGTCATGTGGAGCTCATGCATGTAAAGAGTTATTACTCCTTTCATTCCTCTGAAAACTGTTTGCGAGAATAATGTCATCTATGAGAATGCTGCAAATTATCTCAGATCATCTTGTGAGGTGCTGTGAGTTTAGTTTGCTTTATTTCCAAGGAGCAGTTCGCTCTTACACATTGTGAACGCAACTCTGCAGGTTCAGTAACATATCTTTGTATTAAAGAAACAGACGAAAGTGATTAAATAAATCATAAAGTAATGCAAGACACGATCACCTTGAACCTTTTAGTTCTTAATCTGTAGGCTATTAGTCATTTTCCACCTGTTGTCATTGACAGATGCTTGCGTGATGGCAAATGGGGCCGTTGGAGACGGTAAATGTTTGGATTTGGGGAGGTGGTTACATAAGATTTTTTGATCACTTCGTTATTTTATTGCTTTTTTCGTTTAGTTTAAAGGTGCAGTATGTAAGATTCAGAAACCCTTGTTATTAATGACACCTGTGGCCGTTAAGTGAACTGCAGCCTGTTGCTCGTGATCGCGTGCACACTATGGGGACGCGAGCGAGCATAACAAAAACAAAGAGACTGAACGTGATTCACCGGCATCATGAGGACAGATAAGGTAGCATAATTAAAATTACACAGTTATGATTGTTTTACTACAAACTTTGAGACTGTATATTATATTTGACTCTCCAGTGCTGGAACAGGTCTAAAACAAAGTGTGGATATAGGTCTGGCTATGCGAGGCTGTAGTTTGAAGTAATCACTTTTCTTTGCATGATACATTGACTGCATTTATACGATAGCCTATGTCGGCGTTAGCTAGATAGCCAGCTTTATCAATAGCTGTAATCTAAATTTGGTGGATGATGACAGTAGCCGTTTATAAAATAGACTGTACATTATAAATATGTTGAGACAATTCAGTATTGGTTTGATTCCTTTCACAACTGTCATTTTGATATATCGATGCGCTATTGTTTTATAATAATTGTAAATATTTTCTGTATAACCAAGTTACGTTACACTAATGAATGGGTCTTTTTGCATTATCTTGAACATTGTCTAGCAAATGTCTATTTCATGTGTTATTGTAGTTTATCTTGCTGAATAATTACAGATTAACATTGACATTAACCTGACTTTTAGTATAAAGAGAAGATCGTTGAAATTATTTGAAAGTTACGAAGCAAGGTAGCTTGCAATTCGTCAGCGTTAGCAGGCAAGATCAAGTTAGCTAAAATTACACAGATCAATCCTCATGGCACTATATTTCACATGATTTGCAGTTATGTAAGCTTACCTGTCCAATAAGAAGAACGCCAATTCTTCAGGGTCGGTTTTGATCCCCAAAACCGAATGACGGTCCCTCCAGGAATCAGATCTTCTGTTTTTTTGCCAATTTGCATTTTTAACATTTCGTGGAAAGGGAGGAAGCTGGGACCGGCTTAACAAACACGTAAGACATTTTAATCACACTTTGCAGTGTACAGTGTGAGGGGGTGCTTTCTAGCCCCACATAAAACACACGCACTGCTTTTCAGCCAGCTACGTCAAACAAATTAACACACACAGGCAGCTTCGTGCATCTCTCTCTCCCCTCTGCCGCTGTCTCCTCTCCTTATATACTCCCGCCGCCCCTCACTGAAGCGCGAGACTGGTGTGGCACACAGGTGGACCTCATTCATCACTCATCTTCCCGGCCTCGCTCTGCCCAGATGCAGCTCGGCCCCGCCCTGCTCGCCACAGCATTCTTCGTTCATATCTCCAACTGCTGGGCAGGGAGGAGAAAGGAAAAAAAAGTGTGGGATAAAGCAAAGGAAAATGATAAAGAAATAATTTACACAACAGCCCAGTTGGTGGCGATATACACAAAGAATGCGATTCAGCAAAAAACAGAAGAACTCTCATGAGCGTGCATAGGAGAGCTGTTTGAAAATAGATTTATAGTAAAAAGGACATAAATATTGATCTATTGATTTTGAGAGTGAGATCTGTTACATACCCACACCTATCATTGATTCTGGAGACCTGGATTAAACCACTGGAGTCATATGGATTACTTTTATGCTGCCTTTACATGCTTTTTTTGAATCTTTAAAGTTCTGGTCACCTTTCACTTGCATTGTATGGACCTACAGAGCTGAGATATTCTTCTAAAAATCTTAATTTGTAATTGTAATTGTTTGAACTGATTTGAATACAAACTTTGTCTCATTATGATTAATAATGATGGATAATGATTGGTGTTGATCTATTGTTAAAGAGTCAGCTTATGAGGAGGTAATGAGAAGGTAGCCTTTCCACAACAGTTGTAATGAAAGGCCAATGCTATTAGCCATTAGACCACAACAACCAAAAAACAATTTAAAAATATTAGGCTTAGACTAAGGTCATCCATGTTTAGCAGAGTTTTGGTCCGAACAACCCACTTCAAACAATGAGTCACAGAACCTTTTTTCTGTCACTTGGCTTCTATTTCTGCAGAATTGTATTGGGTGGTCCCACCCACAGTGAAATTTCATTGGTCCACAAATGCACTCTACATAGTTGTGTATTAAACATCAAATATGTACTGACTGGCTGTGATTGTGTAGTGTTGCTCAGCAATTCAGCTTTTAGTTTAGATGGACAAATTACTTGTGTTGCGCTGGCAGAGAGTGTCTTTCTTGTAGTGGTCTACTTGATCGAATGGGGTTTTTCAATGGTCCATTATGATACTACATAACTAGAGAGCGGGGTGGCCGAAATAATGCCGATATACATATTATATATGCTAATGCAATTGAGACAAGTAGGCATGGTTATTGGCTGATGGTGAAAAAATCTCAAAATAACCAAACATTGTCCTGTACCTTGGCGTGGACGACATAGCAGTTTATCACTACTTTCTTGCACATAATTACTGCCATGGTGTAGGAGTTGGTACATTTGCACCAACATGTTGAGCTGTTGTACTAATATGGGTGACACAAGATTAAATCTGGATTGCATCATTTCCCATCCACTTCCCAAAATCCCTTTTGTAGCCCATTATTTCCTGTCTTCTACAACCTTTATAATTGAAATGGCAAAAGGCCAAAACATTAGGGATGGGTAAAAATATTGTTTTTCCGATGTATCGCAATCTTCATTTGAATTTTCTCTATCGATTCTTAAATCCTAAGATTGATCTTTCACTCAACATGCATCCCTCTACTACAGTGAGAGGAAATCACTCGCATTTGCAACCAAATTTCGCGCTATGCCTTTAAAGTGAATATAATTGGCAACTGATTGGTAATGTTTACATTTCACTCACCAGGAATTGTGTAGTTTAGTTGTGAAGTGTTCAGCAGCAAGATCCTTTCATGGCGTATTGAGAGTAAAAGTTGTTCCGTGTAATGTGTCCAAGACGAGATCTGCTCAACCCATTAGTCATTGAATACTGTCTCTTTTAATACCCTTTCTGTTCTTTACAGTCAGTTGTTGATCAAAAATGTATTTGATTGAATGCATTTATTTGTTCATTTTTAAAAAGCCAAAATGTGACATGATAAATTAATAAAATAAAATTAGTAAAATTAATATTTTCCTAATGTGCCAAGTTAAAAGGTCCCCTTGTGCAGTTAACAGCATTAGCTGGGAGAGCATTTATTGTATATGCAAGCAAAAGGGACATTATAACTGAAATAATCCCATATGAATCAATATTTAATCAAATGAGAATCGAATCGAGAGCTTGTGAATCGGAATCGAATTGAATCGGGAAATCTGTATCACTACCCGTCCCTACAAAACATACTGTGGTATTGATGAGGATGGTTTTGTTTTGCTTCCACAGGGAGTCGTGCCTATGTGCTTCTGTCCCTCAGCCAGCAGGATGGCATTGAGCAGCACATGGACTTTGATAACCGTTACACCCTATTGGAGCTCTTCGCAGAGACCACCTCCTCTGAGGAGCATGGCATATCTTTTGAGGGCATCCATCTTCCCCAGGTATTTATCCTCCCTTCCACTCCGAGTAAAACCTAGTGAGCTGCCTTGCTGTCTACTGTTTACATAGACAGCATCCTAACCGTTATGGAACCGCTTATGTGACTGATTTGGAAAGCTCTACAAATGGTGCTCCTCGAGTTATACAGTGCTGTGGAAAAGTATTTGCCCCCATCCTGATTTCTTCTGTTTTTGTGTATATCTCATACTAAATTGTTTCGAAAATTCTAACAAAATCTATCTATCATAAAACAAAAGGCAAACTGAGTGAACACATAATACAGTTTTTAAATGATGATATTATTTGTTGAAGCAAAAAAGTTATCCAGTACCAACTGGGCCTGTGTGACAATGTATTTGCCCCTTAGTTACTAAATCCCCAAATCTATGAATCTTCATTCATAATGGGGTTCAGCTGGACTAGACACCCAAACCTGATTACTGCCATCCCTGTTAAATCAAATCAACACCTAAATATAACTTCTTCAGCAGCATAAAGTTGGCTAAAAGGTCTCACCCAGTAGCAAAATATGCCTAGATCGAAAGAAATTTAAGAAATGATGAGGACAAAGGTGATTGAAATACATCAGTCTGGGAAGGGTTAAAAAGCTATTTCAAAGGCTCTGGGACTCCAAAGAACCACAGTGAGCGCCATTATCTCCAAATGGAGAACACTTAGCACAGTAGTTAACCTTCCCAGAAGTGGCCGACCTTCCAAAATTCTTCCAAGAGCACAGCGACAACTCATCCAGAAAGTCACAAAAAAGCCAAGGACAACATCCAAGGAACTGCAGGCCTCTCTTGTGTCAATAACGGTCACTGTTCATGACTCCACTATCAGAAAGACACTGGCCAAAAATGCCATCCATGGAAGTGTGGCGAGGCGAAAACCATTGCTAACCCAGAAGAACATTAAGGCTTGTCTAAATTTAGCCAAAATCACCTTGATGTTCCTCAGACCTTTTGAGAGAATGTTCTGTGGACTAATGAGTTGAAAATGGAACTATTTGGAAGACGGGTCCCGTTACATCTGGCGTAAATCAAACACAAAATTCCACAAAAAGAACATCATACCTATTGTCTGGTAGTGTGATGGTGTGGGGATGCTTTGCTGCTTCAGGGCCAGGGCGATTGCAGTAATTGAGGGGAAACATGAATTCTGCTCTCTACCAGAAAATCCTAAAGGAGAATGTCCGGTCATCAGTCCGTGAGTCAAGCGCACCTGGGTTATGCAGCAAGACAATGATCCAAAGCATAGGAGCAAGTCCACCTCTGAATGGCTCAAAAGAAGCTGAATTAAAGTTTTGGAGTTTCCTAGTCAAAGTCCTGACTTGAACCCGATTGAGATGCTGTGGCAGGACTTTAAACGGGCAGTTCATGCTCAGACCCTCCACTGCAGCTGAACTAAAGCAGTTTTGCAAAGAAGATTGGGCCAAAATTCCACCACAGCGGAAAGACTGATCCCCTGTTATCGGAAGCGTTTGGTTGCTGTTGTTGCTGCTAAAAGTGGCACAACCAGCTATTAAGTTTAAGGGGGCAGTTAATTTTTCACATGGGCGATATAGGTGTTGGATAACTTTTTTTGCTTTAATATAAAAATATACACTGGCGGCCAAAATTTTGGAGTAATGTACAGATTTTGCTGTTTCAGAAGGAAATTGGTACATTAATTCACCAAAGTGGCATTCAACTGATCTCAAAGTATAGTCAGGACATCAGTATTTGAAAAAAGTAATTTTTGATCAAATCTAGACAGGCCCCATTTCCAGCAGCCATCACTTCAACACCTTATCCTTCAGTAATCATGCTAAATTGCTAATTTGGTACTAGAAAATCACTTGCCATTATATCAAACACAGTTGAAAGCTGTTTGGTTTGTTAAATGAAGCTTAACATGGTCTTTGTGTTTGAGTTTCCACAGTATGCAATAGACTGGCATGTATTAAGGTCAAAAATGGCAAAAAAGAAACCGCTTTCTCTAGAAACTCATCAGTCATTGTTTTGAGGAATGAAGGGCTATACAATGCTTGAAATTGCCCAAAAACAGATTTCATACAAAGGTTTACACTACAGTCTTCAAAGACAAAGGACAACTGGCTCTAACAAGGACAGAAAGAGATGTGGAAGGCCAGATGTACAACTAAACAAGAGAATAAGTATATAAGAGACTCTAGTTTGAGAAACAGACGCCTCACTTGTCCTCAGCTGACAGCTTCATTGAATTCTACCCGCTCAACACCAGTTTCATGTACAACAGTAAAGAGAAGACTTGGGTGCAGGCCTTATGGGAAGAATTGCAAAGAAAAAGCCACTTTTGACAGAAAAACAAAAAGAAAAGGTTAGAGTGCACTGTAAACCCTAATGCTCAAAATAATTAATTGTTTTGAGCAGGGAAAAATTAAATTATATAAATGTGTTCAAATAAATTAACCTTGAGTATTTAGAATTTTTTTTTATTTTTTATTTTTTTTTTGAGTTCACAAAACTTGCACCTTTTAGGGAACCTGAATTGTTTAATGTTTTTAGTTTAATGAACTTGTCTCTTTAAATTTACAGGAACTTTAACTGAAACTGGGAAGGGGATTTTTATTTTCCAGCATGCTTTACATGGCACTCGACAGGGAGAGTAAATGTTAAAATTAAGAGTTATATAGCGTGTCTTTGTGCAAGATAAATTTCAAGGGAGATACTTGTTATTGTTCAATTTTTTGTTGTGTTGTTTAGAAGAGTTTCTGTCATGTATAAGTTTTTTTGGGGGGGGGGTTACCATTACAGTGAATAGTGGAGCTTGAGATTAAGTTGAGGACAAGTACAGTATTAGATTGTTCTACAGTATATTGATTACTTGTTGAGCAATTGCAATGCTAATCAAAGCATGGTTTATCCAATTAGCATGCATTCAGCATATTAACATTCAGTGTATTAGCTTGTTCTAGCTAGCACTAACTAGCTAGGTTCCCTCTACCTATTTAAGTTGTGCCTACATGGTGATTTTAAGTTCAGCCAAAGAGTTACATTTAAAGTTAAGTACCATTTTAAAATGCATGAGTTAGCTTATTCAATATTTCAAGTTAAGAAAAAAATCAACATGTGTGAATAGTACAAAATCAAAATCTGACAGATCTGCTTACTTAAACTTGTAATTTCTTAACGTGTTTTATGTAACTGATTACCTCAAATTTGAGTTCTGCTAACTTATTCAGGTTTATAGTGTGGGCAAAGAAACAGACATTGGACAATAGATAATTGGAAAAGAGTGTTATGGATCTTAACCCCACTGAGATTTTTATTTGCTACCAGGTCACGAGAACGTTCTGGAAAAAAATTCTGTGCAGCACTGATAAACGCCACTGTAGTATTTGTTGTGAGCTTTGCCCTTTAAGAGCCACTATCCACATTTACATAAAAGGCGCAATTTCAGAAAACCGGTTCCACTCTTCCAATACCCAATGTTAAAATGAGTGTGAAACAAACATCACTCGAAAGTTTCTTTAGTGGAGGAGGTAGGAAAGACCAAGCGATGGCAATAATGCAGAGACAGCTACTGATGAGAAAAAGGGAAAAAAACAAAGCCGCCTTTAACCGAAAATATGGTGAATATCTAAAAAAATACGGTTTCGTCACTGTGGCTGGTTCACATGCTCCAAACCCCATGTGTATAATGTGCGGAGAGAAATTAGCTAATAAAGCCCTCAAAATTGCTTCGACACCTTGAAACTAAACACCCATCATTGAGAGACAAACCCCTTGATTACTTTGAACGGGAAAAAAACGCAATCAAACAGGGCACCAGCAACTACTGAA
This sequence comes from Myxocyprinus asiaticus, assembly GCF_019703515.2. Taxonomy (NCBI): domain Eukaryota; kingdom Metazoa; phylum Chordata; class Actinopteri; order Cypriniformes; family Catostomidae; genus Myxocyprinus; species Myxocyprinus asiaticus. The sequence continues at coordinate 9,674,591 of NC_059366.1, forward strand.
AGCCACGACATCTACAAACGTAGCTGCACTGAGAGCGTCATAATTGGTGGCTGACCGTATCGCTAAAGCTAAGAAGCCCTTCACTATCGGGGAAGAATTGATTTCGCCAGTTGCCAAGACATTTGCTGTGAAATGTTAGGCAAAGATGCAGCTAACAAGATAGGCCAGATTCCTCTTTCAGCTACCACTGTCACACGGAGAATTGATGACATCATAAAGAACACTGAAGAGCAATTGTTAACGAGCTTAACAAGCCACCGTGGTATGCATTGCAGGTCGACAAGGCAATACAATTGGTTTATGTGCGATATTTATTTCAAGACGATGTGCATGAATACATATTGTGTGTGCGCTCAATGCCAACTAACACAATTGGGGCAGAAATTTTCAAGTCTTTGAATGACTACATGTCAGGTAAACTTGACTGGTCATTTTGCATTGTAATATGCACAGATGGGGCTGCATCTATGACTGGATGACTGTCTGGTCTCACTACCAGGGTCAAAGAAGTTGCGCCTAAATGTGAATCTGCACACTGTGTCATACACCGCGAAATGCTGGCTAGCCATAAAATGTCACCAGAACTTAACTCCATGCTGAATGACATTATTAAAATAATCAACTACATCAAAGCAAACACCCTCAACTCCTGTCTTTTCCAACAGCTTTGCGAAGAAATGTTAGCAGAACACAAACGCCTTTTGTTGCACACCGAAGTAAGGTGGCTTTCAAGGGGGAGATCCTTAGCGAGAGTTTACGAGTTAAGAGAGCCAACACAGATTTCTTTCAGAAAAAAGGTCACCACTTCAGTGACTAGGAATGGGTAGCTAAACTCACGTACCTGTGTGACATCTTCAACCTGCTGAATGAACTCAATTTGTCACTTCAGGGGAGAATGACAACTGTCTTTAAGTTGGCAGACAAAGTGTCTGCATTCAAAGCCAACTGTGGGGGTGGCGAGTGCCAAGGGGCACATTTGACATGTTTCCAACATTGTCTGGACATTTGGGAAATAAAGAACCTGGGCCTTCTCTCTCCCAGCTGGTCTGCGATCATATAGCTTCACTGTCAACCGAGTTTGAGCTTTACTTCCCAAATGCAAGCGATCCAAGAAGTGCAAAGGAATGGGTCCGTGACTCGTTTGCATATGTGCCCCGCGAATCGTCTATGTCAGTTCAGGAAGAGGGTCAACTCCTTGAGATCGTAAATGACAGTGGTCTGAAAAGTATGTTTCAGACATCCTCCCTGGAGGGCTTCAGGATTAAAACAAAGACAAAATATCCAGAGATAGCAGCGGAGGCTCTTAAAAGTTTACTCCCCTTTCCAACTTCATACATTTGCGAAGTGGGGTTTCCTTCAATGAAAGCCACTAAAACAAAGTTACGGAACAGACTGGACATTAGCAAAACGCTTCGTCTCACTGTCCCCCATCCCTTCTCGTTGGGACTGTATTATTTCAGGGAAACAAGCCCAGGGTTCCCATTGATTGAGTGTTATTGGTGAGTTATATATAATGTTTTATTTCTATTCATTGTGTGCAGTTGACATGGAGGTGTAAGTTGATGATTTCATGTACATTTCATGAATTATTAAATTAATGATTGTTCTAAACTCCACCCAATTGTGCTGGCGAGTTGTAATGTTTTAATTTTATTCATTATATGCAGTTGACATGGAGGTGTAAGTTGATGATTTCATGTACATTTAATGCTAAATTATTAAATTGATTGTTCATTTCATTCATGAAACGTACAAAGAATATGAGAAACTTTTACACACGATTACTTAAAGCAAAATTTCCCATTTAAAACAAGCCCAAAAAACACAGTGATACAACGCATAAATCCTGAGTTAATCTCCGCGGAGAACGTGTGACATCTGAACCGGTGAATGGCAGGCGTGCGGCTGCTCCCATGTCCTAGTGCCTGCTGGATCAAACCTTTGTCAGTGCGACCTATATACAGATGCGACGTGTATGTGTTTTTTTTTGTTTTTTTTTTCTCAACGCTATTTTGACCCAGTGCGACTTGTACACAGGTGCAACTTTATTTCCGGAAAATACCTCCGTGGAAATGATTCATTGCGTAAACATTTTTTAACGTGTTATTTATATAATTAATTGCACTGTATTAACATGTTAAATCAACAGAACTATTTAAAATATAAGCTAATTTGATAATGCTTTCAACAGTATTGGGTGCATTTCAGCAGCATTGTATGCATAAGTATATTTGAAATCAAATTTTCTTTTTTTTACATTTTGGATGAATTTTGAGCTCATCGCAATGCATTCTGAGATTTGCTTGTCTTCGAAGGATACATGCAATGCTGCTTTTAAATTTGGCCAAAACAAGGCGTCTTATAATGCTGGCGTCACACTTGCAGAGTCCAATTAACTCTATTTTGGCCAAGGGTGTCACACTTGCAGACTGTTTTACAGAGTTCTCACACTTTTCAGATTAACCTTTTTTTTTTTTTTATTGATTCTAAGAATTATCCAGCACAAAACACAATATATAAGCACAGAATCAAACATTATCCCCCTTCAACACCCATTAACTCCCTATGCCCCTCCCAATCACCAACCACCAACGTACATCACAGTGGCCAAGCCCCACACACACAAACTAGTGCTGTAAATAGATTGCAATTTAAAAATTTTTTTTGTTAATCGCAGATTTAGAAAATGCTGAAATTTGACACTATATATACTGATTTTCCTGTCAAAATTCATTTATTTACATTTTAGGAAAGGGAGCAAAACAACATGTAACAATATGATGGTTTATTAACATTTTCCGAACAAAGCCTTCCATAGTATAAAGATAGAAATGCTGTAAAACTGCACCAATTCAAGAAACATTAAGCATTTCTAAGTGGGAGTTTGACTTGAAAGAACTAGTGCCCACATAGGTTGCAGATTAATTGCAGTGGGCATTAAATCTGTTAAACTCTCATCTCCTATAATAGTAATCAGCCGGTAGACTGTGGCTATCCGCTTTCCTACAGCAACCGTGAAGCTGCGTTCATGATTTGCGTCGGAGCGTCAACGCCATCGTTAAATTACACTTTGAACTTCACCCTTGCAGACAAAAACGTCTCATTTTGCATTTTGGTGATGACTTGACGTGCTTCTGTGGTAATTAAAACACACCTTACATAGGTCCCATCTTGGCTTTTTTGTAAATCAAATAGCATTAAGAGTTCCTTTCTCCATCATTTGATCACTGGAGGAAGCGCTGTTGTGTGTGTTTGTGTTGTGTCCGTCAGTGTAATGCCTCCGGTTGGACACATTACAAAGGTTCCGCCCTCCCAAGAAGTGTTTGCTAATGCTGTATTAACTGTAAATGTGTTAATCATGATTAAGAAAAATAAACACGTTAAACTTTTTTTAATCACATGAGTTGACCCGTTAATGCAGACAGCACTAATATAAACACACCAAAAAATATTTTAGAGATAACAAAAACTCAAGAAATACTCAATAAATCAACAAATAAAGAGAGATAAGGAGAAAAGAAAAATTCAACCACAGTCATGTTTCTCTCCACATGATCCTCACCGAGGGCCCTCCAGAAAGGCCAAGTAATTGTCCCATTTCTTACCATATGCAACCAATCTGCCAAGCTCTTTATATTACATCTTTTAAAATGCCCCCACCCTGCCCAATTCAGTGAACCATTCTTAAAATGAGGGAGTGCCTTTTGACTTATCTGTCTGCCAATCTTTACAGTTGTTTGGGCCCAGCTTTTTCTATATTTGTCACCTACTTTAATATCCACCCCATCACCCAATATACATAGTCTGGGGCAGAATGAAATTTGAGTATCTAAAACCTCAAAGATAAAATTCTGGACTCTTACCCAGAATTCTTGAATCTTTGCACAGAACCACAGAGCATGGGCTATGTCTCCATCCTCCAACTGACATCGCCAGTAGGTAGGTGCATCTTTTAGACCAAGCCTAAACAATCTAGAGGAAGTCCAGTAGAAACTATGCAAAATCTTAAACTGAATAAGGCGTACCCTTGCATCCCTAGGCATTGTTTTAATATTTTTAAGAATTCTTTCCCACTCCCCATCCTCCAATACCAAATATGCAGATATCTTGTTTAAACAGATGTAATTCACAAACCTCACGAAAAGTTTGAAAGGTTTCTTCCCGTTGAGCGCTCATCTAATATCATTCTCTAAAGAGTGTATTCCATCAGCCAGAATCAAAACTTCAGGATCAAAAGTTCCTCTGATTCACAAATCATGGTGGTCAGTCCGTGACAATCCAAGCAGGTGATCCAGGCCGTTTAAACTGTCAGGACATTGAGGCTCATGCTGGATTCGCACGAGCATGTGAGTGCAACTTCTAAGTAAAAAGCGCTTCACGTGCGCTGTAAGTAAATGTCATATTCACTATGCACTGTATGAACAATTGGTTTGATTCTGTATTTTTTGAGAAAATGCGATTGCTAACATGGTCATGTCAACCATGGTTGCTGGACTACTGTGTGTACTGTTATTTCCTTCTTCCTAATATATTAACAATTTCTTCATGTGTAAATTAATATCTTTAATCTGTTTGAGACATTTAAATGCTTACTTATCAATGTGGTGACTCCCTTGCTCTGTGCTCGAACCAGCACTACAAAACACATGCCCACCCCATGCCATGCTAAGTTTTTCAGCCTGTGAAGAAAGGTGCGTTTCTTGAAGGAACGCTTTTAAAAAAAAAATTACGCTTAAGAAAATATATAATTCCTTCTTTTTATAGGGTGCCCCAGCCCATTAACATTCCATGTGGAGAGAGACATTTTACTTATTTTAAAGTGACATATTGACATGCAAAGAAAAATTGTGTATCCAAGGTTAAATTATATAGACCTCTAACCAACATTGATGTAACCATAAAATCCTTGATAACCCAAAGAACAAGAAGGTGCTCTTCAACCTCGCGCATAACAGTCTCAACCGACATCCATCCTCCGGAAATCCAACGGTCCATGCACGCTCGATTTTCCACGACACAATTGCTACAAGATTACTTCAGTCCGGTGTTTTGTTTTTTCCCCTCTTTTTAACATAAACCATCCCAGTGAACTGCACATAGAAGTTTTCAATGAAATAGGCCCCAGTAAACAACAACATCGGACCCCCAAAATGAACAAATAAACTCAATAAATCGAGAGCGAGAGAGAAACAGTGGGCAACCGACCAAATAACAAACCCTCTCAGACTGCGTCAACAAATGTACGATGTGTAGTCTATATTGTTGATTCAGTGCGGGCAGAGTTACCCATGCACTCCATTGATTTAATGAAGGCCATAGCTTGTCATGGACATGTCAAAGTCTTACATCCATCCTTTGCATCAATTCTCAGCTTAGCCGGGAAAAGCAAAGCGAAGCTCACCTCTGCTTGAAGTAACTTCTTACACTCTTTGAATTTCTCCCGTTTCGCTTGTGTAGCACTGGCAAAGTCTGGAAAAACCATAATGTTGTAATTCCCAATGTGCTTTTAAGTCCTTGTGGTCACGCAGTGATTCTCCTCAGTCCGGGTGGTGGATGACAAATCCCAGTTGCCTCCGTGTCTGAGATCGTCAACCCATGCATCTTATCACGTGGCTTGTTGAGCGCGTTGCCACAGAGACATAGTGCGTGTGGAGGCTTCACGCCACCCACCGCGGCATCCACGCTCAACTCACCACGCGCCCCACCGAGAACGAACCACATTATAGTGATCACGAGGAGGTTACCCCATGTGACTCTACCCTCCCTAGCAACTGGGCCAATTTGGTTGCTTAGGAGACCTGGCTGGAGTCACTCAGCACGCCCTGGGATTCGAACTAGCGAGCTCCAGGGGTGGTAGCCCGTAAATGGTTTTTAATGTCTCTACATGCCTACGATTTCGAAGTTTTCGACATCCTACACTCCTCGTGCAGTTTATCAATCAAAACTAAATCAGTTCTCTCCGAGTAATATTGATTGAAAGGATAATTGTATCAAAGTATAGCAGAGCTCACCACTAGGCTGCTTCCACTCGCATAGCGTCACGTGACTCTCTCGATCTTGCACTTTTATGTCTGAGCTTTGTCACACTTTCCGACATGAAATGGTGGAGGGGTGACACATAAAGACTCACTGCAACTATTTTTCTCTGATTCCTGCCACGTGGAGTTCACCGAAAAACAAAAGGAGTACTATGTGAGCACAAACAACTGCAATAATGATTTAGGGTATTTTCAGACATGTAGCATGCTTGATTTGTAAATATTCTGATTTCACTCGCCAGAGATTGAGTTGTGTAGTGGCATAGAAGAACTTGTGTGCCGCAATCCTTTTACTGAATAGGAAGCCAGTGATTAAGAATCTGGATTCAGCCTCGTCTTTTACAGCGTATTGTGTTTCGTGATTGACCTTATTTGGTTGCAGTGGGTCCGGATCTGTCATGATTGCGCTGTCTCCATCACTTTAGTTCAGCTGTGAAATGGCACTGACACTGCATTTAATGATGCCAACTCTGACTTTGGTTATACTTTTCCCCGGACTGTTTTCTCAACATTTTAAGTTTTACAGCGTGGCTACAGACCAGTAATGCACCTGTTGGACGTCTGTTAGAAGGTAAAAGTGTGCAAAACTCAAGAGCTTGTAGATTTGAATTTGATAACTTGTACAATAAATGTTTGTACAAGCAAGTCATACACATTATACAAGTAAAAGTTTCCTTTTGCTTCGTTCCGTGTATTTTGAATCCAAAGATGAGACCCAGGAACCCCATTTTCATTTAGTGTCTCTTAATATCCTTTCTGTTATTTACAGTCAGTTGGTGATCAAAAGGATAAAAAGAAACATTATTTCTAATCGTACATTGCACGTATGTGGGGAAAACAATTTGCAACTTCTCTCTGTTAATGTGTGCTGCGCTCATTCAACCATAAACATGCAGAGCAGCCATTCTCTTAAAGAGACAGTACCAGATTAGCGCTTGTTATACATGTCAATATGAACTCAATGTATAGCGCACAAGTGCATATAAACAAACGTTACAAAATGTAGTAATGTAGTAAGTGTAATACATTTGTAAATACATATTTATAAGGCACAATCATACTCTGAAATATTTTATCTTCAGAAAACACTGTAAATATGAAAATTTAACAAATACAAATCTTTAACAAATCTATGAAAGGGATTGGTTAAAAAAAAATATGTATATATTTTTGATATAGTAGCACTTAAATTAATATTTTTTTATAATATAATTAATTAAATTTTCATTAATTTCCAACCCTGTGAATATTTTGTTACAAATTTCAAACAGTGACAACAGCTTGTATCATTAAAAATGCAATTTCATGGCACTATATAAATTGATAGAATGTCAAATTTGTACATTTGTACACAAGCTAAAATGTGATTAAAAGGATAAAAAGTGAAAAAGTGTGCAATCTAGCATACTATATTGTGTGAAATCATATATATGAACTGTGGTGGTTCTGGCTTACTTAGTGCCCTAGGCGAGATCCAACGTGGCGCCCCCCCTTAACGTCCCCAACCCCATACCCAGCAATCACATGGTTGATACTTATTTTCTCAAGACCACTGAAGTGATCCTATGTCATTGTGTACCTATACTGTTGATCATGGTTATGTTATGTTTGTTCAGAATGTAAGAATGCATTATGAACATCCATAATCCTAACTATATAGAGCCTTCAAGGCTGATTAGGCTGTCAGGAGCAACTCGGGGCACCTTTCACGATCGCGATCTTGCAAGCTTTTTGCGGGGGCGGGTCGGCACGATTTGGGGCACCTTTCTCCCATTTGCAGTCTTGTGAGCTCTGTGCGGGGGCGGCGGATCATGTACCCTGTTGTGCCTCCCTAGAGAGCGTTGCCGCCCTATGTGCCTGCCTATATCACCTATGCCAGGATCCAATAGTGTATATAAAACTGATATATATATATATATATACACTATATTGCCAAAAGTATTCGCTCACCCATCCAAATAATTGAATTCAGATGTTCCAATCACTTCCATGGCCACAGGTGTATAAAATGAAGCACCTAGGCATGCAGACTGCTTCTACAAACATTTGTGAAAGAATGGGCCGCTCTCAGGAGCTCAGTGAATTCCAGCGTGGTACTGTGATAGGATGCCACCTGTGCAACAAGTCCAGTCGTGAAAGTTCCTCGCTACTAAATATTCCACAGTCAACTGTCAGTGGTATTATAACAAAGTGGAAGCGATTGGGAATGACAGCAACTCAGCTACAAAGTGGTAGGCCACGTAAAATGACAGAGCGGGGTCAGCGGATGCTGAGGCGCATAGTGCGCAGAGGTCGCCAACTTTCTGCACAATCAATCGCTACAGACCTCAAGTTCATGTGGCCTTCAGATTAGCTCAAGAACAGTGCGTAGAGAGCTTCATGGAATGGGTTTCCATGGCCGAGCAGCTGCATCCAAGCCATACATCACCAAGTGCAATGCAAAGCGTCGGATGCAGTGGTGTAAAGCACGCCGTCACTGGACTCTAGAGCAGTGGAGACGCGTTCTCTGGAGTGACGAATCACGCTTCTCCATCTGGCAATCTGATGGACGAGTCTGGGTTTGGCGGTTGCCAGGAGAACGGTACTTGTCTGACTGCATTGTGCCAACTGTGAAGTTTGGTGGAGGGGGATTATGGTGTGGGGTTGTTTTTCAGGAGCTGGGCTTGGCCCCTTAGTTCCAGTGAAAGGAACTCTGAATGCTTCAGCATACCAAGAGATTTTGGACAATTCCATGCTCCCAACTTTGTGGGAACAGTTTGGGGATGGCCCCTTCCTGTTCCAACATGACTGCGCACCAGTGCACAAAGCAAGGTCCATAAAGACATGGATGAGCGAGTTTGGTGTGGAAGAACTTGACTGGCCTGCACAGAGTCCTGACCTCAACCCGATAGAGCACCTTTGGGATGAATTAGAGCGAAGACTGTGAGCCAGGCCTTCTCGTCCAACATCAGTGTCTGACCTCACAAATGCGCTTCTAGAAGAATGGTCAAAAATTCCCATAAACACACTCCTAAACCTTGTGGAAAGCCTTCCCAGAAGAGTTGAAGCTGTTATAGCTGCAAAGGGTGGGCCGATGTCATATTAAACCCTATGGATTAAGAATGGGATGTCACTTAAGTTCATATGCGTCTAAAGGCAGATGAGCGAATACTTTTGGCAATATAGTGTGTGCATATATATATATATATATATATATATATATATATATATATATATATATATATATATATATATGATTTAAAAATATATACATACAGTTGAAGTCAGAAGTTTACATACACCTTAGCCAAATACATTTAAACTCATTTTTTCACAATTCCTGACATTTAATCATAGAAAATGATCAGTTAGGTCAGTTAGGATCACTATTTTAAGAATGTGAAATGTCAAAATAATAGTAGTGAGAGATTTATTTCAGCTTTTATTTAATTCATCACATTCCCAGTGGGTCAGAAGTTTACATACACTTTGTTAGTATTTGGTAGCATTGCCTAATTGTTTAACTTGGGTCAAACGTTTTGGGTAACCTTCCACAAGCTTCTCACAATATGTTGCTGGAGTTTTGGCCCATTCCTCCAGACAGAACTGGTGTAACTGAGTCAGGTTTGTAGGCCTCCTTGCTCACACAAGCTTTTTCAGTTCTGCCCACACATTTTCTGTCAGATAGAAATTAAAACAAATGAGTTTTAATGACTTCAAACTAAGTGTATGTAAACTTCTGACTTCAGCTGTATATATTATATATGATGATGCCCCCTTCTCGGTTTTCTTTATTTTTTTTAGTTTTCAGTTGCATCACCCTTACGTGTTGTCAAAAGTCTGGTGAGTAAAAACTAAAATTTACAAGCCAATGGCGATTCTTTCTCCAACGTGTCCATAGAGGGTTGCGTTGTTGCATATTCTTATAGGTTCAGCTGGCTTCACAAGGTAATATTTGGAAAAACTGGAAAAATGTATATTGTGATTATTTTTATCCGTCATTAGTTGCTTTTGTATTATTTCTGAATTGAAAAATACCTGTTCTCAAAGTCATGGAGCTCACTGGCTCTCTCTCCCCCTGTGCCTCTATTTTGCCGATCTACAAAGGAGAGAAGTGATCGTGAAGATGAAATAACTTCACCTTGTGAAAGTGCATTGTTGTTTATTCATCCAATGGCACGCATGTACATATGCAGCTTTCAGTGAGTGAAGAAATACATCCAATAAAAACAGACTGTTTTGGCTCATTTTAATGCAGGAAAAAAGGCAGGAAAAAGCTTGGTTACAGAATCTTAGTGCTATGAAAACATTCACCTCAACTTGACGTCTTGTCCATTCTTCAGTAAAAGCAGAAGCTCATTGATCACTTGACAAGAACACAAGACCGAATGACTGAATTTTTTTCAAGCAAGCTGGATTCGTTTTCAGTCTTTGAAGCAGTTAACTCAGCAGGGAGTCTCGACGGTCTCCCGCTGAGAGATGCTAATGCGTGCTCCGTCTCCCTCTGCCTGGCCTGTGATTGTTATTAAAGCTAACACCTAAAAATCACTGGAAAAATCAGCTAGTAAGATGCTGGCTTAAGGCAGCAGAATGTTGCTGCCTGCTGTCTGTTTGTAATAGCCTTCACATCTGTAGTGCTCCTATGATACTTTAAAATGCTCAGACCTTATTCATGCAAGCGCCATCTTTGATTTTTAATGGGAATGACAACAAGGCTGTGAGGGATAGACTTAGTCTCTTCAATGGGCTGTACTGCAGTTTAAAGTGTTTTCTGTGGACAAAACATTGATAAAATATCTGTCCAAGAACATTCAGTATACAAAGAACTCCAGACAACATGAGTTTTGGAAAATCAGGATGTGATCTAGGAGCTTTACAGCTTTATACCATTCGTGCCGTTGAAGAAATGGTAAGTCTATCCCTCACGGCCTCGTTGTCATTCCCATTAAAAATCAAAGATGGCGCTAGCATGAATAAGGTCTACGGGTGGATCACAAGATTTTGAAACCGAGCTCTTGTGTACCTCTTGTTTTGAGTGCCTTTATTGATGGTAAACAGGATCATAACACTGCATTCCAAATGGCATAAATGATGCCTTCACAGGGCAATTTGAATAGGGACCAGTCAATGTATCCATGCTTTAGGGTAGTTTCAGAAATGTTTTCAAATAAATATGACTTAAAGTCTTGAATGGCCGTTATTTTTTAGCCCCACATGTTTCAGCCCTCCGAAGCTTTCACAGTAAAATGTTAAGTCTTAGAAGGTACTTGGGCGTAGGGAAAATCGCTTGTGAAGAAAACGCTCCTCATAGTTTCTTATACCAGTGTCTATTGTTTGTATCTATTATAGATTCCAGGCAAGCTGCTGTTCTCTCTGGTAAAGCGCTACTTGTGTGTCACTTCGTTGATGGACAAGCTCAACACTTCGGGTGTCGAGTCCACCTCTGAGCGACAGGATGTCGGCCCCTCCTCCTCCACTGCTGCCTACCAATCAGAGCACGCCCGTCTGCAGCGGGAGTTTGAGTTCACCATGGCCATGGCCAACCTCATCTCTGAGCTGGTGCGTGTCATGGGCTGGGACCGCAACCGACAGTTGCCCATGATCACCCCGAGTGCAACCAGAGGGGTGGAGGAGATAAATAACGACACCCAGAAACTCCCCGTTCGCTCGATCTTTCAGCCACGCTTCTCAGCTACGTCTGTCATCGTGGCTACGGCCATTGCAGCGGTCACGCCACAAAAGAAGAAGAAAACGACAAATGGTTTCAAGACACGTTCTGACTTCACGTCACGCTCTGCATATGTGGAGTATGTGCAGGACAACCTGAAGAGTGGCATGGCGGTCCGTATGTTGGAGGACTACGAGGAGGTCAGTGCTGGGGACGAGGGAGAGTTTCGCTACAGTAACGACGGCTCCCCACCCGTGCAGGTCAGTGCTATGTGAATGCATGCAGATCAGGCAAATCAAGCATGTCATATGTTTCAAAGAACAGTTAACATTTCTTTGACAAAGACACATTTTATTAATATTTTCTGCATTCAGGAACTTTAGTCCTCTAGTAAGTTGTCTTGCTGACTACTGTTTACATGCCGTTACCATCTAGGGTAGCATCCTAACTGAAATGAAATTTTTTGGAGTGACGTGCACCAGTGAATCATGCACAATATGACCTTTAACTGACTTCAGTCAGCTTTTTGATAAGGTTTACGGAACATATGGTGTTCCATATGAAGTTTGTTAAAGATCTTTTCATCTTTAAACCTTTTTATCTGCAGGTGTACTGGAACTCCCTCTCCAGGACATACTGGGTGCACTGGCATATGATTGAGATCCTGGGCAATGGTAGTGGAGGCCAGGCTGTGAAAGAGTCTCAGGAGAAGGCCTCTTCTCTCACAGAGACACTCAAACTCACTACAGGTCAGACACGAAGAATAAGGAACGCAATCACACACTTCCTTTGTGCGTTCTGAGGCTATTCAGACACATGATTAATTGGGTGAATCTCACAAAAGCATGTCCAGGTCATATTTCACCCCAAAATCAAAAGACCAAACATTTTTTTATTTTATATAAAGAAAATTACAGTCATGACAGTAAAGCATATTTCCCCCACAAATTGTTGTTGCTCTGTACATTTCTCATTACTGTTATGCATAATTCTTACTGTATTACAGTAAAAAAAATACTGCAATACAAAGATTTTTGTACTTTTAAACGGGCATAAATTTAAAGGATTAGTTCACCCAAAAATGAAAATTCAGTCATTGTTTACTACCCCTGTTGTTATAACCCAATATGACTTTCTTTTTCTTAACACACAGGGAGAAATTGTGAAAAAAAAAATTGTGCTCAGTGTTGTCATACATTGGCAGTTTATGGTGACCACATCTTCAAGCTTCAAAAGGACGCAAAAGTATAATTCAGAAGTCTAATAAATTATTCCTTGAGACTCATGATTGTAATGAAAACATACAATAAGGTTTGGTGAGAAACAAACTGAAATAGAATGTATTATTTAATGAAAATCTTGACAGACCGTTGCTCTCCTCTGCGTGTTCATGAGACTGCACAAGACCAGTAGTTCACGCAGCCCACTGGTGAAATGTGGCATTCAAGCAAAAATGCATTTTGTTCATCTTAAAACAGGTCTGCCACAGCAATGCTAAAGAACACAACACAGCTGCACACAAACCAGAGAACCGAACTTACAAAATATGTATGAAGAGTTTGTAGTCCAAGAATAGATGCATTTCTATGCCCAGCCTTATTTATTTATTTTAGCCGAAGTACTCAGTCAAACTTAGAGAGAGAGGCTGCATCCGAAAACGTAATCAGTCAATGGCTTAACTGACAGTGTTCATGAATGAATGGAACTCTACTGGTCTCAGGACAGTTTGAAGAGCAACTTATTTTCATCCTACCTCTGTGTACAGCCTCCGAAGGCAGCATTTTCCAGTTTTCGGATGCAGCCATAGACCGAGGAGGCTGAAGGCAGCCACAGTCACACCTTTTCCTAACATGACGGCAAACGACATGCAATAAAAGGACAGTTATCTTATCTGTTACTCAGAGTTTTTTTCCTAACTAGCCGTGACAAGCGATGGTACAATCTGTCGTTCGCTTGGTCTCTATTTTCGGCATCGGGCTTGGTAACCCTGTCCGCTGTGAACTGATACCGTTTCAAAAACACTCTCATAACAGTATATTGAAGCCAGCATATCATGAGACGGTTACAAACTACTTGATTTTGGCCGAGAATGTCACACCTACAAAATGTTTCGCTGAGGTATCGCTCTCTTCAGATGGAGGTTCAGAATGAAGAACAGGTGACAGACATTCCCACCCACTCTTTCTCTCTGTTTGGAAAAAATAAGGCTGGCATTATAAATGCATCTATTCTTGGACTACAAACTCTTCATACGTGTTTTGTAAGTTCGGTTCTCTGGTTTGTGTGCAGCTGTGTTGTGTTCTTTAGTATCACTGTGGCAGACCTGTTTTTAGATAAAATGCGTTTTCGCTTGAACGCCCCCTTTCGCCAGCGGGCTGCGTGAACTCCTGGTCTCATTAACGCGCAGAGGAGAATAACGGTCGGTCAACAGTTTTACTAAATAATACATTAGATTTCGGTTTGTTTTGCACCAAACCTAATCATATGTTTTTATAACAATCATGAGTCTCAATGAATCATTTATTAGACTTCTGAATTCTACTTTTGTGTCCTTTTGAAGCTTGAAGAGGTGGTCACCATAAACTTCCATTGTATGACATCACTGAGAACCAAGTTTTTAGCAGTTTCTCCCTTTGTGTTAAGAAAAAGAAAGTATTTTGGGTTATATCAACACAGGGGTGAGTAAACAATAACTGAATTTTCATTTTTGGGTGAACTAATCCTTTAAGGGTGTACAAGAAATACTACCATGACATACAAAAACCTAGCAATTTAAAGGAATAGTTCACCCAAAAATGAAAAATATTTTATTCACTCACCTCGTGCCATCCCAGATGTGTATGACATTCTTTCTTCTGCAGAACACTTTTTTAAATTTTTTTTTTAATAAATAATATCTTAGTCTGTCTATCTTAAAAGAATAGAATATTCAGAAGTAGTGTTGTCAAAAGTACCGGTACTTCGGTACCAAGATGGCACTAAAATAAAAAAGATGTAACGATACCAGTGTTTCTGCAGTACCGGTAGTACCGACTGTTTTAAAAACGGACTAAATATTCTGTTGAAAAACTAACAAAGAAAAGCTCCCAAAAATAAGCCTTGTGCAACAGAGGGAATAATATTCTGAGTAATTTGCAGTTGGTTTGACATCTTTAGGTCAAATGGTCTTGAAGTTTAATGTGTATGAACCCAAATATCCAACAAACGTCAAACGTAAAACTAACTTTACTGCAGTGGTACCAACTCTATCCGGTAGCAGCATGCAATATGAATGACACACGACAGCTTTAAAATGCTCACAGGTAGGGGCGGACTTGCCATAGGAAGAACCGGGACTTTTCTCAGTGGGCTGCCTGCGAAACGGGGTCGCACAGGCCACGATAAGCTGAAACGGGCCGCAGTGTTATGCAGAACGGACTGCGACAGACTGTAGAGGGCCGAAAAACGGTGCCACGATATGCAGAAAAGGACAGCAACAACTTTTGGGCCAGTTTCTATGTAAAATCCAGGGACGATTTCTCTTCCCAGTCCGTCTGATCACAGGCTTATTTTGAACGTTTGCTATGTTACTCCTTCTACATGGAAATTAACAATTAATCCAAGTGATATCCTAGTTTGATTTATTAAACCACTGAAAGCTGTAATCTTACCGTGGATGAGCTGCGTACTTTAAATAAATCCGACCGCTCGTACACTGGAAACTCCACAGACATTGAGAATCATTCACGTTGTATCAGATGACAGAGCACTAATCTACTGTGAACCACGCAGCACATGTAAACTATATATTTATATAATTAAATCACAGCATTTACGCTTTAATCTCAACTCAGCTTTATTTATATCGCATTTGAAACAACAGAGTTGACCAAAGTGCTTCACCGTAATAAAATTTAAAACATAACATTTCAAAATGACCACATACACACAATACCACATACCAGAAATATAAAATACAAACACTTCAAAACTGTGTCCTATATTTCATTTGTCAGACTCAAAGGACAGTGTAAAGAGATGAGATTTCAGACATGACTTTAAAGTCTTCAGTGATCACACTGGGCTGTGTCATGAACTGTTTATACAGAAAGTGTATAAGTGACGCTTCCGGCAAAAAACACACGTCAAAATAAAAGCATGATTCAAAATAAAAGCTGGATGCTTGAAATTGAAGAAATTGAATACAAATATATTACAACTGTATAGTAAAATGTAATATTCTCTGTAATAAAAATAATAATAACAATAATTAATCAATTTATCTCAAGCAAGACAGTTGTTGAATAAAAGTTTGGCAAAAAAATACAATGACATGTTAAAAATTTTCACTTATTAAAAGTTTTAAGAATTCATTGATTAGACACCATTTTGATAAATTAAATTAAACTTTAAAACATGTTAAAATAATTATTAAAAATAACTGTACTTATGTGTTCAATAGCATATTATCATATTAGCATTTTTTTGCTGTGTTATCGAAATTGGTATCAAGAACTGTGAAATTTCACTGGTATCAGTACCGACTACTGACATTTTGGCACTGTGACAACACTATTCAGAAGCAATATAATATAGGGCTGCAACTAACGATTATTTGGTAAGTGACTAATCTAATGATTATTAGAATGATTATTTGACTATTTGGGCGATTATTGAAATGATTAATCATTAGCTCTTTAACGATTATTCAGCTTGTGCCTTGACTTAAAAGGTTGTATTAAACGTACTTACTACTAATAAAATATACCTCTAAATGACATTCATTCAATTAAAGGAAAAAAATGACTTTATGAAGTTAAATTCAGTAAAGAAATTCACTGCAAAAAATTATATTGTTATCAAGTGTTTTTGTCTTGTTTTCTATTTAAAAATATCTAAAAATCCTTAAAACAAGATACATTTACTTGAGAGACAACAAGTAAGACTTGCTTTAAGAGAATGCATCTTGAGTTGAAGTGTATTTTGTATATAAGTGTATTTTTTCACTTGTTTATTCTTCTGCCAGTGCATTAAAGTCAAAATATAATTATATTCTAGATAAGTCTAAATATCTTGTATGTTGATTCAGGTAAATGTATCTTGTGTTAAGGATTTTTAGATATTTTGAAATATTTAAAATGTAATATATTCTCAGACAACAAATTTTTCTTCTGCAGTATAGCTCCTAAAGTAAATATACTTTATTTTTAAATGAGTTTTAGATATTCATATTGGAAAACAAGCCAAAACAAAAACAAATCAAAAACGTATTTTTTTTGCAGAGTATATAATGGGCAAAGACCACCCTCTCACCTTTTTGTTCACATCGATCCATCTTTAATTCTCAAAAAACAAACTCTCTCTTCTTAATAGAGCTGCATATCGCCGATTTTCTTCACGATAAGAAACACACGGTGACATGTATTATGATTCACTTTGTAGCGAGCCATCTCGTTATAATCTAACTGGAGCAAGCGTGCGTGAGGGATGAGCGCCCCCGTGCCAGAGTGTACATCAGTACAGTTTCTGTCTCTCCCCCTTAGATCGGGTCACTTCACGCAACTCATAGAAGCAGCGCTGACCGCACAGATGTATGCCAGTTTCGGAGTTTGTACGTATTTACATGACCTGCTTCCTTATTATTTGAACTTTAATAAAGGATGCATTAAAGATATAACGGCGAGATGTTTCTTTTAAAGACGCTCTGACATGTAAGTTTTCCTTCAGTGGAACGGCAGCTCCGGCTCTGCTGTGTTTCACAATGGGAGTGTTTCTGTATTTTGTATTTTTGTATAATTTCCTAATACTTTGATCTACATCACCTGAAATTTTCTCTCCTCAATCAGGCATGAGATGCAGTGCTCTTCTCGTGCGGCATCATTAGTTTCATATCTGATGTCATGTTAAGTTAAATCGAACGACTATTCGACAACGGAAATTTTTGTTGGCAATTTTTTGTCATCGATAGTGTCGACTAATCATTTCAGCCCTAATATAATAGGGGTGGGTGAGAAATGGAAACAATATTTAAGTCTTTTTTTACTCTAAATCTCCATTTTAACTTTCACTTTCAAATGTAAAAGTGAAAGTGGAGATTTGGAGTAAAAAAAGGACTTATATTGATCTGTTTCTCACCCACACCTATTAATTCGCTTCTGAAGATATGGATTTAACCACTGCACTCATATAGATTACTTCTGTGTTTCCTTCTATGTGAATTTTGGAGCTATAAAGGTGTGATCACCATTCACTTACAATGTATGGACCTACAGAGCTGAGATATTCTTCTAAAAATCTTAATTAGTGTTCTGCAGAAGAAAGTCATACATATCTGGGATAGGGCTGCAACTAACGATTATTTTGATAATCGACTAATCTAACGATTATTAGAATGATTATTCGACTATTCGGGTGATTATTGCAATGATTAATCATTAGCTCTTAACCGATTATTCAGCTTGTGCCCCGACTTAAAAGGTTGTATTAAACGTGCTTGCTAACAATAAAGAGGACAAAATCATCTTTTAAAATACCTCTAAATGACATTCACTGAATTAAAGGGAAAAAATTATTTTTATTATATTTAATTCAGTAAAAATTTCACTACAAAAAAATCCTATTGTTATCAAGTATTTTTTTTTTTTTTTTCTATTTAAAATTGTCTAAAAATCTTTAAAACAAGATACATTTACTTGAGATGCAACATATAAGATATTTAGACTTGCTTTAAGAGAATGTATCTTTAATATAAGTGTATTTTGTATATAAGTGTATTTTTTCACTTGTTTATACTTCTGCCAGTACAATAAAGACAAAATACACTTATATTCAAGATCTATTCTCTAAAAGCAAGTCTAAATATCTTATCTGCTGCTTCTCAGGTGAATGCATCTTTTTTAAAAGGATTTTTAGATATTTTAAAATATTTTTATTTTTAATATTATATTCAACATTCTCAGATAAAAAAAAAAAAAAAAAAACTTAATTCTGCAGTATAGCTGCAAAAGTAAATGTACGTTGTTTTAAAGGAGTTTTTGATATTTATATTGGAAAACAAGCCAAAACAAAAACAAATCAAAAACTTATTTTTTTGCAGTGTATAATGGGGCGAAGACTACCCCCTCTCATCTTTTTGTTCACTTCAGTCCATCTTTAACTCACAAAAAAAACAAACTCTCTCTTATTAATAAAGCTGCATTTTGCCAATTTTCTTCACGATAAGAAATGCACAGTGACATATATTATGATTCAATAAGTTGCCATCGCGTTATAATCTAGCTTCATTAAGCGTGCGCACTCGAGGGATGAGCGTACCCGCAACAGAGTGTACCTCAGACGGGTGCAATTTCAATCTCTCCCCCTTAGATCGGGACACTTCGCGCAACTCATAGAAGAGGAATGCCAGTTTCCTTATTATTTGAACTTTAATAAAGCCATAACGCATTAAATATAGCTGCATTAAAGATGTAACGCCGGGGTGTTTCCTTTAAAGACGCTCGACACGCAAGTTTTGCTTAAGCTGAGCATCAGCATCAGCTCGCTTATTTCACAACAAGAGTGCTTCTGTATTTACTTATTTTGTATTTTTGCATTATAATTCCCTCATACTTTGTGATCTACATCACCTGAAGCTGTTTGGAAAGTTTAGAGTGCATCTGGACTGTGAGATGTGTTTTCTTTCTCTCCTCAGTCAGGCGCGAGCTGCAGTGCTGCTCTTGTGTGCAATCATTAGAGTTTCATATGATCTTATGTTACGTTAAGATCAAACGACTATTCAACAATGAAAATTTTTGTCGACAATTTTTTATTGTCGACGTTGTCGATAACGTCGACTAATTGTTTCAGCCCTAATCTGGGATGGCATGAGGTGAGTGAATGAGAGAATTTAGAGAACTATCCCTTTAAGTAATTTATATTTGTTCGCAGTACAATAAAGAGAATTAGATTAGAGAGAACTAGATTTCTTTTTTTTAAGCCTTATTGTCATGTAAATAACGTCACAATGCAAAATATGTTAATGGTTTTAAAATTAATTTCCTTTGAACAAAATACGATTTGTTTTTCTTTATTTTGATTTTGGTGTGAACGGTGACCCAGACATGTTTTTGATGGGTTTTATGAGATCCATCCATTTGTGCTTGCTTTGTTTGTGTATCCATCTCTAAAGTTGGCATCACTCTGTGTTCCTCTGTTATGTATCTCTGTGTGAACATTTTAGTGAGTCAGACGTTCTTCTCAAAGCCCCCCGGTGGGCTTTACACATTGCCATACCTGTTGGAGTGCTCTCAGAATGATGCAAGCACCCTGAGTCGTGCTGAATGGTGGGAGGTGCTCTTCTTCATTAAGAAGCTGGAGTCCAAACAGCAGCAGGAGATCAACAATATCCTGCGACAGAGCCTTGATGAACCGGTGCGCTCGACCTTTACTACAAGCAATTCTTTAACTTTGGCTTTCCTTCAAAGAATAGGCTGTTGAGCAGTGAGTGGGTTTACTTGAAAACAGGGTACAAAATTAACTTTGCCACACCTGCCAATTGCAGGTGAATTAAGAAACAAACCGACCGTAAATATTTATTATGCAGAGCTCTAAAATTAGCTAGAAATTGCTGTTTTTCTCAATAAAATTATTTCACTTTCTTTAATCCCTATAAAATGATTTTTAAAAATACTTATCCAATTATCCCGAATGACTGAAAAATTCACGGGGAAGGTTATGATCCCTGATGACTGCTGTGTATTAAAATCAACATGAAACCCTTTTGCATTCCATTTTACTTCCCTAAATTTACTAATGTGACATTAATGTGGCAGATTTGAAGTGAAACAATTTGATAAATGGGTAACAATAAATTTCCATTCGTTAACATTAGTTAATGCATTAGGTATCTAGAACAAACAGTTAATAGTATTTTTTTTTTTTTTTTTACAGCATTTACTAATCTTTGTTGAACTTAGTTAATAAAAAATACAACTGTTCATTGTTAGTTCATGTTAGTTCATAGTGCATTAACTAATAAATTTTGATTAAAAAAAAAAAAAAAAAAATGTATTTGTATCTGTTGAAATGAATGTTAATGGAATAGTTCACCCAAAAATGAAAACTTGCTGATAATTTACTCACCCTCAGGCCATCCAAGATGTATCTGAGTTTCTTTCTTCATCAAAATAATTTAAGACTTTTAGGATTTCATTTCAGGCTCCTCCTTTAAACAATGCAAGTGAATGTCCTCCATTTTTTGACGGTCCAAAATGCATATTTAGGGTGCATCAAAATAATCCACATAACTCCAGTCGACAAATAAAGTTCTTCTGAACGCAAACGATTGATGGAGGAGGAGTCAGGAAGTGCGTCATTGTTTACAAGAGAAACTTGTGCCATTCACAAACCAAAACAGTCCAAAACAATATATATATACAATATATATAAACATTTCCAAATAATAATTTAAAAAAAAGAACAATGTAAACAATGACGCACTTCCTGACTCCTCCTCCACGTGGCCTTACTAACGAGCTTACATCATCCCTCTCATGAGCACGCACCACAGAGATGTATGGATGTGAACATTTGTAGTTATACAGTATATAAGTATTGTTTTGTTTCTCAAAATAATCAATCGTTTGCGTTCAGAAGAACTTTATTTGTCAACTGGAGTCATGTGGATTATTTTGATGCACCGTAAATATGCATTTTGGACCGTCAAAAAATGGAGGACATTCACTTGCATTTTTTAGAGGAGGAGGCCTGAAATGAAATCCTAAAAGTCTTAAATTCTATTTTGATGAAGAAAAAAACTCAGATACATCTTGGATGGCCTGAGGGTGAGTAAATTATCAGCAAATTTTCATTTTTGGGTGAACTATTCCTTTAAGATTAATAAATGCTGTAAAAAATGTTATTCTTTGTTAGTTCATAAACTACTGTTAATAAATGGAACCTTATTGTAAAGTGTTAGTGATAAATGATTAAAAAGACAATTTTAATTTTGCAGAAGATGAGTTGTTCACAATTAGTCCAGGAATGTGCATTAAGAATGTAAAAGTGGTCAGTTTTGAATTTTTGTTGACTTTCAACATCAAATCTGATTGGCTGTGATTTTGACACTTTGTGCAGCATTCTGAATTCAGGGAGGACCAAAAAATTGCTCAACTTTTGTGTCTGCAGGGTTTTTCCTGTGTCAAAAATGGTCTTTGGAAGTGTCAAGTATAGGTCATCCACATGCTCAGTTGGTTTATTACATAATCGCAATTAATATATAAAAATCTCTTGATTGCATTTCATGTGTACACTAAATATGAGATTTCTTTTTTATCATCTAAGCATCTGGAACCTTTTGCATTCGACACAGATTTTTTTATTTTTTAAGATGCTTTGTGAAATCAAACTAAGCTTAATTTAATTAACAGCTTATTTCTATAGGACTAGTTATAATATTCTGACAGTGCCAGTGAGTAGACCACTTTACTGAGTTGGGACTGTGCTAGTGAAAATGTTTGTTTCCCACTCCATAACAGATACTGTTTTCCTTTAATCAGACTCTTAATGATTTTTAGGAATATCTTAAGGCAAAAAAGGCCTGTTTATTTCTTAATATAAAACATCATTTGAACAGAGCAAATATTACAGCAGGAAATCTTTGTCCATAGTTGTCTGTAAAACATGGAGGTCCATACTTTAAAGCCATACTTTTATGAACTTATTTTTATTATTTGTACAGTATAATATCTAAAAGCATAAGACCATGGATGACGAATCATTACTGTGGTGAGGTCAGTGTAGCTACCTGTAGTCTTAAAAAAATAAAAATAATAATAATAATATATATATATATATATATATATATATATATATATATATATATATATATATATATATATATATATATATCAAGAAATAGTAGCCTAAACACATCGAGAAATTTTAACTTCAACTGTCACAGTTGTAATTAAGTCTAATAGATTAAATATTAATATAAAACTATACATGGCACATTGTTGTATCTTTTCCTCATCAGTGATTTTTTTAGGATGTTGGATCTGTCTAGCTGTTTGAGAGGTTTGACTTCCTCTATAGCGCTTTAAACTAGAAAGTTCTCAGTTGACTTCATAGGGACTGAAGAAGTTTTGTGGTCTGCGCCGCGATATCGAGGGAAGCCGTATGATGCAAGCGATCCGCTCTGCACTTTCCTATCTCTTGGTTGAGACGTGCATGCTCCAGTGACACAATAGGATAGAGCAGAGCAGATCTTGCGAGTGGTTCTATGATGGCTCGCACCACACTTGCGCTGAAACCAAGCTTCAGTCGTGCCACGAAAATGTGCGTTTCAGCAAATGATTCAACAAATGGTTATCCTTAAATTTGCTGTTGCTTGGGTGGCTGTCAAGTAATTTTCAATGTAGGAAAAACCCTGGTCTGGTTTGGAAACGGTGTAAGCACTCCCAAATTAACTTGTATGTAGTTGCTCTACTGAAAAAACCTACTTGTTGTGACCTCATGCTTTCTCTTCGACTTTCTTTTGGTTTGTGTTAGATGGCAGATTTGGACGATTCTTCTCTGATCCAGCTGTCCCTCACCAGTGAGGTAGTACGGAAGATCCTCCACTACCTGAAACAGAATCTGCAGGCCTCGTGTTTGGGTGACCTGCTTTGCTCGCACACCTTCAGCAAATACTACCTGAGCTGTGGCGGTGCCGGTCTTGAGGATGAGGAAATGCTGATGGATGGCTCGCTTGGAGGACCAGGAGCTTCATCTTTATCATCACTGTCATCAGCCACAACTTCATCCTCCTCCTCTGCCTCTTCCTGCACTATGGGCTCTGTGTCCAAGAAAGCTAAGAAAGAGACTCCAGTGGACACAGGCAGCTGTGGCAGTGAGACAGAGAGCGAGCTTCCCAGTGAAGATGACACAAAGTATCCTGATGACCTGGAGGAGAAGATGAAAGGCAAGCCTTTCTTTTTATAAACTGCATTTTATACTGGTTTCACCCGGTAGAGATTTTACTATTACACAGATTGAATCATGAGGTAATGTGAAAATACATAGTGGGATGTGTCCCAAACAAGTCAAGATGAGGAAGAACTTATTTAGGCATGTTGTTAAGCCTAATTTATACTCTGGAAGAAGCCAAACCTTTTTCTCCTGGACGAACCAAAGCATCCTAGATAAACAAATCTGGTGTTTATACTGCGCAAGGTGTCGTTTTAAAATGAGTTTGTAGAGCGTGACATCACAGTGTTGGACATACTGTTCCAGCCACAGAAGTAATGCCAGTAATGCAGGTCTTTGCGAGGATCGCTGATTTTAGCGCCTCACAGAGTCCCTTTCACTAGTGAGGACAAGTTATCTGATCTGACTTCATAAAAACTGTCTTTGTGGAACTTATGTTGCTAATCATTTAAAAAATGTACTTGTGCACAAAATCTGAGACGGGGTTCAAAATTATAAAGTTTTAATGACAGTAACCTGGGTGACAAATCCTCACGCATGATTGTAAATAAAAAACGTCACGTCCAAACCACACCCATGATTAGCTTTATCCAATCATCAACACTCTTCGACCAGCTGAGTTTTTTTAGTTAGGTGATCTAAAAGAAGCTTTTTTGCAATTTAACATTTGTATTGATTCTTATGTGAAATATGGAATAAACAGAACATATACACACAATCAATTTAACTCCCATTATAATCCCCCTACCCAACCCCACCTGTCCCTCAACAAATATCCCTGTGGTCAAAGCCTAAATTACACCATGCACACATATAAGCAAACAAACAAAAGAAAATATTTGAGAACATAAAAATAAGAATCAACAAAGAGAAAAGAAAGAATTCCACAAAGAATAGAACACAATTCTGTTTCTCTCCACATGATCCCCACTGAGAGCCCTCCAGAAAGGCAGGTGCATCTCAATAAATTAGAATGTCGTGGAAAAGTTCATTTATTTCAGTAATTCAACTCAAATTGTGAAACTCGTGTATTAAATAAATTCAATGCACACAGACTGAAGTAGTTTAAGTCTTTGGTTCTTTTAATTGTGATGATTTTGGCTCACATTTAACAAAAACCCACCAATTCACTATCTCAAAAAATTTGAATATGGTGACATGCCAATCAGCTAATCAACTCAAAACACCTGCAAAGGTTTCCTGGGCCTTCAAAATGGTCTCTCAGTTTGGTTCACTAGGCTACACAGTCATGGGGAAGACTGCTGATCTGACAGTTGTCCAGAAGACAATCATTGACACCCTTCACAAGGAGGGTAAGCCACAAACATTCATTGCCAAAGAAGCTGGCTGTTCACAGAGTGCTGTATCCAAGCATGTTAACAAAGTTGAGTGGAAGGAAAAAGTGTGGAAGAAAAAGATGCACAACCAACCGAGAGAACCGCAGCCTTATGAGGATTGTCAAGCAAAATCGATTCAAGAATTTGGGTGAACTTCACAAGGAATGGACTGAGGCTGGGGTCAAGGCATCAAGAGCCACCACACACAGACGTGTCAAGGAATTTGGCTACAGTTGTCGTATTCCTCTTGTTAAGCCACTCCTGAACCACAGACAACGTCAGAGGCATCTTACCTGGGCTAAGGAGAAGAAGAACTGGACTGTTGCCCAGTGGTCCAAAGTCCTCTTTTCAGATGAGAGCAAGTTTTGTATTTCATTTGGAAACCAAGGTCCTAGAGTCTGGAGGAAGGGTGGAGAAGCTCATAGCCCAAGTTGCTTGAAGTCCAGTGTTAAGTTTCCACAGTCTGTGATGATTTGGGGTGCAATGTCATCTGCTGGTGTTGGTCCATTGTGTTTTTTGAAAACCAAAGTCACTGCACCCATTTACCAAGAAATTTTGGAGCACTTCATGCTTCCTTCTGCTAACCAGCTTTTTAAAGATGCTGATTTCATTTTCCAGCAGGATTTGGCACCTGCCCACACTGCCAAAAGCACCAAAAGTTGGTTAAATGACCATGGTGTTGGTGTGCTTGACTGGCCAGCAAACTCACCAGACCTGAACCCCATAGAGAATCTATGGGGTATTGTCAAGAGGAAAATGAGAAACAAGAGACCAAAAAATGCAGATGAGCTGAAGGCCACTGTCAAAGAAACCTGGGCTTCCATACCACCTCAGCAGTGCCACAAACTGATCACCTCCATGCCACGCCGAATTGAGGCAGTAATTAAAGCAAAAGGAGCCCCTACCAAGTATTGAGTACATATACAGTAAATGAACATACTTTCCAGAAGGCCAACAATTCACTAAAAATGTTTTTTTTATTGGTCTTATGATGTATTCTAATTTTTTGAGATAGTGAATTGGTGGGTTTTTGTTAAATGTGAGCCAAAATCATCACAATTAAAAGAACCAAAGACTTAAACTACTTCAGTCTGTGTGCATTGAATTTAATACACGAGTTTCACAATTTGAGTTGAATTACTGAAATAAATGAACTTTTCCACGACATTCTAATTTATTGAGATGCACCTGTACTTGTTCCATTTCTTACCATACGTGTCTGTTTTGCCAAGCTGTTTATATGACATCTTTTCAAATGCTGCCGCCCTACCCAATTCGGTGAACCATTCTTGAAATGAGGGAGCGCCAATTGACTTCCTCTAAGAATGATCTGTCTGCCAATCATTACACTAGTTTGGACCCAGCTTTTTTTTATATTTGTCATCTACTTTAAGGACCTCCCCATCACCCATAATCTGGGGCAGAATGAAATTTGAGTATCTAAAACTTCACAGATAAAATTCTGGACTCTTACCCAGAATTCTTGAATCTTAGCGCAGAACAACAGAGCATGGGCTATGTCTCCATCCTCCAACTGACATCGCCAGCAGGTAGGTGCATCTTTTAGACCAAGCCTAAACAATCTAGAGGAAGTCCAGTAGAAACTATGCAAAATCTTAAACTGAATAAGGCGTACCCTAGACATTGTTTTAATATTTTTAAGAATTCTTTCCCACTTCCCATCCTCCAATATCAAGTTCAAATCTCTTTCCCATAACCTCTTTAGAGCTGTTAAGGCCCCGTCACCAAGACTCTAAATCAACGAGGAATAATACACTGATGCTTCATGACCCTTTCCAAAGGCTGTGAGCACCATACAAAGAGTGTCTGCAGCATTAGGGGGTTGTGTACTACCACAGAAAATAGTACAAAGTAGATGGCACAACTAAATACCTGAAAAATTAAGACCCAGAAATCCCAAATTGCTGTGTTATATTTTCAAATGATCTCAAAGCTCAGTTTTCATAAAGGTCACCAATTGTAGCAATACCCCTCTCAATCCATTCATTCCAGCAAAAGGTGGAATTGATAATACATAATTTTGGGTTCAGCCATATGTTTGAGGAAGCATTTAGGTAAGTATCAAAATTAAACATACGGGAAACCTTTGTCCATACTGCATGTAAGTTGGAAATTATGGGATGCATTTTTACTTCTCTAGGCAATTTAATAGAAAGACTTTGCAATGAAGATATTGGGGTATGGACAGCTTGTTCAATGTTGTACCAGGGAGGGGCTCTCTCAGGTGGAAGAGACCAATGTGCCAGGTCTCTAAGATTAAAAGCATAGTAATAAAAATACATTTTGCGGAGGCCTAAACCTCCTTTGTCAATTGGTCTATGTAACTTACTGAAATGCAACCGAGATTGTTTACCATTCCAAATAAAAAACTTAGATATTCTATCAAATTGTTTAAAATAAGAAAGAGGAACTTCTAGAGCAGGGGTACTCAATTGGCGGACTCTGGTCCGGATCCGGACCGAAGGACAATTAAATCCAGAGTGAGCTCTGAAGCTTTGTGCTAGTTATCTGACACCTGGCTAAATGATTATGTAAGCATACGTGTATTTGCCCGCGGAGTGGGAATAAATTACGTTCAGCGCTAGAGAGAAATGTTTGTCTCTAGAGCGGGAATAAAGCACATTCAGCGTTACTCACTTTATTCCCGCTCCGCGCGCATTGCCTCTCTCCCCGCTATAGACATGAGGTGCCGCATAAAGCCTAATTTACTGTACGTATGAGTTGCAGGTGTGGTTATTTTAACAACAGTAGCGGAGACACCGTTATAGATACTAGCATCTTTCGCTTAAACACACTGCAGAAAACAAAAATTAAGTGAAACTATCTTCATCTGTCTGGTATGTGATTCAACCGGTTCAGCTAAGCCAGGTTTGTGTCAGGACAAGTTAACGTGCTGCCTTAAGATTATAACGTTTTTTTTCCATCTAAATTTAGCTTCATTAATCAGCATGTTACCAGCCTTTCATAATAAACAGATTTTTGTTCTAATTTTGTGAAAATTAATCAGATGTCATCATGGCAAGGAAAGTCTATTTGTCCAGATATTTAATGCTTCACTTATGTAAATTGTTTGTTTGTTGTTAGTAGATTCTCACTTTAAGGAAAATATAAAAATGGTCCATTCAGGCTTTTACATTTGTAATAATTTTCTCTCAGGGGACACCCCTGAACCCACAGTATTTTATCTGTCAAAAGCCTCCTGTGTCCCATACATAGGTATAGATTCTGAATTGTTGAAAATATTTCAACAAAACTGGACTGCTATCATTCAGCTTCAAAACAAACTGTTGATCTTATCTTTTAATATTCACATCCAGGTGCCCTCGACTGATGAAGTCATGATGAAATATTTTAATCTTTTGGTAGAAAAGATCTCTCAGGCCCCACTAGCTGTCTCTGGGCCCCCAATGTCCTCATCAGGATTTATTTGTTTTTATTTGTTTTTACAAAGTACTATTACTGTCAACATGGTAAGTTATAAAAACTATTGAAAAAAAGATACATAATTTCCTAGCCACATAACTACTGACACCATGTAAGCTACATACTACCTGGACATTTACTGGGAAGGAAATGTAGAGACCGGATCTCTTGGAACTTTAATTGAGTACCCCTGTTCTAGAGGGAAAGACTGTAGTAGAATTTAGTGAAGCCCACCTATCCACATCACATAAGAAACTTCATTATTGGGGCAAAATTAACTCTAACTAAATCTCTCATTTGCTAGAAATAAAATGCCTAAATACCTAATGCCTTGCTTGGGCCATTGAAAGGCGCCAGGTTGGAAAGTCGTGGCAGGGCAATATGCTTTCAGAGCAAGAGCTTCTGATTTAGACCAATTCACCCTGTTTTCTGAAAATCTGGAGAAAGAATCAATAATTCTGTGGAGGCTAGGCATAGATCTTTTAAGGTCGGAGACAAAAATAATAATATATCATCTGCGTAGAGATGTTTGTTCCATACCTCCTGCTACAATGCCAGGAAAATCATCCTCTTTTCTTATCGTGGCTGCTAATGGTTCCAGTGCAAGACAGAACAATAAAGGGGAGAGTGGACAGCCTTACATTGTTCCCCTACCAAGAGAAAAACAAAATCTGAAATTAATCCATTAGTTGGCACTGCTGCTAACTGTTGTTTATAAAATAACTTAATCCATCCAATAAAAGTGTTCCCAAACCCATACATTTCCAAAATCTTAAAAAGATTAACTTTCCACCAAACGCCTTTATCAAACGCCTTCTTGTGTCAAGTGGGATTTCAGCGATCTGGGTTTGATAATTCGCTACCAACCGCATCATTTTTATAGGGTGCCCCAGCCCATTAACATTCCACATGGAGAGAAACATTTTACCTACATTAAAGTGTGACATATTGACATGCAAAGAAAAATTGTGTACACAAGGTTAAATTATATAGACCTCTAACCAACATTGATGTAATCACAAAATCCTTAATTAGCCACAAAACAGAAAAAAATGCACTTCAACCTCGTACATAACAGTCGTTTTGAGTCGTTTTTCTGGTGTCCATCGCTCGGAATCCTGACGGTCCATGCGCGTTCACGAGACTTTCCGGAACACTATTACTAACAGATTGCTTAAGTCCGGTGATTTTTACGTATATATGTATATATTAATATTTATTTATTTTTGGGGATTTTTTTTTCTTAACATAATCCGTGCCATTAAATTGCACATAAATATGTTTCATAAAATGAAAAATAAAACAATGTAATAGGCCCCAGTAAACAATAACATTGAAACATCAATTTTCATTTGATTAAGTTTTAAATGTATTTATTTAGTCACTATTATGATGGTAAAATTTAAATAAACAGGTGATATGGAATTCAGAAAAAAAAAAAAAAAAAGTATCACGAGTACTGAAAAGGAAGTATCGGTACTCGTACTCGTTCTCGTTCTTCAAAAAATTATATCGGGACATCCCTAGAAATGACCATTCGATCTGAATATTTAAAAAAGTGCTTATACACATGCACAAGACTTCACAGGACTTCAGTGTGTCTGATATCAACATGCAGTGACAAACTCCACTAAATAATGGAGAAAACTGCTCAAAATGTCATGTTTGTGCTTGGAATCAATTTCAAGTGTATTTGAGAGAAACATATTTGAGTCTTTTTTTTTTTATTTTACTTTATAGTCATGAATTAGCACACTAATATAGAGATTGATGTTTGTCGTCATGAAATCAGCGACCCTCCCCTCTAAACCAAACACAAGGTGTTAAAAGAGACGCATATTATGACCAGGTGTAAATGAAGTGCCTCACCCATCCACTTGTGATTGGATCACCCAAAACACATCTAAATTCCTTTTGTTAACAGAACCAGAATCCTTCATTAGGCCAAATTCAAGTCTCCTTTCATCAAAAATGACTGTGATTTCTCCAACCTGACCAGCACTGAGAAAATTAACAGGTGCCTGTTTGTGATTCTGTACACTGCAGTGTTCAACAGTCCAAAGGTGCAGGGTAAGAAGAGCGCTCTGGAGAAGATCGGAGAGGTGGTGGACATCATGAAGAAGAGCAGCTCTGATTCAGGACTGCAGCTGGCTGGAATGAAGGTCATCAGTAAGATTCTGGAGGAAGAGGGACCACAGGAGAGAAGCACCCTCAGATCAGACTCTGCACAGACCATCCGGTGAGAGGGTGGACATTTGACCTGGACATTACTTCATGAGATTTAACCAACAGATCTTGCTAAAGTTTAAACTTTAATAATAATAAATTGATTATCTTTCTAAATTATTCGGTGTAACCTTCTTATTAATTTATTAAAGTTGATAAATTACAAAAAGAAAACTTTTTTTTTTGGTCAGTCACAAACACTGTACATTTTTCATACAAGTAGTATGCTTAATTTTCTATTTATTATTTTTTTTTAAAAGCACTGCAAATCTAACTTATGCATCACTTCTCATAAAAAGTGCTGATATCATGTGACTCTCTGCTTTTTTTCTTCTCACTTGCAGTGACAAAGTGATAAAGTTGCTGGTGGAAATGATTGGCAGTCAGCCCAAGCAGAATGCTGTTACTGCGCTGCTGTTGACCCGCAGTCTCATGCTGAAATACGAGTGGAGGGTCTCCTTCGCCACAGAGGGAGGTGTGAAAGCCATCCTGTCCTGCATGCAGGAGTATCCTACCTGTATTCAGGTGCAGCAGATCGCTCTGGCGGTGAGTTGCCATTCTTGTGTTCTTTTCTTACATTTCTTCTTATTTTCTTAGGCCTGACAAATGTGTATTGCTCTCTCCCAGACTCTGAAGGTGATAACAGGTGCCAGTAAGCATGACCCACGCAGTGTGGGTGGGTGTCTGCCCCTCTCTGAGTCTGGAACTCAGATGATGCTGGAGATTTTTGCCAGCATTGGCTCTGCCACACCGGAGGGCTCTAAAGGGCTACTGTGTTCCATCCCTTCTGCTATTGACCTCATGCTTAGCACAGCAGGGTAAGAAATCTGGTTTAGTCATAGTGTAGTGTGTGTCCTTCATAAGAATGACCTAAATTTTGTATACCGTTGTCGTGATATGAAATTATTCACACAATGAAATGTCAAAAATTGCTATTTTTGCAGGAAATTCAATCCCAATTCTTTTATATACTAAAACGAATAGTTATAAGAGTAATGAAAATTCTCATCATTTACTCATCCTCATGCCATCCCAGATATGTATGACTTTCTTTCCTCTGCAGAACACAAATGAAGATTTTTAGAAGAAAATCTCAGCTCTGTAGGTCCATTCAATGCAAGTGAATGGTGGCCAGAACTTTGAAATTCCAAAAAGCACACAAAGGCAGCATAAAAGCATTTATGACTCCATTGGTTTAATCCATGACTTCTGAAGCGATATGATCAATATTTAAGTCCTTTTTTACTATAAATATCCACCTTTGACCAGCCCTGCCCAGTATGTGGCAATATGTACAAAGAATGTGAATCAACAAAAGAATGTGGAAGTGAAAGTGAAGATTTATAGTAAAAAAGGACTTCGATATTGATCTGTTTCTCACCCACTCCTGTCATATTACTTCTGAAGACATGGATTAAACCACTGGAGTCGTATTGATTACTTTTATGCAGCATTTATGTGCTTTTAGGAGTTTCAAAGTTCTGGCCACCATTCACTTGCATTGAACAGCAGAGATGAGATATTCTTCAAAGTCTTCATATGTGTTCAGCAGAAGAAAGTCATACACATCTGGGATGACATGAGGGTGAGTAAATGATGACAATTTTATTTTTTTATTTTTTTGGGTGAACTGTACCTTTTATCATGTAGTAATGCCTATTTTTGGATAATCTGGAAAATTAATACTTTATAAGTTAAAGGTACTTCATCTCATTTGATTATTTTATTTGGAACTTGGATACAAACCAAAAATTATTTAAAATTGTTCATAACAAATGAATGTGTCTGTCATCAATGCAAATATAACTTTACATTATTCAACACTTTAGTTAATAACTTAAGACTAAAAACAGTAATAGTCTACATTATAGACTAAATATGATTGGATGAGGCACATTCTGAGCCCTTGTAAAATAGCTGATATACGCACACCTGTAACAACAAACGGAAACGGCCAACAATTACATGGTGTACACAAAGGACATGACTGGTGCACACAAAGGATATGACTGGTGCATCATAACACGTGAAAACACAGTAGCTCTGATGATAATCAACAAAGCTGTTTACACTGGAAGTGCCTGTCTGCGTCACCGTTTGCAGAGTATGTTTTCAGCTTGGTGTCTTTTTTTTTCTCTCTCTCTCTCTCTCTTGCACTGTAAGCAGTATATCAAAATTTTTACTGCTTGACACATTTGTACCATTGCTCGGTATATATGCCGTCATATCACCCAGCTCTAGTTTTTTATATTCTTGACTGTGATTTCTGAATTCTTGTTCATTTTAATCCTGTGATGTGTGCAGCTGTGGTTTGTCCGTGCGGAATGGGCTGCTGGTCATCATCATGTTGATCTCCAGCCACAAGAATCTGGCAGAGCAGCTAGTCGCCTGCAATGTCAGTGCCACACTGAAGAAGTGCCTTTCTGCTCAGAACCATCACAGCATGCTGGCCATCATTGCCCTGAACCACATCTCCATGGTCCACAAGCTTGAGAAGAAAGGTATCACTCTGCATTATCTTAACCTTATCCTAACTGATTTATCTCTGCAAAACCTGCACGGGGCATTGAAAGTAAAAACTATTTACCAAAAGTACATCATTATTTCTGAAAGTCACAATGATTTCTACACCCCTGTAATTAGTAGGATATTAATAAAGTATCTAATAATGTCTTTCCATTCTTGATTTGGAACACAAGTGTTTGCACCATAATCACCTATTTTGAAGTAACGTGCAGCTCTGTCTGTGTCTGTAGAGTCTAAAGACGAGAATGAATTCAAAGACACCGAGCTGAAGATGTTGGTGGTGAGTCTGAAGGAGATGCCGGCCACCAAAGAGGTCATACTGACCCTGGAACAGCTGCTGTGTGATGATGCCTCCCAACTGGAGGAAGAGAAAAACGAGGTGATCCGCAGCAGAGACACCTTCCAGGACCTCATACGCCTCATGGACCAACATAGAGCGGACCGGGCCGTACAGCTCTCTATTCTTAGGTGTGAGACAATAACAAGTCTATAATCTATGCTAATAGTAAGCAATAGTTTACCTCTAGAGGGGAAATGAAAACAATCATGTGGAGATTTGCTATGTATGAACCTTTTTTCATTTGCAATATTCATCCATATTTTTATCCTCACTTACATTTTTTATAAAAGTTTATTAATAAATAAATAAATGTTAAATTAAAGGTTATTTAGTTTAGATAATCAAGTGTTCCAAATTGAAGCAAGGGCATGCAAAGAAAAAATGTATATATATACAGTATATAAATAGAGAGGGAGAGATTATAGACAGTCTATTTAGCAGAGATGAGCCACTGCTATTAAAATGAACGGGACAAATTGGAGTGCCCAATGGCCAACGGATGAAGAAACGGAAGTCCTGCCTTACAAATAAAAGAGCCAATCACCTTTTAGATACAGACATCGCCTGCCAGTCAACTCGAGAACGCGCATGCACATTAGCTAGACAAGATGGAATTTTTATTTTTTTTTTTTTTTGCGTATTCTGGGCTAATAAAGCACAATTTATGATACCGGTGTTGTCAGATTTTACTGCTGATTTTAAATATGTTATTTGATCGTAATCTTGACCAACAGTTTTTGGTCTTTCTCCATTCAAGTAGATAGAAGCTGCACTTGTATGCCACTTGTTTACATAGAAAATAGCTGCTCAACCTGCTCGAGAGCGTTCCAAACTTTGCCGCCTAGTGGACAGACTTACCTTGAAAGGGACTTTGTATGAAAGCATTGTAATGGAGCCAGGTCTCCATTTCAAAATAAGAGTCCCTTGCTTGTTTTGAACTTGTTTATTGTTCAAAGCAGGGACTAAAAATTAAATGTTTCACATTTCGGTTCGTACTGAGCTGAAACAGTATTTTTACGTTCCGGTTCGGGCGGTCGGCAGCCTCCTTTCCAAATGGTAACTGGTTAGAATTAAATAAAAGAGCAGTTAATAATGTGTAACGGGTGGGTGATATACTAGTTGCAGTGTTTCCAGATCTCTTTAGAGAAATAAGTCATCTGTTTTGGAAAAACAAGCTCAGAATAAGGGATTTGCCTCACCTAAAATAAGCAAAAATAAGCGATTTACCTTTTTCAGGATAGAAATCATAACAATCATAGTATACACAGGAGCCTGTATAAGTAACATCTTTTCAATAAATGTGTTCTTAATTTAATATAACCCCAAAAATATTTAAATATATTAAATATTCATTCATATATATATATATATATTACACAGTTGTGCTCAAAAGTTTGCATACCCTTGGAGAATTGGTAATATATGTACCATTTTTTAAAAAATAACGTGTGAGCAGGCAAAACACATTTCTTTTATTTCTTATGGGATTGTTATTCAACTGTAGGTTATAACAGAATGGCACAATCATTAAAACAAATCATGGCAACAATGAAAAAAAATCAAAAAACGTTCGAGATCTCCCTAGAGTGGCTCGATGATATTAAGGTCAGGAGACTGTGATGGCCACTCCAGAACCTTCACCTTTTTCTGCTGTAACCACTGGAGGGTCATCTTGGCCTTGTGCTTAGGGTCATTGTCATGCTGGAAAGTCCAAGAGCATCCCATGCGCAGCTTTTGTGCAGAAGAATGCAAATTGTCTGCCAGTATTTTCTGATAACATGCTACATTAATCATGCCATCAATTTTCACAAGATTCCCCGTGCCTTTAGAGCTCACACACCCCCAAAACATCAGTGAGCCCCCACCATGCTTCACAGTGGGGATGGTATTCTTTTCACTATAGGCCTTGTTGACCCACTCCAAACATAGCACTTATGATTGTGACCATAAAGCTCTATTTTTGTCTCGTCACTCCAAATTACAGTGTGCCAAAAGCTGTGAGGCAGGTCAAGGTGTTGTCGGGCATATTTTAACTGGGCTTTTTTGTGGCATTGGCGCAGTAAATGCTTCTTTCTGGCAACTCGACCATGCAGCTCATTTTTGTTCAAGTATCGTCATATTGTGCTCCTTGAAACAACCACACCATCTTTTTCCAGAGCAGCCTGTATTTCTCCTGAGGTTACCTGTGGGTTTTTCTTTGTATCCCAAACAATTCTTCTGGCAGTTGTGGCTGAAATCTTTCTTGGTCTACCTGATCTTGGCTTGGTATCAAGATATCCCTGAATTTTCCACTTCTTAATAAGTGATTGAACAGTACTGACTGGCATTTTCAAGGCTTTGGATATCTTTATAAATTCCATTACCTTGTTACGCAGGTCTTTTGACAGTTCTTTTCTGCTCCCCATGGCTCAGTATCTAGCCTGCTCAGTGCATCCACGTGAGAGCTAACAAACTCATTGACTGTTTATACACAGACACTAATTGAAATTTAAAAAGCCACAGGTGTGGGAAATTAACCTTTAATTGCCATTTAAACCTGTGTGTGTCACCTTGTGTGTCTGTAACAAGGCCAAACATTCAAGGGTTTGTAAACTTTTGATCAGGGCCATTTGGGTAATTTCTGTTATCATTATGATTTAAAAAGGAGCAAAACAACTATGTGATGATAAATGGCTTCATATGATCACTATCCTTAAATAAAAGACAGTTTTTTTGCATGATCAGTCATATTTTCAAAATCAATGCCAAAATTTCACAATTTCTGCCAGGGTATGCAAATTTTTGAGCACAACTGTGTATATATATATATATATATATATATATATATATATATATATATGTGTGTGTGTATATATATATATATATATATATATATATATATATATATATATATATATATATGTATATGTGTGTGTGTATATATATATATATATATATATATATATGTGTGTGTTGTATTATTTTTCTTATTTCCATAATGTGAAGTATTTATTTTTTCCTTTGCATTATGGTAACGAGAATGTGATATGTAACGTGAATGTGAGAATGTAACGAGAACTTTTTGATTGTAGTGATGGTTTGCTAGTTTGCTTTTTCTTTTTTTTTTTTTTTTTACCAGTGATGGTAACTCTTTTATACTCAACAGGATTTTGAACAAGTTTTTGGATAACTACCAGGAGGATCTGTTGCCTTGGCATGAGAGTATTGAGCCCTGCTTGTCTTCAATGACAGCCTTTATCAGTGACAGAGAGGTACTTTCACTTCAAATGATTTAATCATATGATTTCTTGTTGATAAGTCAGATGTTAGTATTTCATGCCTCTTTATCTCCCACACTTAGGTCGTACAACAGTTCATCCGCTTCCTGTATCACCTTGCATCTCTAAATAAAGACTATGCTGTGGTGATGTGTCGTCTAGGCACTAAAGAAGCTCTTCTGAAAGCCCTGGACAAACACAGCACCAACCTGCTGATGTTCACAGAGCTGCGAGACCTCATCAATGACTGTGAGAAGTACGCCAGCCTCTACAAGAAAATGACCACCAGTGTGCTGGCCGGATGCATTCAGGTATAAAGCTCGCAAGTTATTCTGGACATCTTTTAGGAATTAATATTGCAAATGTTAATTTGTCCTCTATCTGTATCATTAGATGGTCCTTGGTCAGATTGAGGAGCATCGTCGTAGCCATCAGCCCATCAATATTCCCTTCTTTGATGTGTTCCTGCGAAACTTGTGCCAAGGTCTGTTCCTCTTGCTCTTACTGATGTGTGAAGAGTGTTGCAGTCGCAAAGGAAAAACATCTTATGTGCTCATCCTCATGTCGTTCCAACACCTTATTATTTTGTTTCTTTCATGAAACACTAAAGGAGGTATTTGGAAGAATGTCTGAGCTGCTCTTTTCCATACAATAAAAGTAGATGGTGATTTATACTGTATTCTGTATGACGTGTGCTTTACTCCAAATCCTTTGAAGCCATACAATAGCTATGTGTGAAGAACTGGCAGAATTTATGTCATTATTCACTGGTAATCTTGTCCACAGCCGTAGCTCCTAAACCATGTTTGCTGTCAGGTATATTTAAACCTGCTGTATCACGATCAGTCATGTGATGCGAGAACCATTGCTATTTGGTATCATTGATGTCACACCTGTCACGACATGTCTAAAGGCACCAATTTTAAATATTAGATATTAAAATAAAATATTAGATTTTTATTCCAGTGGAAGGGAAGACTTCCAGTGAATAACAACTTAAATTTCAGTCTGTTCCTCACACAAAGCTATTGTGTGGCTACTATTGGAACTATTTTATGCTACTTTTATGGTGCTTTTAAGGAGTTTGGCAATAAGAATCACCATTCACTTATAAGAGCATCTCGGACTGTCTGCCAAAAGAATGACATGATGAGTAAATGTAAATGATTTGGTGAACTATTCCTTTAAATCTGTGTTATTAAACTACAGGGCATACAGCATGTTTTTAAAATCACAAGAATTCTCGAAAAATTCAAGACTGGCTGCTTTAACAAGCACTGCAACACTGAGCCATGCAGCACTTGAATGTTGAAGCTGCTAAGCTGCAAGTGCAGTGTTTGATTTGAATGGAATATGTTCTGCAGGCTCCAGTGTGGAATTGAAGGAGGATAAGTGCTGGGAGAAGGTGGAGGTTTCCTCCAATCACCATCGAGCTAACAAGCTGACAGACAAAAACCCTAAAACCTACTGGGAATCCAATGGCTGCACAGGCTCCCATTTTATCAACATCTACATGCATAAGGGGGTGGTCATCAGGTATGCTGGATTTTATACTTTATTTCATTTAGCCAGTGTTACTTCTATAGTTCTATAGATGATTATGGCAAAAATCAGACATGTATGAATGCATGACTGATATGCTATGCTCAGATTCTGAATCATTTTCTTTCTCCAGTTCATAAAACATACAGTATATAAGTTTGTTCCACTATTAAAATGTATGTATTTAAACAATTCTAACAGTTCATAAAAATTGTTAATTTTCTGCAGCAGTTGTGTAGCAAAATTCCAGAAAGTCTCGGTTAATTGTCCCAAGTTGGATTCCGCCCCCACTCTAGTGTAAACGTGCCCTTAAAGGCATAGTTCAACCAAAAAATAAAATTCTCTCATCATTTACTCACCCTCATGCCATCCCAGATGTGTATGACTTTTTTTCTTCTGCAGAACACAGATTTTTAGAAGAATATTTCAGCTCTTTAGGTCCATACAATGCAAGTGAATGGTGACCAGAACTCAGCTCCAAAAAGCACATAAAGGAAACATAGAATTAATCCATATGAATCCAGTGGTTTAATCCATGTCTTCAGAAGCAATATGATAGGTGTGGGTGAGAAACAGATAAATATTTAAGTCCTTTTTTTACTATGAATCTCCACTTTCACTTTTACTTCCACATTCTTCTTTTGTTTTTGGCTATTTACATTATTCGTACATATCACCACCTACTGTGCAGTGAGGAGAATTTATGGTAAAAAGGGACATAAATATTTATCTGTTTCTCACCCACACCTATCATATCGCTCCTGAAGACATGGATTAAACCACTGGAGTCATATGGATTCGTTTTATGCTGCCTTTATGATTTTTGGAGCTTCAAAGTTTTGGACCCTGTTGACTTGCATTGTATGGACCTACAGAGCTGAAATATTCTTCTAAAAGTTTCTGTTTGTGTTCAGCAGAAGAAAGTAAGTCATACACATCTGGGACAGCATGAGGGTGAGTAAATGATGAGAGAATTTTCATTTTTGGGTGAACTGTTGCTTTAAATGATAGAACACGGCTTATTTGTGTCACATTGAAAATCCTCTGTCATTTTCTTCATTCACAGGCAGTTGACGGTGCTGGTAGCCAGTGAGGACTCAAGTTACATGCCAGCTCGTATTGTTGTTCTAGGAGGAGATGATCCCACAAATATCAACACTGAACTCAACACTGTGAGAAAGCACTTCTCATTCATAATCTCTCATTGCAGATATAATGATGTACAGGGAATGTTAAGATGGCATATAAAGATGCCTCACACTTTTTATTTATGATGAACAGGTAAATGTCCCTCCCTCAGCCAGTCATGTGGTTCTGCTGGAGAATATGACCCGGTTCTGGCCCATCATACAGATCAGAATCAAAAGATGTCAACAGGTCAGACATATTAAATGAGATGTCTGTCTTTGTTATCACCAGGTTTTAGGTTGTAAGATGGATAAAATTTGAATAAAAATGTTTTTTTGCTTAGTCAATGTTGACTCTTTTTCCTTTGCTAATACACGTTTCTGATCATATTGTCCATGATTCATTGGTGCATGTTGTTCCTAAGAAAAGCAAACTGTCTGTCTCCATTTGAGGTGGACCGACAGTGGATTTTGATGATACGATAACCAAGTTGGTGGATAAAGCAGATAACTGATCGGCTGATAGTTTTTAAATGTTGAAAAAAGTTTCTTAGACTTTCCTTACTATCACAGGCACAAACATAGAGGCATCAAGAGTCCAAAATGAATAAAATGTCAGATGCAGTGTATTGTTCAACCAAAATCCCAATAATAATGGTAATTAAAGTCTGTGCTCCCAGCTCACACAATCACAAAAATGATAACACATTTTTAACAAACGAAAACACTCTTACAATCATCTTCACTGTATTACAATTTAAACACTAAAAAGTGAACATTGTCATATGGTCTAATAAATACTGTATGAGCAGTAATTCATCAACAGTATATCATCATTCATCAATACTACACAGAGTCAGTGTTTGTTTTTATTTCACCTCTAGAGGCTGTTGTTACACTGTAGAACCCTCAAGGGAGAGCCACAGACGAATAATAATACACTAAAATAAAATAAAAAGCAACTATCATATTGAATCCTGTTGTATGTTGGCTTAAGAGTTGGACTGTTGTTTTGAATTCTTGAAATATAACATGACCTTCATAAGAATCTAGTAAGTTTGACTCACGTAAGTATTGGACTATGTGATGTCAGTATGTCTGTGTCTATGTACATTTCTAATGTGCTACTTGAACTAATTGTCTTCCTGTGCACAGGGTGGCATTGACACACGAGTGCACGGCTTTGAGGTTCTGGGGCCAAAGCCCACATTCTGGCCGGTGTTTAAGGAGCAACTGTGCTGCCGCACATATCTCTTCTACACAACAAAAGCTCACACCTGGTGTCAGGAGATCCTGGAGGACAAGAACCAGCTGCTGCAGCTTTTTAACAAGTGAGACCTTCTGCCACATTTGAACATTTATATAGAGCAGAATTAAGAGAATGAAAGCTGAGCTTATTGGCCACATACACAATGTGGAGTTTTTTGAGTAACAATCACATTTAAAGCGATCTCAAGATCTCTCATCATTTACTCACTCTCATACCATCACAGATGTGTATGACTTTCTTTCTTCTGCAGAACACAAATTAAGGTTTTTAGAAAAATATTTCAGCTCTGTTGGTCCAAACAATGCAAGTGAATGGTGACCAAATGGTGACCAAAACTTTGAAGCTCCAAAAAGTAATAAATGCAGCATAAAGGCGATCAATATGACTAGTGATTTAATGCATGGTGAACTATTCCTTTAAATAAATGTCTATATTAAATTATAGGCTATTGGGAGAAACTATTTTGGAGAGAGACCGTATCAAAATTTGTCAACAAGACTAGACGTGTGTCTGTGTCTGCACCACGTCAAGTTGTTCAGTTCTGTGCACTCAACGCTGATTTTATGTTTTTTTTTTTTGGGAACAGTATTTTATGGTGGGCAGCCATGTTTTTCTATTCCTGATCATTTGTGAAATGCCAATACAAAAAAAAACAAATTCTCAACCATATGTTTTTCTTGTTTTCCTGTCAAAATGACTCATTCTTAACATCTTTGAAACAAGATGAATATAATTTAAGCTAGATTGTATAAAATGCATAGACTTGTTTTCAGAGAATATATCATAAATTAAGTATACTGTATGTTTTTTACCCAATTGGCTTGTACCCAGCCTTGCAAGATTTATTGAGATTTTAAGATTTATATATTTTTACTGGGAACAGGTATTTCTTTTTTGCATTATATGTAGTGCTGGTGGTTGCCCACACCCCTTTTAATGTTGGT
Organism: Myxocyprinus asiaticus; assembly: GCF_019703515.2. NCBI lineage: Eukaryota > Metazoa > Chordata > Actinopteri > Cypriniformes > Catostomidae > Myxocyprinus > Myxocyprinus asiaticus. The sequence continues at coordinate 9,716,214 of NC_059366.1, forward strand.
TTTTCTTTGGTCTTTAGGTTAAACAGCGCACTGAGACATGAGCAGATGTTTGCTGAGCGATTTCTGCCTGACGCTGAGGCTGCAGAGGCTTTGGGTCGGACCTGCTGGGAAGCCCTCATCACCCCCATCATCCAGAGCATCACCATCTCAGGTATCCAGCATTCATGAGAATGAACCATTGATATTGAACCTATATTTCATGTATTAGAATGTTTGGACTTTCCTTCTGTGGTGTGGTTTGTATTGACCTTCTTGTGTTCTTCTCTCTGTAACAGAGACCTCTGTTCTAAGCCCTCTGTCCTGGCTGCTCAATGAGTATTTGGAGAACTCTGAATCGACCAAGCGGTATAAGAGCTCAACCTCTATCTTCAACTCCCGTGTACGGCGGCTCACTCATTTACTTGTCCATGTGGACACGAGCACTGTCGATACAGAAGAACTCAAACCTCCCATCAAATCCAGTGAGTGACCTCCTGATTACAACAAAAATTGCAATACTTCTCAAGACTGGAGTGCTGCTTCTTGTGGGATACTTTTATATGTAGAATATAAGGGTAATGTTTGCTAGCCAGTGCAAAAGAACAGGTTTGCTATTTTTAAATGGCCTGCTGTAGATGTGATAAATCAAGGCTCCTGTATTTTTTAAGATTTTTTTTTCTTGTTTTCAGAAGGTATCAACAGAAGCAGAGATTTAAAGAGTAAGTAATAGTGTAGAAGTTTACATTCTTTTATTTTGACTTCATTTTATGTATTTTGCAGCACCCATTAATTGCTAAGCTCAACTTCAAACTAACCATAACTAAATGAATCGAAGTTGTTTTTTTGTTTGTTTTTTCCACTGTTGTTATTTATTCTTTCCATTTGAATTGCTGGTAGACCTGCATGGTTTGTTAAAAAATATATAGATATTTTTATTATTTTGACAAATATTGTGATTTGCAACTTGAACTGCGATATAGTAACCATTAAACATCTCATGTTAATCATGTGCCCATACTTTTTCTGACAATAGAGTAAGTTAATTTTTAAGGGTGGTCACACTTGAGTCCTCTTTAAAATAATCAATCTTGGTTCTCCTTCAGTTAATCCTTAACTGAATTGAGAAAAACCCACCTCTTTGCATTCACATTGCACTTGAACTCAAAAGTGGACTCAGACCTCTTTTTTTGCCCTTTTTTTTTTTCAATGTGAATGGGTCTCAGTACACTTTTCACCTTTTTTGGAACCCAGTCCACTTTAATATCATATTAATGTAATAAAATATTGTATTATTACTAGGACTGTTGATTAACACGTTAATTCAGAGCGATTAATTATATAAAAAAAATTACGTGTTAAAACAATGATCGCAATTAATAATGTCCCTGGACTTTAATAAGTAGTATTCTGATCATCGGAACAATTCATGCTTGAAGTACCACCTGTTTTCAGCAGGGGTCAGTAAGCGAAACTCCAGATGTATACACACAGCTGTACAGACAACAAACCACACTCAGGCGTGACACTAGCAACAGCACAAGATGAGGACGAGTTCTTGCGTTCAAACAGCTGGACGGAGCGGAATTCCGAATTCAGGGATCTTGAGATGTGTTTTTCTTAGTTTCAAACAATGTTTAACTTTGCACAGCGACATAGAAATGCTTTGTGACCAGATACATTTATCTGATGCAGGTGTACATTGATGCCTACTTAGAAAAGCCCGTATTATAAATCTGTCTTGGACGAATCGATTAATTCAACTGCAGAATTCATTGTTGTGGATGTGGGCTGTATCCAATGATAGACTTGTGTTCAGCAATATGGAAATAAACAATATATTGCTTTCTAAAGCACTTTCTGTATTGTCATATCAATATGCTTTACTCATCTGACATAATCATGTAATGCATTTTAATGATCTGAATTTTTTTTATAAAATATATTATATTTCTAATTAAAATAAAATACATTTTTACAATTATTTAATCATTACATATTTAATTATTATTAGAGGGCCTTTCTCAGCAAATACTCATAAATATGATTAATTCTGTGCCATGATGTGTTCATTACATTAGATTTGTATTTTAACTCTTGAGTTCACTGAAAACACTATCATGAGCCCCACGAGAGCTTAAGAGTATGTGTAGTAGACATAACAGAGTGCCGCCCTTTCACTTGAAGCACACAGACTGTATAATCACAGTCCATGTTGCGATTAGTATTTTAATTTGACTTCAATTAATTGTGCAGCCCTAATTTGTGGCCCATTAGCTTTTTTTATTTTTTATATATATATAATTTGTTTTTGTTTTTTTTTCAGTTTGATGGTAGGCCATATTATGTGTGATCATATTTTTGACATTTGCAGCAACTCAGTGTCTTTGTGTTTGTTGTTTCACAGATGGTAAAGAGGGGAAGAATAAGGAAACAACAGTAGTGAGCTCATCTTCATCCTCTTCCAAACCAAAAGTGAAGAATACTAGCAGCATTGCAGGCATTGCTCTGTGCTGGCAAGGTGTCGTTCAGCGACAGGTTAGACAGTTAACAATTAGCAATGGGTTAAACATGTTTATTTCCCCATCTCCAGGCCCAGATGAAGTCTGCAGACTATAACGCATCCTTTGAGCTTTTTAGGGGGAGAATCTATAGAATTCTTCAGAACGAAAACTCTTGTTTGGTTGCTCAAAGGACTGTCAAATTAGCTTAACTTTTTCAGTGTGGGCCTGCTTGCACTGTATGCAGTTGATTTGGATATGTAGCTGTCCAGATTTATTTATAAAAATAAGGTGTTGATGACCTTCTGAGCATCTCAATCTTAAACAGATCACAGCCAGGTAATTCTGGTGAAAACAAGTTTACAGTAACTTTGTGTTTGGCTGTTTCCAGGTGAAGACTTTTTTGGATTCGACATCTAGCCTTGATGACTTTGTTGAGCGCTACAGGAGCATGTTCTTACGGCTGAAGAATGCCATGGAGGAACTTTTTGGCCAGCACACAGCATTTGTGCTTGCACTCCGTCAGGGGTTTTCTGCTGCACTGCTCCAGCTCTCCATCCTCACTGCCATGCATGTGAGTCAGCAGGGAATACTTCAATGAATCTGTCATATTTAAAAGGAATAAAGAAGTTTTTATATTTTGCATGAAGAAAATGAGGCCTATTTTTAGGACTATTAAGATTTATTATTGGCATTGATATTTTCATGTCAATTGAGCAAGTATTTTTTAATTTTCATTACTGTAATTCAATAATCACATTCTCATTATCATACAAAAATAATATATTATTGAAATTGTCAAGAATTGATACATCTTGGAAGGTTTGTAACATTTTACAATAAGGTTCCATTTGTTAACATTAGTTAATGCATTAGGTATCATGAAATAACAATGAACAATATACACTCACCGAGCACTTTATTAGGAACACCTGAATGCCTGTTTATTCATGTGATTATCTAATTAGCCAATTGTGTGGCAGCAGTGCAGTGCATAAAATCATGCAGATATGGGTTACGAGCTTCAATTAATGTTCATATCAACCATCAGAATGGGGAAAAAAATTGATCTCGGTGATTTAGATGGGCTGGTTTGAGTATATCTGAAACTGCTGATCTCCTGGGATTTTCACGCACAACAGTCTATATAGTTTACTCAGAATGGTGCCAAAAACAAACAAAAAAATCCAGTGAGGGGCAGTTCTGCAGACGTAAACGCCTTGTTCATGAGAGAGGTCAACGTAGAATGGCCTGACTGGTTCGAGCTTACAGAAAGGCTACAGTAACTCAGATAACCCCTCTGTACAATTGTAGTGAGCAGAATAGCATCTTAGAATGCACAACATGTCTAAACTTGAGGCGAATGTGCTGCAACAGCGAAGACCACGTTGAGCACTTTATTACAAACTTAGTGTTCCTAATAAAGTGCTCGGTGAGTGAATTTTCCGCAGCATTTATTAATCTTTGTTAATGTTTTTATACATTGTTAGTTCATGTAAGTTCAAACATCATTAACATTAACAAAGATTAATAAATGCTTAAGTATTGTTCATTGTGAGTTCATGTTAACTAATGTTCTTAACTAATGTTAACAAATAGAATCTTATTGTAAAGTGTTACTGTATGTATTTTACTGCCCTTTAATTCATGCTGTTTTAAATAGAAAAAAATGTATTACTGTAGTTTTTTACTGTATTATTGTATTAAGATTCTAATGAGAATCAACTTTGACAATAATGGTAATAACAAAAAACTCAAAGCATTAAAATGTTTGGTTAGGTTGTGGTGAATTTCCAGGTAAAATGTGCTTAATTGTCAGGAAAATAATGTCACAATTCAAAACTTGTTAAAAGTCATAAAACTAGCTTTTATTACTTGATGTAAAATATATATATTTTAATGTTACCTGGACACGTCTTGAGATGCACCTACTTTCATACCCAATGCACTTTTTGAAAAATCCCTTGATTTCAGCAATAGAGTCCCACAATGACATCGGAATGATTTGTTGCACTCTTGTTTTGTTAAATTTTATGTATAAATAATTTTTTTGAAGACCAAAAATAAATAAATAAATAAAGGATTCTTTTTAAACGTTTAATCCATTAAATCGTCATACCTCAGACAGTGATTTCATGAGCAGTGATTGTTTGAGACCGATTATTTTTCTTTTTCTTGAAGGTGAGTGAACGGTTTGCACAGTACATAGACAAGATGATCCAGGAGGGTGGTGTGGACTCTGGGAATGTGGACACCCTGAATCAGCTGCAGCAGTTCCTGGAGCCCATGCTCTTCCTGTCTGGTTTGGAGCTGGCCAACACCTTTGAGCACTTTTACAGGTATGACAACAGCTGCTGAAAACTGCAACTGACTGATATTTCTAAAACAATTATATCTTGATTTTGTTTTAACCATTTTATGAGACTGTATGTGATATCTTTCTCGATATTAATGTATTTGCTTTGAAATGTCTTAAGATGTTTTATTTCCCAGTCAGACATGCCATCTTTTTGACCAGTCAGCCTTTGTTTTGCCAAGTAGATTAAAAATGTTTAATGCTTGGAGTACGTGTAGTAGACATAACAGAGTGCCACCCATTCACTTTAAGGCCATGTTGCGATTAGTATTTCTATTTATGTTTGCAGCCTTTATGCACTTTATAAAAAATAATCTTAATTTTAGTGATGGTTCAAAATTACAAAATTAAAAAGTGCATTAATATAATCCCGATATTCGCAATGATTGTACTGAATAGTCAGTAAAAACAGCCTGCGTTGACATGATAAACATTGTACATCTTTCCATCTGTGTTTAGGTATTACCTGGGTGATCGGCTGTTAGGTCAGGGGAAGCTGTGGTTGGAGAGTGCCGTAATCGAGCAGATCGGTACCTGCTTTCCAAACCGTTTTCCCCAGCAGATGTTGACCAACCTTAGTGAATCTGAAGAGCTTCAGCAGGAGTTTCATCTGTACCGTCTACAACAGCTGGACAAAAATCTGGAGGACTTTGAGGAGGTGAGAGCGACAGAAATATTATTTAAGAGCTGCTTAAAGTCAGCGTGAAAGCAAAATTTACTATTTACATTCCTTATGCATGTATGTGGTCTTATTGTTAGCTATTCATTAGTGCAATTCGTAATCTTTAATCAATATGTCATAACTTGTTTTTCTTCTGAAACTGCTTTCCTTTTTTACTGACTTCGCTTAGGCTGCATATTAACCATTAGTCAAATAGCTATTTAGGCATTTTTTAGCAGTGTTTCTCAACTGGTGGGTCACGACCCAAAAGTGGGTCGCAGGTCTATTTGGACTGGGTCACGGACAGCAGGGAAAGAACAATGCCATGGCTCTCCCATTGAAGATTTTTAGGGCAACCGTCCAATTGATAGTCCATTTAGGACTGCTGAGGCAAATTGAATGAAAATCTTGCATTCAGCTAAAGGCTTCTCATCTGCACTGCGATATAAATCTTTCGTGTGAATGTAACAGAACCAGCTCACGCTAATGATCTGCTCTTCTCTCTGGTGCGCGCATGCAACGACCGGGCTTCCCTCGATATTGCGGCATGCAGACCTCAAAACTGATGTGACCAATTTCAATTCTAGTGAGACTTTTCTAGTTTAAAGCATTACGGAGAAAGTCAAGTCAAACCTCTCAAACAGTAGGCAGCCCTGACATGCCAAACAGCACTGAGGAGGAAAAGAGCAACACTCTGCTATGCACAAAAAAATAAAAATAAATCACCTTTACAAAATTGTTTCACGATTTTACCTGAGTAAATGTAACTGTTATATTTCGACAAAATGTTAGTTTCATATGAAATATTCTATAGGTAGAATCTATTAGACCTCATTTTTATTTCAAAATTGGCAGTTGTAGTTTGTTTCAAAATGTGTTTCGGCTAGTATAATTTTTTATTATTATTAGGGCTTCAAGCCCAAAGGGCTGAAACCCTATTGTAATTGTAAGGATTTTTATTTTTATTATTATTCTGCCCTAAAACTGATCGTGCATACCAAACCGTAAGTTGTAGAGAGCTGAAACTTTGAGGGAAGGTAGTCCCTTTTTTGCATACATTGAAAGTTCTTAAAAGGCTTGAACTCCGACAATTGCTGCTTGCAGCTATATTTATTATTTAAGACTAGCTACATTGACATAACCATGATAATGAGGAGCCTTTACTCCTGTAATATGTATGTTCTGTTTGAATGATGTTTGAAATTAGGAAACAAACGGGATAAGAATAGGCACATATACATTTTTTTTTTTTTTTTTTCTTCACCCCTTTTCTCCCCAATTTGGAATGCCCAATTCCCAATGCACTCTATGACCTCATGGTGGCATAGTGACTTGCCCCAATCCGGGTGGTGGAGGACGAATCTCAGTTGCCTCCACGTCTGAGACCGTCAATCCATGCATCTTATCACATGGCTTTTTGAGCGCGTTACCACGGAGACCTAGCGCGTGTGGGGGCCCACGCAATTCTCTGCAGCATCTACGCACAACTCACCAAGCGCCCCACCGAGAGCGAGAACCACTTATAGAGACCACAAGGAGGTTACCCAATGTGACTTTACCCACCCTAGCAACTGGGCCAATTAGGTTGCTTAGGAGACCTGGCTAGAGTCACTCAGCACGCCCTGGATTCGAACTCGCAACTCCAGGGGTGGTAGTCAGCGTCAATACTTGCTGAGCTACCCAGGCCACCCAAATAAAAATGCTCTTAAATTTTTTAAAGGGAGGAGAGAAAACTTCTTGTTGCTTTTGTTGTTGACATCAACAACAAAAGTAATTTCACTTGATACATGCCCTTAATACTTGAAAACCATGAACAAAACTATGCAACATAAAAGGAAATGCAACCCAGGATTCATTAAATACAGGTTACGTTTTTACTATGGTGGGTTGCCACTTGATTTCCATTGTAAAATCTGGGTCCCAAGCAAAACCAGTTGAGAACCATTGGTTTTAGCAAACTCGTATTCAGTTCTGGCTCCGCTCTGGTATGGAGTGCCCACTTTTCATGATTCAGTCAATTACAGATGGATACAATCAAGCTCTGCCTGATGTTTTTGAAATTCATCTCATTTGAGAAATATATCCCATTTTAGAAGTAAAATGGGTTGCAAAGAGGGTTTCACATTGACACACTTAGAGATCACAAAGTTAAATGCTTAGAAAATCAATTGAGTACTGAACGATTATGAAAGCAAAGGCTTTGCTCGCAGTGCAAGTGATGAAATCAGATCTGTTTGGCTTTCTTCTACAATAATTCTGTATTCGCTACATAGAAATTTCTGCATAGTTCACTAAGTGGGGAAATTAGTACATTTGGACACTGCTTTGCACTGTGTGTAACATTACATACATTGTGTTGAATGATGAAAATAACAGACATGTTCATTCAGATTGAAACATTTCTTAAAATCTGATTATCGGATTTTGAACCATATAAATGTGGTTGCGCTGTTGTTAGTGATGGTGTTTGTAAAATCTGATTTCAAGCATTATTTTATTCTTCAGACTGAAGCAGCTTGTTTCTCTTTGTGACTTATTTGTTGGAACCCACTGTTTTTTGTTTCATTTTGACTTCTCTTTATTAGGCAAAGTTAGTGCCTTGGTGATAATGGTGAATATTATTATTCATCATGTTTTTAACATTGTTTTGTGGATGGTTTCAGATGATGGATGAAGATGTGCCTGAGCCTGAGGAAGAGGGTGATGTGAAAGTGTTGGTGTTGTCCCCTCGCTGCTGGGTTGTGTCAGCTCCTTGCTACCTTGAGGACCCCAGCAAACACTTCCCTCCTCAACTCTGCAATTACCTGGCTGAATTCACTGAGTTCTACACCAACAGTTAGCTCAAGTTCCACTGTACCGACATGCAATCGCTTGCCATATGCAACATGATTGTTCCTAGATTAAAGGAATAGTTCAACAAAAAAATTACGATTCTCCTATAATTTGCTCACCTTAATGCCATCTCGAACTTGTCTGTCTTTTTTTCTTCTGCGGAACACAAATGAAGATTTTATGATTGAGATGATGTTTTTATCCATTCAATGTGAGTCAATGGGGTCCAACACTTTCAAGCTCATAAAAGGACATAAAGGCATTAATCCATCATGACTTGAACCTTGATTTTAGTATACAGCGCTCTGCGCAAGCGTCAAGCGCGACAAAGTGTAATCGAGTTTCGTAATCATGATCGCGCCTAGGAGACTGCAGATGTCAAGATTTATAGTGAAAAATAAGTTGCATTTTGGTCTTTCTCACCCAAAATAGATTGTATTGCTTCAGAAGACATGGATTAAACCACTTGAGCCTGAATATTAGGGATGTGCAAGAATGGTCGACTAGTCGTTCAACAACTGACTTGTCGATTAGTGACTTCGACAAGTAATTTTTAAACAATAAAAAAACAATTAAATGGTTTTTAATTTTAATATTTAAGAAAGCATGTTAATATTGGAATTATTGTAGTTTAAATGTTTTTTTGATCACAAACACCATTACAGTTGGTTTAAATAATTATAAGTACAAATATTATTTTCATAAATCTGATGGTTTAACTCATATTTGCTGCAAGTCACGTCATGGAAAACAAGCACTGCATGGACAAGTTTCACAAAAGTGGGAACTGATGTAGTACAATGCAGTATTTGCAAAATAATGTCAATAATGCTCAGAATGTCAAGATGTGAGCTCAGAGTCGGGCAGAATCTTCATGTGGTGTTAAAGAAGCGAAAATGGCCAAGCAGTAATGGCCGTCAGTTGCAACATTCTTAGCCGACTTACAGAGCTGGAGATATATGACAAAGATCACTGCATGAACCCGAACCAGAACCCTCTCCAACGGTGGAAGATAAAATGAGAGTCTATATTTTCTAATCTCTCATGCATAGCTGTCCCTTCCACGTCTGCCCAAGCCGAGAGAGTGTTTTTTGCGGCACTGAGGATTTTTTGGAATAGCCTATCTGTTATCCTATTGAGGTGATGTGCTTGAACATCATTCTTTAAACCTATCACAGGGTTCCCACATGTTTGACCAATTAATTTTTTACTGTTTATTAATAGCTTATTATGAAGAATCACATCTGATTGGTGTCTTGTGGAAATTACTCCAGCCTAATTATACACGGCTTTATTGACCGACTAGTCGACTAACCGTTAACATAACCCACCGACTAGTCGATTTTGAAATTGTCCTTTTGCACATCCCTACTGTGTATGGATTATCTTTATGCTGTCTTTTTGTCCTTTTTTGGAGCTTGGAAGTGTTGGACCCCATTGACTTGCGTTGTATGGACAAAAACTCTAGGCCTATTTTCTTTTTTCCTCCTAGAAAGTGTTTTTAGGAAGCCACTGATTGCAGAAACATTTTTGTGACTTTAGCCAACCTTGACATTCAATATGCAATTTTTTTGCCCCACCAAACTCTGAAACAGTTCAGAGCATCAGTTACTGTTATATGTATTTATATGTAAACAATAGGGATTATTTTATTGCTTTAAACAAGCGTGGCAGTTCTGCTACACTGCCTCTCTGAAGGTTAAACTTAAACTGTTCCCTGTATTTAACCTGTCCTTTAAATCATGGCAAATAATAGTAGGTTTCTAACAGTCATGGAAAAACCTGAAAGATTTTTTCAATCGTGACTTCCAGCCCTGGAAATGTCATAGAAATATCAGAAATTATATTTCTGGAAATGCCCAACTCTAAAATATTTCATTACTTAAAAATTGCTCTGTGTACACAATCTTTGTGATCCGAAATATCCGTCTCCAGTAATCACAAATGACTGGAATGTCCTGGAAATTCAGTGGTCAAAAATGTGGGAATCCTGTGATAGGTTTTTAAGAATGATGTTCAAACCATTCAACCTATTCCTAAAATCTGATTGGTTGATAGAAATGTTGATCCTGGACCATCCAGCAAGGTTGTTGATCCTACTTGGCTAAATCGTGTTCACCGTTAAATATATTTGTGTAGTTTGATGGCTCTGTTTTTATTTGATAGTAAATGTGTGTGTGTCTGCTCTACAGGTCAGCGTATGTATAGCTTGACCCACAGTAAGCCGCGGCGGCTGCAGTGGACGTGGCTCGGCCATGCAGAGCTTCAATACGGCTCATGTACTCTCTACGTCTCCACACTGCAGATGTACATCCTGCTACAGTTCAACCAACAAGAGGTACTCCATAAAAACACACAGAAAAAAAAGATCACTGTCATCCTGGACATAAGATAGCAAATCCATACTGTCCTCAGCAGTGTTGACTTGGCCCTGTTTTATCTCCAGGATGTGAGTGTGGAGGCTCTGCTGCAGTCCACGGGTCTCTCTCCAGCGATGCTGACTCATGCCCTCAAACCGCTCGCTGCAGAGAAGGGTGTTCTCACTCACATCGGCTCTGACCAGGACCCCATGAAGGGTTAGTGCCCCCCTCTTATTCCTCCTGAATATAACACTCTCAAAATGAGAAAACAGAGACTATGAACACTAGGAGTGGAACGATTCATTTGTTTTCCCAATGCATCGATTAAAAACCCTGCTAATGCAAAACTGCATCAATTTTGAAATATGACTTTTAAATTATGACTCATTTGTGTTGGGTGCATTTCAAGAAGTAACTGGATCGCTTTTGATTCGAATTGAAAACCAGTGAATAGTGAATCGAATTGATTACCTGTCAAGCCAAAGATTTACATGCCTAATGTACACCACAGGGTTGTGTATGAACTCTGTGATTAACTTTTCAGGGGTCCTGAGACTGAACAAGAGGTCCCTCTCTCAGAGTTCGGACAGACACGGTTACTATTTCCTGCTTCCCAAGCAGACCTACCTGAATGTGGATGAAGATGCTGCACTCACACTGGAGAGGAAGAGGAACTACATCTACTGTCTCATTGTGCAGATCATGAAGAATGAGAAGGAGATGCATATTGACAATTTGGTGTTCAAGGTAAAGTATTGATCCATAAAGGAGGAAGCTTAAAGGGATAGTTCACCCAACAATGAAAAATGTATCATCATTTACTCACCCTCATGCCATTCCAGATGTGTATGACTTACTTTCTTCTGGAAAACACAAACAAAGATTTTTTAGAAGAGCATTTCAACTCTGTGGGTTCTTACAATGCAATGCAAGTGAATGGTGACCAGAACTTTGAAGCTCCAAAAAGCACATAAAGCCTGCAGAAAAGTAATCCATATGACTCCAGTGGTTAAATCAGTGTCTTCAGAAGTGCTATGATAGGTGTGGGTGAGAAACAGATCAATATTTAAGTCCTTTTTTTCTATAAATCTCCACGTTTGACTAGCCCCAACCAATAGGTGGCAATATGCATGAAAAATGTAATCACCAAAAAAATGAAAGAAGTGAAAGTGAAAATGGAGATTGGTAAAAAGGACTTAAATATTTATGTTTCTCACCCACACTTATCACTTCTGAAGACATGGATTTAACCACTGGAGTCTTATGGATTATTTTTATGCTGCCTTTATGTGCTTATGGAGCTTCAAAGTTCTGGTCATTATTAATTTGCATTGTATGGGCGTATAGAGCTGAAATATTCTTCTAAAAATCTTCATTTGTGTTTTGCAGAAGAAAGAAAGTCATACACATCTGGGATGGGTGAATAAATGATGAGGGAACTTTCATTTTTGGGTGAACTATCCTTTTAATGGTATTAGAGGCTTCACTAGTGATAGCCCTTTGAATTTAGTTGTTAAAAGCCAGAAGTGGATGAATCTCACAAAAGCTGTCCAGGATATGCCTGGATCATATTTTACACCAAATTAAAATATTATATATAAGTAAAGATTGTAACATTGTTTTCATCACAGTTACACTCATTTTCTCCCACATTCTCATTACTGTAAAGAAAAAAATGGAATAAAAAATAATAAAATAAATAAATCTCATTGTAATTACTGTAATTTGAAAAAAAAACATCTATACTTTTTTGTTTTAGTATTAAATTGATACTAAATATTTTTTATTAAATATATAAAATATGTAAAAAACTACATATAAATATAGAATATAATATAAAATATATAATAAAAAAATCTAAATTATTAATCTTACATATGCTTTACTTTGTTTGATTGATTTATGCTGTTTTAAAAGAAAAGTATTACAGTAATTTTTGACATTCATACTGTATAAAATTACTGAATTACACCATTATCACCATTAACAATAATGGGCAGTACAAAAAAACTAAAATGCCCAGATGTATTACAGTAATGGCAATTTCAGGGGAAAATGTGCTTCATTGTCTTAAACGATAGAAATTTCTTATTTGAATGTTTTTAGGTGGTTAAATATGTCTAGAACATATCAATCTTGATATATATGCATACTGTTACTAAATTTGAGAGTTTGTGTTTTGTGCTTGTTTTTTGTGACGTCACAGGTGTTGGACAGCTGTCAGAAGCAGGAGACGACTCGACCTCACGGCTCGGTCCGCTTCAGCTGCAGTACAACTGATGTGCTCTCCTGCATCATGCATGTCATCAACAGAGGCTACCTGCAGCGCAACGACGAGAGCCCACACATCGTGGAGTTCTTGATGGAGGACCCCTCGACACCCCGCAAGGGCCAGGCGCAGTTCTCTTTCAAGATGGATGTGAAGAAGAGCACTGCAGGCAGCAGCAAGCCTGACACCAGGTGTGCTGATGACCCTTAAACCTTGATCTCTAGACCCCCGTGCAAGACAAGAGGCAGAGAAAAGGAGTTGATTGAAGTTTTTCCTCCCCTCTCAGGGCTGATTTTTTTTTTTTTTTTTTTTTTTTTTTTTTTCCTGAAACTAGAGATGTGATGATGCCAAATGGGCTCACTTTGCAGGGCAAGCACATTGTCTGTCCTGTTTCCTTCTTGTTGTTAGCTCTTTGCATATTTCCTGTGTGTGTTGCCCTGTTCCAAAACCTAGTGAGGTCCTTACCTAAACCAAGGAGGACTTTAATACCAGGAAAGAGCATTCTATTAGCATTCCCATTCATTTCAATGGCAGTTGCATGGCTGCAGCATAATCCACAATTTCACTTCAACTAATTTGTAAGGTCATCAATGGGAAAACATACTTTTTGGAACCAGATGGATCAGTTGATTGCATTGGAACCAATTGTGTCTAATCTCCCATGAGGAGCACTATTTTGTGGCTTGCAGAGTTGTTGCCTTTGTTCCAAATCAGTCACTTATAAGGTTACGTCTTGGTTAGATTGCTGCCTTAGAAGTCAGCTGCTCATGCAGGCAGGAGACAGGAAGGCAGCTTACAAGGTTTTGTAACAGAGCCTGTGTGTGAGGCAGGAGCTTCACATTTGCACTGGAGGTCTTTTGCTGCTTGTTTTATTTATTTTTCTTATATTATCTCTGATAATCTGAGAGCTGTTTTATACACCCAGCTGCTCTTTACATTAAAGGAATAATTCTTCAAAAATGAAGATTCTTTCATTTACTCAACCTCGTGCCATCCCAGATGTGTATGACTTTCTTTCTTCTGCTGAACACAAACAAAGATTTATAGAAGAATATCTCGGCTCTGAAGGTCCATACAATGCAAGTGAATGGTGGCCTGAAAGATCCAAAAAGCACATAAAGGCAGCATAATAGTAATCCGTACGACTCCAGTGGTTAAATCCATATCTTCAGAAGTGATATGATAGGTGTGGGTAAGAAACAGATCAATATTTAAGTCCTTTTTTACTATAAATCTCCACTTTCACTTTCACATTCTTTTGTTATTGGCATATCACCACCTACTGGCAGGGAGGAGAATTTATAGTAAAAAAGGACTTAAATATTGATCTGTTTCTCACCCACACCTATCATATCACTTCTGAAGATATGGATTCAAATGCTGGAGACTTCTGGATTAGTTTTTTGCTGCCTTTGTGATTTTTGGACCTTCAAAGTTTTGGCCACTATTCACTTGCATTGTATGGACCTACAGAGCTGAGATATTCTTCTAAAAATCTTTGTGTTCTGCAGAAGAAAGAAATTCACACATCTGGGATGACATGAGGGTGTGAAAATCTAGAGAATTTTCATTTTTGGGTGAACTATCCCTTTAAAATACACTAAGTATGACTTATGCAAGGGCGGAGCTAGTCCATTCCTGATGGGTCAGTGTGAATATTTCTGTTTGACAGAGTTATGGAACGCTTTAGGATAGGCTCTTTATTATTGAGACTAGCACTAAAGTTTTCTGTTAAAGGTGAAGTGTGTAATTCCTGCGACCAAACAGAATTTTGCAAAAACTAATTGCTGTTTGCAAACAAGTTTCAAACACTCACCACATCACCCACCCCGCCCGTCCTATCCCAAATCCCACCACTGTTTGCGGCAGTGTTGCTGTGTCTGCTCGAGCAAAGAGATTACAGTTGTACTTGCCACTAGTGGAACAGACATTACACACTTCAGATTTTATGAGTCAGTTTATTGGCATTTCCTTTTAAAGAAGACTTTTAAAAAAATCTAATACTTGGATATATGTTCATTCAGCACAGAATTCAATATATAAATATTGATATATTGAAAAAGGCAACTTAAGCCATTTATGTTTAACTCATTTAAAACAAAATAAAGACCTTTTAAATTTTGAATCATGTTTGTTGCTCATTTATTCTATGTAATTATTTATATTTGATTTAATTATTTTGAGCCTTCCATTCAGTAACTTGCAATTGCAATTCTTGGCTAAAAGAGGCTTTCAACCCCAATTTCTTCAGAATGTGCCAGAAATTATTTTGATAAACAGTAGGTTATAAATGTTTCCAAAAAATGAACAATAAATTCTAATAAATGTAAACAAAATAAATTCTATATTAAAACGTATTAAAAACAAGCTCATCTGAGCAAGTTAGAAGTTATTCTAGACCAGCATCAATTCATAAAAGGATTAAGCTTTTATATGGTCATTTCTGATGATCTGATTATTTTTAAAATGAATGTACATATATTTATTATAAAAATTATTTAAAATATATGTATTTAAGTAAATATTTTTAAATAAATTAGATTTATGCTTTCCAATGAAAATGTAGTTTTCTCAGCTCTAACACATTTTACCATGTTTAAATTAATTTAGCAGGTCCAACAAAGAAAAAGTAAAAAGTCTTCAGATTCCATCTCTGCCTGGTAATGAGAGGCAAAAACTGTGAAAGTGTGATTTAAAGGAATAGTTCACCTAAAAATGGTAATTTTGTCCTCATTTATTCACCCTCATGTTGTTCCAATTGCGTATGACATACTTTCTTCCATGGAACACAAACCGCTCCAAGGCATAATTGCATCTTTTCCCCCCCATGCAATGAAAGTGAATGGTGACTGAGGCTCTCATTTTGCCTGACATCTCCTGTGTTTCACAAAAGAAAGAATGTCAATACCAGTTTAGAACAACATGAGGTGAGTAAATAATGACACATTTTCATTTTTGGGTGAGCTATCTCTTTAAAATGCCTTTGTCAACTGTTTTACAAGCTTCACAATGTCACAATGACTTTGTGCACATATCTCCCTCTGCAGCCTGGGAGGCCTTATAGTTCCTCCGCAGCGTACGGAGGATGGCGTGCTGGAGGCTGTTCTGTTTTCCATGGGTCGCACAATGACTCAAGAGGAGGTCAAGCAAATGATGCAGCGCACCGTACAGCAGGTGGCAGGAACCCTGAGTCTGGATTTGGACCGGGCCGAGCACCTGCTGATACACTGCAAATGGAACGTGGATATGTTGATTGAGCGATACACAGACGACCCAGACTCCCTAGTGTTGGCTGCCGGCCTTAAGATCCACAACCCCCAGCCAGCGCCTGGCCCTGTCGCCCACTGTCCTGTGTGCCTTTCCCAGTTCAAAGAGAGCGACCCGCCCCCAATGCTCTGCTGCATGCATTACTGCTGCAGGGTGAGTGTGGAGGAGTTTTGTATTTTAATGTCCTCATGAAATGGTGTGACAAGCAGTTTTCTTGTATTGATGTATTTCCTATTCCTCCCTTTTTTATAATAGCTGGTAGTATTTAGTTTAATTCAGTACTGTGAAACATGATTTACTAGTTGTTTTTGTGTGTTAGAAGGAGAGACATTCTCATTTTAGAAAGTGTTTTATTAGTCAGAAATGTGGATATGCCTCTAGGTGCAAGATGATGTCATCAATATGTTTAGTCTGTTTTTCTTAAAGAGAAAGACTACATTTTAAAGGCATATGTCTGTTAAAAGTAAGTTTTGTCAATTTTCAGAAGAATACTTTCATATATATATATAGCCACAAAACTAACAGAAATGGACTAAAAGCCACTTAAGTCAGATTTTTATTTCATTGGCTCTTTAACCCTTGTGTTGGGTTTGTTTTGTGCTAACACATTTTGTGTTCCCGGTCAAAAATGACCGGCCCACTAAGATTGTTCTCTCATATTGCATATATTATCACAAGATATTGCATTAGATCTTTTTATCAACTTCTTTTTTAGTAATTATGACAGGTTTTGTACTCATTTTTTTGAACATAATTTAAAAACAAAATATATATTTTTATTGATAGAAATATTAATTCAACTGTCTGAGCTTATACCGAGCCAGTTTGCGGCACTCACTGCAGAAAACAAAAATTATATTATTAAAATAATAATTATAATTGTTATAAATTAATAACCATGTGCTTGATCTGAACAAAATAGATGTCATTTTAAAGCTTAGAATATGGACTTTACAATGCATATAGCTGATCCTACCAATTCTTAAATAATGCTTTTTAATTGGCTGACAAATTATGATTCTCATCATTTGCAAATTTATCACATTAATTATATTCAGAGTTGGTAAAACCATAAATCAAAAACTGCACAAATCATAATATAAGTAGATCTTGAAATATTCCTCAGAGTGTACATTGAAAGATGATGCACAAAAGGGCGCTTAACACACAGTGTGTGTGGGTGGAGGTGTTTTTGTAGTCTAATCCATTCATTTCCAATGGCCGGTCATTTTTGAATGGGAACAAGTGTAACAGTGAAATAAAACCAATAAAATATAAAGAAAATTGTCAAATGTTTTTGTGTTATAAGATAACAAATGTGAACAAAATCAAGGAATTTTATTTGTTGGATTTAAGTATAAAAAAATAAACAAGTGTGTCTGAGTTAAAATGACCGGAACACAACATAAGGTTAAAAGTACAACAATTAAAGGTATAGTTCACACAAAAATGAAAATTAATTTACTCACCCTCATGTCCTGACTGAATGTCCTGGCCATTTTTTTCCATATAATGATAGTGAATGATGACTGGGGCTGTCAAGTTTTGAAACTATGTGTTTGGAATGACATGAGGGTGAGTAAATAGTGAATGAAATAAACATTTTGGGTGAACCTGTTTCTTTAAGAACTACAGATGTAATAAGTCAGCATAGCTCATATATTTTGATCCTTGTTTGAGAACATGCATTTATGTGTTTTGAACGTTTACGTGACTTCATGTTAAATTATGAATTTTTTATCATAAAAAATTGCATTGTCTTTCCATTAGTCCTGCTGGCAGGAGTACCTCTCTGCTCGTATCGAACAAAATCTGGTGATGAGCTGTGACTGTCCCATCACTGATTGTCGGGCTCAGCCAACCTCCAAGTTCTTTCACAACATCATCACTGATAAGGACACCATTGCCAAAGTATGTGCGTTTTCAAGTGGGTTGATGGACTAGAGAAATATTTTGTATCCTGATCTGTGTTTGCATGAATTTTCTCTTGCAGTATGACAGTGCCCTTCTGCGGGGCTTTGTGGAGTGCTGCTCCAACCTGACTTGGTGTACCAACCCTCAGGGCTGTGACCAGATCCTGTGCAAGGAGAACATTGGCAGCATGGGCACCTGCTCCAAGTGCTGCTGGTCTTCCTGTTTCAGCTGCAACTTCCCAGAGGTTATATGCCTAATCTAACGCTTTAGTACATCAAACAACTAACTCATTTAGCGTTTACATGCCCAGTTCTAATCGTGCTACAGCGGGTTTTTGTGTATTCGAGCTACAGTATTTATCTGTCTCTCCAAGTGTACATAACATAATGCTTAATCTGAAAATTGAAGGAAGGACTTCAAATATGCTGCGTTAAATACATGTTGCACGTCACCTCTGTCTTTTGGCACATGTGCACAATGGTGAGACCACCTGTGGTCCGATTAACGTGTACACATGGTGGATGAAGCCGAGCTACAGTCGCATTATCTAGGTCTGTTAGTCGCAAAAATCGGATTAAGATTTCAGTCAGACTAAAGACTATTGGAATAATACTTTTTAATAAAGTTGTATTTGTTAACTTTAGTTAAATACATTAGTTAACATAAACCATCAATAAACAATACTTTTACAGCATTCATTAAAGCTGAAGTATGTCATTTCTGCGACGCAAGCGCCGCCGAACGGAATTGCAAAAATATACGATGTTTTCAAAACAGCTTTCTTATATATATTTTTTTATATATAACGTTTTTATTTTATCCCCTTTTCTCCCAATTTGGAATGCCCAGTTCCCACTACTTAGTAGGTCCTCGTGGTGGCGCAGTTACTCGCCTCAATCCGGGTGGCAGTCAATCCAAGCATCTTATCACGTGGCTTGTTGTGCTTGACACCGCGGAGACTCACAGCATGTCAAGGCTCATGCTACTCTCCGCGATCCTCACACAATTTACCTCGCACCCCATTGAGAGCGAGAACCACTAATCGCGACCACAAGGAGGTTACCCCATGTGACACTACCTTCCCTAACAACCGGGCCAATTTGGTTGCTTAGGAGACCTGGCTGGAGTCACTCAGCACACCCTGGATTCGAACTCGCGACTGCATGGGTGGTAGTCGGCGTCAATACTCGCTGAGTTACCCAGGCCCCCTCAAAGCAGCTTTCTTAATACGCCCTTGTCTGCTGTGGTTCGAACTGTCAGATAGCCTGCCCCCAACTCATGCCATTGGTTGATTAACCTTGTTGGGGTGGGTCTAAGCAGGTCGTTCTAAACAAACACAGGAATTTCATAGTGCCACAGAGATAAAGCCTTACAATTTTTGAGAAAATTAACCCCTGAGTGACTTATAGTTGTTTCCGCAAATCAAGCTGGGATAGAAGTATTTTAATACTGAAAGTTACATAATTCAGCTTTTATATTTATTAATGTTTATTTTAAAATGAAAAGTTGTTAACCCCATGAAGCTGCACGTGTCATATTTGATATATGATTTTATAAAGCCTCAAAAGCATCATCATGATGAATACTTAGCTGAAAAAACTGTTGCATGCAATGTACTAGAATTCTACTGCCTCCTGTTGGAAGTTTCTGTGCTCTTCTGGAAGTAGAAGACCTTGTAATTGAATTTCCAAAATGGCCGCTCGTATTGTTATGCACATGTCTTTTTTTATGTGAAATCTTTGCCGATTATGATAAAGTAAATTTAACAAAGTTTATAATTTTACTTATATTTCAAAGAGTTTTCAAAAACAAAAAAATATTATTCCTTTTGTCTATATATTCTAAAACCAGCTCCATTTTAAAAATATATACTATTGTTATTTTATATGTCAGGCTTTAGAGGGTTAATATTAGTTAATGCACTATGAACTAACAATGAACAATTGTTGACCATTATTAATTAATACTGTAAATGTAAAAACGTAAAAAACATTTTCCTTATTGATTCATGATACCTGATGCATTCACTTATGTTAACAAATAGAACCTTATCGTAAAGTGTTAGAAATTATTGTTTTAGTCTGACTGAAGTCAGACTTTTAAAGTGCATGTGAATGTATTTATAGAGTAATTGATCTGTTGGGTGAATCTCACAAAACCTTTCAAGTTCATATTTTACATGTAATGGTCATAGTTTACCCCCATCTTAAAATAAGAAATTATATTCTGCAGCTGCTTAAAGACAATGAAGCCTGTTCTAAAATCCCAATAATATATGTATTTTTTTTTAATTGTAAAGTGTTAATACGTCATCATAGTATTTGTTGTACTTTATTTGTACCTTACATGGTAGTTTTTATTGCAGATTTAAATATAAAAAACAATTGTATTACATTTATTTTTACAGTAATACATTAAAAAGATACTGTATTACAGTATTGAGAATCTTTTAAAATAATGATAATAATGTGACTCACAAGTAAAACATCCAGACATGTTACGCTAATGAGAATCTGGGGAGTGCTTAATTGTCATCTAAATAATGTCACAATGCGAAAAATCGTAATGACTTCATTGTTTTTAAGCAAAATATTTTTTATTTATTTATTTATTTATTTTTTTTTTACTTTTGATTTCAGGGGGACCTGGACATTTTATTGTGAGATTCACCCTGCAAGGCAATAAGGCTAACAGTAAGGTTTTGTAATGTTATTCAGGATAATCTGTACTCATGCCTCTGTAATCTCACTGGTTCCCCTGTCAGGCGCACTACCCAGCCAGCTGCAGTCACATGTCTCAGTGGATGGATGATGGAGGATATTATGAGGGAATGAGCATGGAAGCGCAGAGTAAACATCTGGCCAAACTTATATCCAAGCGCTGCCCCAGCTGCCAGGCCCAGATCGAGAAAAATGAGGGTTGCCTTCAGTGAGTATACACACAAAAATGCAATCCCAAATAAAAAATTTGTGTCATTACTTCCACTATAGAGTAATGTCCTTATTGTTTTATTTATTTCCTTTCTAAAGAATTGTGTAAAATCTTACTTCAGTAAAAGTCTGAAGTTGTACCTGAAACTCTTTATCTCCTTATAGTATGACATGTACCAAATGTAACCATGGATTCTGCTGGAGATGTCTAAAGCCGTGGAAGCCAACACACAAAGATTACTACAACTGCTCAGCCATGGTAAGTATCTTCAGAAGATGGATTGTACTGCAGATGTGCATGTGGAATAGTTTTGCTGAAAAAAAGTGTTTGTGCGTCTTGATGCAAAACAAACAATTGTATCTCAGTATTTTTCAGCCAATTAATTTATATTGCCTTCAGGGGTGTGGGGGTGACACATTCTAAATCTCATCAGCCTCTCTTCACAATATGACAGTTTAAGAACCTGTGATAAGAATGTGATTTTCTTTTTTTTTTTTTCTTTTTTTTTTAGAATGTGATCTCATATCATGATAACTGAACTTTTAGGAAACATCAGTCAATCAATCATTTTTTGTGATTTAATTTAACTTTAATAATTAACTAAAACGTAGCAACCATGTGTGAATGAAATTCATATAATTGTCATATAATTTAATCACTGCTGTCAATCATTTCAAACATTTGTCCAGTCAGCCTGAAACAAAGAATCAAAGCACAAAATATTCCTTAACGTCAATGTCAAATATGATGTTACCTGAACAATTTCAGAAGCTTGTGTTACCTCTGTCTACACTGTTGACTTGGTCACTGATCTTTCTCTTTTTTTTCTTCTTTTTTTTTCTAAAAATGATATGCCACAAACATCACCATTACCATTCATCTAAAAACATGGTAAAGTCCAAGAATAATATCATAGTTTAGATGTAAACTATGACTTAAGGTTATTGTTGTCACACACATGATCCTATGAAAGAAGTCCCGAATGTCTGTCCCCTTCAGTTTTTTGGCTGATGGTTGTACTGTACATGAAACATTATTGGTCATTTAGTGTTTCGGCAAAAAAGACTAACAATAAAGTGGTCCGAGATTAAAAACTCACTAAACGTTACCGTAACGTAGATGTATGATTAGATGTAACTAAATGAGGACGTTGACGTGAGCGCTAGCCAATGGGATTACCGCTTCTGCGTTAGTTCTGCCCACTGAAGCAACCAGCTGGTAGAGGTTTTTGCTGGGTCTTAAAGGCTTCGTTTTAATGCAAACGGCTACAGTTATTTCTATGGCAAGCCTTTATATCCCAAAAATCCCAAAAATGGGATTTCAACTAGTAAAAACCATAATTCTTGATATAAATAATTGAATTTTCACTAGTAATGTTTCACACCAATATGTCTTTCACTCCTATTCAAAACACAATTATTGATATCAAAAATTAGTTACTTACTAGTTGAAAGTCCAATTTCACATAATTTGTTTCTTACTAGTAAAAAAGATCGTTTTTGATATAAAGAATATAATTTCTACTAGTGGAAATGGCCATTTTTGATATCAGATATTCAGTTTTCACTAGTGACAATTTTAATTTCTGATATCTGCAATGTAATTGTTACTAGTAAAGTCTTTTTAGAAATCATTTAATTACACTCCAAATTATTGATATCTGAAATCCATTTCCAGACACCAGAAATACCAATTGTAACATGTTGAAATACATTTATCAAGAATTAAAATGTTAACCAGTGAAAATGTATTTATTGATATCAGGAATTTATATTTTTACTAGTAACAATGTAATTGTTGATATCAAAAATGATATTTTTACTAGAAAGAAGTACATTCTTGATAACAAGAATTAGCATTTTAACTAGTGGAAATTTAATTGTTGATATCTGTAATTACCTTTGCATAGTTTTGCCGCCCTTTTTACTTTTAATCACATGTAGGATATGAATTGGCGATATCAACAATTCAATTTTCACTAGTTAAAATTCTAATTTTTGATATCAGTAATTACATTTCCACTATTAAAAATGTGAATTCTTGATATCAACAATGACGTCATCACTCGTGGAAATACATTCTTGATATCAAAAATGAAATTTAAACTAGTAAAAAACGTAATTCGTAATATCTGTAACTGAATTCTTACATGTAAAAAAAACAATTGTTACATGTTGAAATGTAATTTTTACTAGTTAAAATGGTCATTTCAGATATAATAAATTCCTTTTTGGAAATGTGCATAGTAATGAGGAGTGCTTACGAGTTATTTACGTACCTTATGAATATTCCAATAAAAAAGAAAGGTATGGAACCTCACAGGGGATACGCAAGGGGAAAAGAGAACTGCTAATTCATCCCCACGATCCATTTCCTCTCCTGTTTATAAACCACACTTATATTTCTCATATCAACACCACAAGGTGTATATTATTTTTATATTTAATAACACTGTATGATTTTGTAATGTGTATCAAGGTATGTCCATCTGCAGAGCCACAGCAGTTTCAGGACCGGTGCGGTGTAAGTAGATTAGCGCCATCTACCGTTTGGAGCATATTTTTTCCAATTTGGAATGCCCAATTCCCAATGCGCTCTAAGTCCTCGTGGTGGCGTAGTGACTCAATCCAGGTGGCGGAGGACAAATCTCAGAGACCTCCACGTCTGAGACCATCAATCCGCGCATCTTATCACGTGGCTTGTTGAGTGCATTACCGTGGAGGCATAGCGCACGTGGAGGCTTCAAGCTATTCTCCGCAGCACCCCACCGAGAGCGAGAACCACACATTATAGCGACTATGAGGAGGTTACCCCATGTGACTCTTCCCTCCCTAGCAACTGGGCCAATTTAGTTTAGCTTAGGAGACCTGGCTGGAGTCACTCAGCACGCCTTGGATTCGAACTCGTGACTCCAGGGGTGGTTGTCAGCATCTTTGCTCTCTGAGCTACCCAAGCCCCTGGAGCATAATTTCTTATGTTTGTTTGCTTTTTTAGATTTAAAATGTGCTGTTTTTACATACATTTTAATTTGATTACTATCTGAAACATTTAATGGTAGCCTTTTCAACACTTTTCAGTTAGGTTCCATGTGTTACCATTAGTTAATGCAGTAGGTTTCATCAAGGGCATAGCAGCCACGGGGGACGTGAGGGATACGTCCCCCGCACTCTTTAAAAAGGTGATTTTTTTTTGTCCCCTGCACTTTTCCAAGCTAAACCCATACTGAGTCCAAATGGTGCATTTGTAAACGGTATTCTTTGCATTTTGTTACTTTGGGCTGATTGAGTGAACATCTAGCCAATCATGGGTGAGTTTCATGAGCCGAAACAACCCTTACGTAATAGGCCATCAGTCAGACAGTCTAATCAACGTGGCTCTGTTCATTTCTACAAAGTCGCTTTCAACAATGCTCATCTAACCATGTTTATTATCGCCATTAATGTTGATCTAAATGAATAATCTAGAGATGAGGAACACACAAACGAGAGTTATTTATCTGCTTATCATTCCTGATTGGCAGTATTACGTGAGATGCACTGCAGAAAAAAAAAACAAAGGACAGTCCTTTTAAGCACACATTGTAAGTGGAGTTTGTATCAGCGCATGAGTCTTCATTAAGTTATGCTTTTTACATTGTTTGCGAGGTAATAGTTTGATCGGGTTTTTTTTTTTTTTGCCAGTTTAAGCAGATTACTAGATCTATGTTAAATATGTAAAGCTAATTTTGATATCAGCTCTTGTTTTTTACCTCTGTGTTGGTGTGCAAAGATAGATTTCCTGTGTTCTTAGAAAGTCAATAGATATGTAGACATGCTTTTTATACATGAAAACGTACGGATGTTAATTATAATAATTATAAGACTATTGTTGTCTTTTGATAAGTCATGCTCAGCAGCTCTCAAACTGTAGGGAAATGATAGATTTGGTTTGTTCTTATAATGCTTAAAACCTCTACTAAATTCTCTTTGTAGATCTGTAGACATACAAATTTTAAAGGATTACAATTTTCATTTTAACCGTTGATTCAGTGACTAACTCATTTCACACAAGAAACTCATTTGTCGCCACCATCTGGCATCACCAGAAATGGTCACTGAATCATTAAATGAATCTGAACGAATTTTGGTGAACGTAGTCAAAACACTCGAGCAACTTGGATATATTTAAATCCCACAATGCACAAGCACAGAGGAAAAAATAAAATTGTGCACATGCACATTTGGAATTATTGTAATTGATTAAATAATTTATTCAGGACCAGCTTGTGCTCAGTCTTTTATTATCATGTGTGAAACAGAAGCAAGTGCTCCATAAGATGCCCTTTAGTTTTGCAGCTAATTTTGCAATTATTTTGCAATGTTTGAATCTTTAAAATACTACAAATATTAAAAGTATATAAAATGTATATATTAATAATACTTATACAAATATACTGTAATATATTAATACTGCACTGTAAGTGCTGGGTCTGTGCCACCTACTGACAGCTCCCCCCCCACACACACTTTTAAAATGAATGCTATGTCTTTTAACAGCATTTATTAATCTCTGTTAATGGATAAAACATTGTTCTTTAATTTATATTTTATGAACTAATGTTAACATTTACAACTTCTAATTTAAAAAAAAAAATATTAGTATATGTTGAAATTAAAAATGTTTTTGCTCATTGTTTTTCAAGTTAACAAATGTAGTTAACAAATGATACTTTATTGTAAGGTGTTACCCATTTGACTATTTTATATGTGATCATTTGATTTCCTTCCTGTTCATAAAGTTACAAAGAGTACTTAAAGATACAAAGAATGGGCATTTAATGTCATATGTATTTAACCATATAAGGTTCAAAATAAACATTCAATTACAAAGCCTAACAAAACATGTACATTGCAAAATAAAATAAAGAAATAAATAAAACATAATAAGAAATGTATAAAATAATAAATTATACTAAAATTATTATTTAAACAAAGGCTTGAGTGACTCAAAACAAAAGCATTTTTAAAAAATACAACCCGATCGGCAATCGAACTGTTTCCAGATTAATATTCGTTATAACCAGTTTAAGCTTCTAGAAGAATAACGAGAAATACATGAATACAGATCCAGTAGTTCAGGAAAAACACTTGGCTTAATAAAGTAATTGTTTACCAAAAATACTAGATTTAATAAAACTTTACATAGACAACAATTTACCGTGCTCTCAGACATGATTGTTCTGTCATTAGCTCCGCCCATCGGCCTGAAACTGCTGTGACTTGAGGCTGATTTATACTTCTGCATCAAACCTATGGCTCTGCAGCTCATCAGATGGATACTATTGTGTGTAATGCATCTGTGTGCTGTTGATTAATGCTGCTGAAGAATGAGTGTAATATCTCATATAATGAGGGCTGAAATGGCTGCTGTGCCCATACACCAGTTCCTCCATATATTCCTACAAGCACCCGCGCTCAAAACAAGATGTGAGTTTAAACTTCCGAATGTCAAGGGCTATGTAGGAAGAATTGTGTGCCAACGTCTGACATTTTGTTGGGCCAGTCACATCAAGCTAACGCACACCCATACCAACCGATGAGCATAATGCCATCATGCTTCACATGAACAAATGGTCAAAACACATCAATATTTGAATAAACTGTTTCCATCACCTTAATGCCCATTTTAGCTAATGCAAAACTCTAGAAAATCCATCTCCTAGCACGTTAAATTTAAAGCGAATTATGAGAGTTTATTCGCATATCAAGTGTCCATTCAGGATTTCTCATGCACGTTTTCAAAATGCGCATCAAAATAGTTGGATGGAAACCCGGTCAATTTTAATATCTTTAATATCTGGTGAATTTGTATCATATTTAAGGTAAGAATTATAATTTAGTCTCTTAGCCTTGTTGACAGCACTAACAATTGCCTTGGGTATAACATGGGTTTCCATCCAACAATTTTTATGCACATTTTGAAATTGTGCATAAAATATCCTGAATGGAAATGCTTGATATGTGAATAAACTTTCTAAATGAGCTTAAAATTTAATGCGCTAGGAGGAGGTGGATTTTCTAGAGTTTTGCTTTAGTTAAAATGCGCATTAAGGTGATGGAAACTGTTTATTCACAAAACGATGACTTGTTTTGACCATTTGTGCATGTGTTGTGAGTGTGCAATAGCTTGATATGACTAGCCCACCAAAAGGTCCATCCTTGGCACACAAATCTTTGAACATAGAACTTGTCATTCGGAAGTGTTTAACCCACAGCTGGTCAATAAAGTGGGTCCTCACAATCCGCCAGAACAGTTTTGAGAGCAGGTGCTCCCAGGTATGCGGAGACTGGTGGTGTGTGGACACTGCAGCTACTTCAGCCCACATTATATCTAATATTACACTTATTCTGCGGTGTCTTATGGATGCATTTAATAAAATTAGATATTTGCTCCGGTCTTATAAATAAAACAGTCCCCAAAGCAGGGAGAGGTTATTCAGCTGCTCCATCATGAAGAGGCGGCTCCCTCATGATAATGCGCATTACGTAGTGAATGGAAACGCACAACAATTATTTTCTTAATTCAAATTTTTAGAAATGCACTTAGAAAAATGCTAAAAATTTTGGAAGGAAATATATATATATATATATATATATATATATATATATATATATATATATATATATATATAGATATACAGTGGTGTGAAAAAGTGTTTGCCCCCTTCCTGATTTCTTATTTTTTTGCATGTTTGTCACACTTAAATGTTTCAGATCATCAAACAAGTTTAAATATTAGTCAAAGATAACACAAATAAACACAAGATGCAGTTTTTAAATGAAGGTTGTTATTATTAAGGGAAAACAAAATCCAAACCTACATGGCCCTGTGTGAAAAAGTGTTTGCCCCACCTGTTAAAACATAACTTAACTGTGGTTTATCACACCTGAGTTCAATTTCTCTAGCCACACCCAGGCCTGATTACTGCCACACCTGTTCTCAATCAAGAAATCACTTAAATAGGACCTGCCTGACAAAGTGAAGTAGACCAAAAGATCTTCAAAAGCTAGACATCATGCCGAGATCCAAAGAAATTCAGGAACAAATGAGAAAGAAAGTAATTGAGATCTATCAGTCTGGAAAAGGTTATAAAGCCATTTCTAAAGCTTTGGGACTCCAGAGAACCACAGTGAGAGCCATTATCCACAAATGGCGAAAACATGGAACAGTGGTGAACCTTCCCAAGAGTGGCCGGCCGACCAAAATTACCCCAAGAGCGCAGCGACGACTCATCTAAGAGGTCACAAAAGACCCCACAACAACATCCAAAGAACTGCAGGCCTCACTTGCCTCAGTTAAGGTCAGTGTTCATGACTCCACCATAAGAAAGAGACTGGGCAAAAATGGCCTGCATGGCAGAGTTCCAAGACGAAAACCACTGCTGAGCAAAAAGAACATTAAGGCTCGTCTCATTTTTGCCAGAAAACATCTTGATGATCCCCAAGACTTTTGGGAAAATACTCTGTGGACTGACGAGACAAAAGTTGAACTTTTTGGAAGGTGCGTGTCCCAT
The DNA here is from genome assembly GCF_019703515.2 of Myxocyprinus asiaticus. Classification (NCBI taxonomy): domain Eukaryota; kingdom Metazoa; phylum Chordata; class Actinopteri; order Cypriniformes; family Catostomidae; genus Myxocyprinus; species Myxocyprinus asiaticus. The sequence goes on from NC_059366.1 coordinate 9,744,833, forward strand.
TACATCTGGCGTAAAAGTAACACCGCATTTCAGAAAAAGAACATCATACCAACATTAAAATATGGTGGTGGTAGTGTGATGGTCTGGGGCTGTTTTGCTGCTTCAGGACCTGGAAGACTTGCTGTGATAAATGGAACCATGAATTCTGCTGTCTACCAAAAAATCCTGAAGGAGAATGTCCGGCCATCTGTTCGTGACCTCAAGCTGAAGCGAACTTGGGTGTTCTGCAGCAGAACAATGATCCAAAACACACCAGCAAGTCCACCTCTGAATGGCTGAAGAAAAACAAAATGAAGACTTTGGAGTGGCCTAGTCAATGTCCTGACCTGAATCCTATTGAGATGCTGTGGCATGACCTTAAAAAGGCAGTTCATGCTCAAACCCTCCAGTGTGGCTGAATTACAACAATTCTGCAAAGATGAGTGGGCCAAAATTCCTCCACAGCGCTGTAAAAGACTCATTGCAGGTTATCACAAACGCTTAATTGCAGTTGTTGCTGCTAAGGGTGGCCCAACCAGTTATTAGGTTTAGGGGGCAATCACTTTTTCACACAGGGCCATGTAGGTTTGGATTTTGTTTTCCCTTAATAATAACAACCTTCATTTAAAAACTGCATTTTGTGTTTACTTGTAATATCTTTGACTAATATTTAAACTTGTTTGATGATCTGAAACATTTAAGTGACAAACATGCAAAAAAATAAGAAATCAGGAAGGGGGCAAACACTTTTTCACACCACTGTATATATATATAAAGGGTGCACCCATTATTATACTTTTTTTTTTTTCACACTGTCTTCTTGCACTTTATTACCATACAGTAACACACAGACATACAATATTAGCATTCTAGAACATTCATTTATGTTATGCGCTATTGTAACACCCATTCCTCCTCGATTTTGGCTTGTCAGGTAAGAAGTCTTTTTCCTTGGGCAGACAGCAGCAGATGGGTGGCGTTTAGCGCAGGGAGTGATTCTTTTGTTACTGGTTTCATGTCAGAAAAAGCATGAAAGCGCAATGACAATTTTAAACGCTCATTTAAAACCATCAAACTATAGCTAAGACTAATTATTCGGACAAAAGGCATCCCGACTGCAATGCTGCCTATATTGTATTTATTTATTTATTTATTTATTTTAACAATGGACAAAAAAGTCAAATTGAAATGAATTCTCATTTTCCGTTTCTTAAACATAAAAATAAAAACTTAAAAAAAAAAAAAAAAACAAGCTGTTTTTACTCACATGGAATGTCTCCCATTTTTTTTAAGCTGCTACTACTGCCGACAAATGTGGATTCATGGGAAAACCAGGTCTCACTAATATTCATAAACTCATTACCATAGCTATTCTTACCTGTTAAAATTGTATTTCTAGATATCGATAATAGTATTTTTACTAGTTAAAATCACATTTAAGATATCAGTCATTCTATTTTCACTAGTTGCAAATGCTATTTTAGATATCAAGGCAATAATTGTTACTAATAGAGCTCCCTTTACTGATATCAATAATTACATTGTTACTAGTAAAATGTTCATTCTTGATATCAACAATTGAATTGAACGAGTGAAAATGATAATTTTTGATATCAGTAAATTAATTTCAACATGTTACAATTGGTATTTCTGATATCTGGAAATGGATTTCAGATCAATAATTTGGAGTGTAATTAAATTATATTGAAAAAGACAACTACTAGTAACAATTACATTGCAGATATCAGAAATGTAAATTGTCACTAGTGAAAAATGAATTACTGATTTCAAAAATGAGCATTTTTATTAGTTGGAATTCAGTTGTTGATATCAAAAATTGCCATATCCACTAGTAGAAATTACATTCTTGATATTAAAAATTCTATTTTTACTAGTAAGAAAAGAATTGTTGATATGTGAAATTGGAATTTCAACTAGTAAGAAACTAATTTTTGAAATCAATAATTGTGTTTTGAATAGGAGTGAATAACATATCGGTGTGAATCTTTACTAGTGAAAATTCAATTATAGATGTCAAAAATTACGGTTTTTACTAATTGAAATGTGATTTCTGCGAGTGATGTCATTTTTGATATCAAGAATTCACATTTTTCTATTGGAAATGTAATTACTGATAACAACAATTGGCATTTCCACTAGTAAAAATTATATTCTTGATGTCAAGAATTGGCATTCTAACTAGTGGAAATTGAATTGTTGATATCAACAATTCATATCCTGCGAGTCAATTCAGATTGCAACAGTATCAGAGATCAATGAAATTCAACTAGATACAGATATCAAGAATTAAGGTTTTTACTAGTTGAAATTCCGTTTTTGATATCAAGAATGTGATTTCAACAATTCATATCCTGCGAATGAATTAAAGCTAAAACGGCTTGCCATATATTTCCCTTGCACTACAATTAAGCAAAATAGATGTCTTAATCTAATTATTATTTCTCAGAGGAATACCCTGATTGCAGCAAAGTCATTGTGAATATATTGTGGTGATGAATGAATGAATGAACGAATGAATATTTGATGTCACCCAACCCAAAAAAGTTATGTTCAATATTTAATCACAGGTCAGCAAAGCTGCAAGACAAGAGAAGAAGTTCCAAGACTACAATGAGAGATGCACGTTTCATAACCAAGCCAAGGTATGTTGGAGCCATTCATCCCAATAATTTCTTGCTTTTTTAAAAATTGTTTATACATTTTTGAATGTCAAAATCTTTCTGCTTATTGTTTTATGCAGGACTTTGCGATCAACCTGGAGAACAAGGTGTTTTCTATTAACGAAGCTTTACAGATGAAGTCTCTGACATTTGTCATTGATGCCTGCAAGATTCTTGCCCAAGCTCGGAAGGTGTGAACCTTAAATGACTTAAATTGTTAATGTTTTTTAGTATTCCCATTCGTTTTCCTTATTCTTGGATTTGTGATTTGTCATGTAGGTGCTGGCTTACTCGTGTGTATACAGCTATTACAACCAGGACACTGAGAAGATGGATGTGATGGAGCAGCAGACTGAAGCTCTGGACCTTCATACTAACGCTCTGCAGATCCTACTGGGTTTGTATTAGGAAAATACAATCTACTTGTAAATCTACTGTGTATTGCTGTTGTGTAAAGATGATTATTTTAAAAGATATAGTTAAGTAGTTTGTTGTTAATTAAAAATAGTTTAAAATAGAACAATATCCACCCACTTTTTACAGCAGGCTTGGTTCCTGATTTTTTTCCCATTCATTTTCTCCATAGGCATTTCAAAAAAATTGTTCCAAGCCTTTAATAAAACAATTCTAGCCTTGGGATGAATTACAACATTACAACCTTTGATATGAAGCAAAAAAAAAAGAAAAAGAAAAAAGTATATGAAAATCAGGAAAAAAGACAATACAAGACGGTGTATTGTACATCTTTTATGAGGAAATGAACTCTTCTTCATCCCATGAAGCATTGTGAATGACAGACGAATACAGTACAATATAAAACTTTTATAACTAAATTAAAAGTATAAAATATCACATATTTGAAGTTTATTGCAAAATATTCAAATATATACAAATATACAAGTTGTTTGATAGTGATTCGTTTACGTCATTTGCAATGTTTGGCTTTTTTGCCGCTATATTGGTTTCCATGGTGATAGCTACAATGGCCCAAGGGTGTGGATTTATTTCCGTTGTTTTTTCAGCTTTTATTTGCTTTGCCAATTTTGTTGTGCTGTGCACCCCTGGGCCGCAATAGTGACTTCTCTGATTGGTGGGTCTTGCTTCAGGATTGTGGGTAGTGTAGTTTTCCACTAGGAATTTGTCAATTCATAAAACTGCAGTTGAAATCACAGATTTGTGTTGACTTGATGTGTGGAGCACATGGTAGGTCTTTATAAACCTTTCCTGCTCTATACAGTACTGCTAGAAAGCAATTTTTCTTCTGAAACACATCTTTATTTCAATTCTAATTTTATAGTCCTGATGCATTTTAAAACACAGATTATTAGCTAATTATCTTTTGGTTGTCATCAGAGGAGACACTGTTGCAGTGTACTGATCTTGCATCCTGTGTCCGACTCCTGAAACCTGAACACCTGAACACTGGCTTGGAGCTTATTCGCCGAATTCAGGAACGTCTTGTGGCCATCCTGCAACACTCCACACAGGTAAATTCACTCTGACATATCAATTACCTGGCCACAAATTGATTCAGTACAATTTATCTTTGTTAGGGTTTAACATTCTTTAATACTTTTCACAGCCTTGATTATTAAAATTAATTGATTATCTCCAATTATTGTTCTTTACTTGTAATTAAGTCTTCTTTATTTGCAGGACTTTCGTGTAGGGTATCAGTCCAAGACTGGGCCAGACCAGGAGACTGCGCAGGCCTCGAATCTGGCTAACAACACAGATACCAACAAAGAGTGAGCCACCACACGTTTACAGAGACACATGACTGACACTTTTTTTTTTCTTCTTTTTTTTTTTTTTTTTAAAGAGTTTATTTTAATGTTTCAGCTTTTGGGGAATAATAGATATATCTCTATTTATTTATTTGCACACAAATATCCATTGTTGCAGTAAAATGCAGTATAAAAAAAAGTTTTGCACACAGTTTTTCACTAAATGGACAGAATAATATTTAATAATTTTCCTTTATATGCACCAATATAACAATACATAGCAATAAACGGAAATATTTACCTTCATAAATATTATACTGAAACGTTTTAAATAGAGCTGTCAATCAATAAAAAATTATTAAAGTACATCCTATGCTGATTAATCAATTGAATTAATCATATTAATTGTATATATCAACATTTGCTGAGAAAAGCCCCCAACTGAATATAATTGAAAGAAAAATTTACAAAAAGTGGCTTGAGAAGTCAATATATTGTATGTTTTATTATATATTATTATTACCATACCATTGAACATAAGCCTGTTACTGGCCTGCAGTCCACCACAATCTGTTGAATTCACTTCGCCAATCTGTCCAAGCTAGATTTAGGGTGTGTTCACACAGAACGTGTTATTACTTTCAAAAATAGCAAATTGGAATGGTAGAATGCAGATGACTCAAACTTTTAAATTAAAATGGCTTATAAATGTGGCGCTCGTGGCATAAGATGCTTGAAAAAAACAGCCAGACACACTGCAGTAGTCAAAGATGTTCCCCGTCTAGCATTAGTTTTCGTTGATAAACAATCAAGTCAGTGCAGACGGATACAAAAACAGACCCTTTGTCAACTGCCCCTCACTCATTCTGTAGTTCAGAATCAGAATGAGCTTTATTGCCAAGTATGCTTCCACATACAAGGAATTTTTCTTGGTGACAGAAGCTTCCAGTGCACAAACAATACAACAAGAATACAAATAAAAAGCAAGTAGAAATATAAGTATATATAGAAATACACAATAAGACAAAAAAATATATATAGTATGTACAAATACAAATCTGTTATATAGGGATTTGTTATAAGGAAATGTAATGCAGAAGAGGTAGGATATGTTAAATAATACAATTTACTAGACTGTGTATTGCATGTAATTATAGTATAGTTTTTAACTGTTCATGAGATGGATAGCCTGAGGGAAAAAACTGTTTTTGTGACTGACAATTCTGGTGCTCAGTGCTCTGTAGCATCGGCCAGAAGGCAACAGTTCAAAAAGGTAGTGGGCTGGGTTAGTGGGGTCCAGAGTGGTTTTTCCAGCCCTTTTCCTCATTCTGGAAGTGTACAGTTCTTGAAGGGAGGGCAAGGGGCAACCAATAATCCACTCAGCAGTCTGAACTGTCCTTTGTAGTCTTCTGATGTCCGATTTCATAGCTGAACCAAACCAGACAGTTACTGAAGAACAAAGGACAGACTCAATGACTGCTGAGTAGAACTGGATTAGCAGCGCCTTTGGCAGGTTGAACGTCCTCAACTGGTGAAGGAAGTACAACCTCTGTTGGGCCTTTTTCACAATGGAGCCAATGTGGGTCTCCCACTTCAGGTCCTGTGAGATGGTAGTGCCCGGGAACCTGAATGACTCCACTGCTGACACAGTGCTGTTTAGAATGGTGAGTGGGGTCAATGTTGGTGTGTTTCTCCTAAAGTCCACAATCATCTCCACTGTTTTGAGCGTGTTGAGCTCCAGGTTGTTATGACTGCACCAGTGAACCAGCCGTTCAGCCTTCCTTCTGTATGCAGACTCATTGTCATCTTTGTTGAGGCCGATGACAGTAGCGTCGTCTGCAAACTTCGGAAGTTTGACAGAGGGGTCCTTGGCAGTGCAGTTGTTGGTATACAGTGAGAAGAGTAGTGGGGAGAGAACACATCCATCGGGGGCACCAATGCTGATTGCACATGTGCTGGAAGTCTCACTAGCTGCTGCCTGTCCATCAGAAAGCTAGTGATCCACTGGCAGATAGATGTGGGAACAGAGAGCTGGGTTAATTCCATAGGAGATCTGGGATGATGGTGTTGAAAGCCGAACTGAAGTCCACAAAAAGGATCCTTGCATATGTCCTGGTCTGTCCAGATGTTGCAGGATATGATGCAATACCATGTTGACTGCATCATCCACAGACCTGTTTGCTTTATAAGCAAATTGAAGGGGATCTAGAAAGGGTCCAGTGATGTCCTTCAGGTGGGCCAACACCTATCTCTCAAATGACTTCATGACCACAGACGTCAGAGCGACGGGTCTGTAGTCATTCAGTCCTTTGATCTTATGTTTCTTTGGGACAGGGATGATAGTGGAGCATTTGAAGCAGCAGGGAACTTCACACTGCTCCAGTGATCTGTTGAAGATCTGTGTGAAGATGGGGGCCAGCTGGTCAGCACAGGATTTTAGACAAGAGGGTGAAACACCATCTGGGCCCTGTGCTTTCCTTATCTTTTGTTTCAGGAAGACCCGGGACACCTCCTCTTCACAGATCTTAAGTGCAGGTTGAGTAGTGGGGGGTGGTTGCAGGAGGTGTTTGTGTGAAGTGAAGGTCAGAGCGGGTGTGGGGTGTGAGACTGGGCTTTTCAAATCTACAGTAAAACACATTCAAGTCGTCAGCTAGTTGTTGGCTCCCTACAGTGTTGGGGGATGGTGTCTTGAAGTTAGTAATGTCTTTCAGGCCTCTCCACACTGATGCTGGGTCATTAGCTGAAAACCTGTTTTTCAGCTCCTCAGAATAGGTTCTTTTAGCCACTTTAATTTCCTTAGTGTGTTTTGGCCTGATTATACAAGATTTTATCCCCACTTCTGTAAGCATCGTCTTTGGCATGACGAAGCTGTCTGAGTTTTCCTGTAAACCATGGTTTGTCATTGTTGAACGTTAAATAAGTCCTAGTAGGAATGCACATATCCTCACAGAAACTGATATATGATGTCACAGTATCTGTGAGCTCATCCAGATTGGTGTCTGCAGCTTCAAAAACACTCCAATCAGTGCAGTCAAAGCAGGCTTGTAGTTCCAGCTCTGCTTTATCGGCCATCCTTTATAGTCTTTACTACAGGTTTAGCTGATTTTAGTTTCTGCCTGTAGGTTGGAAGATGGTGAACCAGACAGTGATCAAAGAGTCCCAAAACTGCTCTAGGGACAGAGCGATTTGCATCCTTTAATGTTGTGTAGCAATGGTCCAGTATATTTCTGTCTTTGGTGGGGCATGTAATGTGCTGTCTCACATGGGTGAGGCTGGCTCTGTTAAAATCGCCGAGAATAAGTGAGTCCGGCCGGGTATTGTTGTTCTGTGTCCATGATCTGATCAGCCAGCTGTTGCAGTGCTGCATTCACGCACACGTGTGGAGGAATATAAACACTCACCAGAATAAATGAGGAAAACTCCCGCGGCGAATAGAAAGGCTTCCAAATTAGGACAGCACATCATCTTTAATGTTGTTACATCTGTACACCAACTTTCATTGATGTAAAAGCATGTTCCACCGCCTCTCGTTTTTCCTGTTAATTCCGCAATGTGATCCGCTCTGAACAGCTGAAAGCCCAGCAGATGTAATGTGCTGTCCGGAATGGCTTCACTCAGCCAGGTTTCTGTAAAGCACAAAGCAGCAGAGTTTGAAAAGTCCTTGTTTGTATGGGTGAGGAGATGTAGTTCATCCATTTTGTTAGGGAGAAAGTGGAGATTCGCTATATGAATACTCTGCAGCACTGTTCGAACGTTGTGTTGACGGAGCTTGACCAGCACGCCGGCTCGATTCCCTCGCTTGCGTCTCATAGCGCGCTTGAACAACACAGCTGCGCCTCTGACTAAAATGTCCATCAAAACGTCCGAATAGTCCAAAACCGGAAAGATTGTCTGGTATGTGCTGCCGAATGTTTAGCAGTTTGTCCCTGGTAAAACTGATTGGGAAAAAAATTACTAAACACAGGACAAACAAACAAAAACAACAAAACAATTGGAGAGCTCCACACTGAGGCAGCCATCTGCAGTACCATCTTCATCTAGCAGTTGTGCTGCCTGTTCTTTGTAAGTGTGGTTTGGTGAGGAGAATTGTCTGAACTTATTAGACTGTTGGAAAATTCTGGTCAGGCGCCATGATTAATTGTTTTTTCTTTATAAATAATCATGCTAAATGAACATGTTAAGTTAATGGCCATAATTTTAGCATATGAAAAATTCCGCACATAGACTTCTGTGAACATTTATGAAAGTTGATGCAAACAAATTGCTGAGTTTTAGTTTCTTTTTTGGTTTCAGGCCCAAATCAGATGAGGCCTCTGAGTCTGGAGACTCTGACAACAACAACAATGCAGGTGAAGACGCTGGTGAAGAAGCAGAGGAGGATGACGAGTATGATGATGAATACGTTCCTGAGTGGCACGAGGATTATGACGAGGAAGACATCGATGATGACGACTTCTTTTCTGATGACGATGAATCTGAAAACCTAGAGAGGGACTTCCGCCCTTTGGACTAAATTACCATGAGAGTGATTAACGATGCTTACAGGATGTCTATGTGTATTGGAGTAGACGCTACAAATACCACACCCATATGAGAATGATATAGCAGTAAAAGTGACCATTTGTTCTGGGAATCCCGGAAGTTTCTCTGTAATGTGGCTAGTGCTTCACACTTAGCTTCTACTTTGAATCTTAGCCTAATTTGGTTGCTACACCAAAAATATTTTGTTAATTTAGGGTTGTTACAGGCAGTTTCTTTATCTTAAAAAAATTGTAACTTTGTTCACGGCTGATGAGGGTACTTTACTAAGTTCAATGAAGGATCTTAATTGTTAAAGTTGTAGAGGTGATATTTTTTTGAAACTGACTGTTCATAGTTTTGTTAACGCATAACTCTTTTGGTTGAGAATTGAAAAAGAATGGGTGTGTAAACATCAGGAAAGGATTTTTTTTTTTTTTTATCTGGTCAAAGAAAGCATCAGCATTGCATATTATCTAGTTTAAATATCAAAAGTACTTGCCTATATTCCATTTTAAATTCCTTTAAATGCCTTCATGTACTACATTTCTGAGTTGTTGGATAAGCATTTGAAACGGGAAATATTTGCAAAGGTTTTGAAAAGAGAAAAACATCAGCATCTGTGTTTAAGGGCTGCATGAAAAATGACTAGTCTCTCAGACAGCAGTCCATGACAAGGATGATGCTGGTTGTGTCAGGCACCATAAAACTAAAAACTTAAAAATTTGAATTTTAGCCTGTCTCATTAAGATGTAATGGCAATAAATATTTAAGTGTTGTAGCTCGTCATATTATTTGCCAAGCAAAACATACCTGAATCACTTTGTTCATCTTTCTTTCCTCAAAAGAACATTTAAGTCTTTTTTGGACATGTTTGTTCACTTGTATAGAGATGGAGATATAAAATATCTTCCAAAGTCCGATTTTGAATTGTTGAGATGAACCTATATATTCATATACTGTCTCATCATCTGAAATGTTTTCTCTGTTCAACTTAAAGAAGTTGCACAACTTCAGCTCGCAAAATAAAGGCTTTTCTTCAAAATGAGAGGAGTTTACTTGTGCTTTTTTTTTTGGCCATTTTAAGAAGCTTAAAGGAATATTCCGAGGTTTAATACAAGTTTAGCTCAATTGACAGCATTTGTGACATAATATTGATTACCTCAGAAAGTAATTTTGACTTGCCCCTTTTGACTGTAAATCGAGGTTACAGTGAGGTACTTACAATGGAAGTGAATGGGGCCAATCTTTAAACTTTAAAATACTCAGTTTCAAGATGTGTACTGTTTACACAGTCCAGTGCTTTCACAAAGACCGCTGAGATATTTCTGGGCTCTTATTTTAGTAATATCTTTCAGGGACTAGGAACATTTTATGCATACCATTCCATAAAAAAATAAAAATGCTTAACAGTATTGATCCACAACATTTAGCATCACAGCATGAAAACAGTTCAGGAAAAACACAGTTCCTTTTCATACTCCGTCATAATGCCATTTCAAAATATGCAAAGCATTCACAAAGGCCAATGCTGAATAGAAATGAACAAACTCTCAAAATGTCTAATGAAATTTCAGCACATCTACACACACACCTGTTAGCACAATAATGCTATCGTTTATGTAATTTACTGCACTCCGTTTCTGGACGTCTATCATAGCCGGACCATAACGGTGGATTACATAAGTAATCCCTCCTGTTGACTTCTTGCCAATTAAGTGAAAAGAGCACACAAACAAATTATTCCAAGCTTTTTTCAAACAGATGTTTCAAGTCAATCCTTCTGTAGGTGGCCGATGGAAGAAGCAGCATCTGGGACAGGAGCGCTGTGCTTTGTGAATGATTTCTGATCATAACATTGCTGTAATACTTTAGTTTTGCTTGATTATTAGGATAACCATTAATTGCACACATTGTCCAGGAAATTTATAAGACATCTTACAACATTTAAAAAGCAAAAATCTAACCGCATGACACTCGAGCAAGCAGCCGGCTACACACAAAACGCCAACCAATCGCACTTCCACTAGCCAACCAAAATTCCGTCCACCTAGCGAAATACAGTGGACTCGCTGAGAATATTGTGGATAACAACACAGCGGTCATGGCACAAGACTTTGAAAAAACTGTGAGACGGCCAAAGAAGACTGTACCAAAGACTGTTTAGCCCTAGTCGGAGCACTTGTATTACCTGTAATCCCACCATACAGGTAAAAGAGCCAATTATAAAGGTAAACCTGTTGCAAAATTCGAGGGCTTGTAGATTTGAATTTGAGAACTTTTACAATAAATATTTGTATTTGTAAGTTGAAATTTACACTCACAGCCCCAATGTGAAAACTTGTAAACTTGTTTACGTATTTATTTGGTAGAGTTAAAATCGGTTATAGCTCCTACCCTCTCCTGCATGTCGTGGTGGTGTGGCAGATCGGCTGGTTTTATCACATTAAGGAGCATTCCAGGGATTAACACAGAATCGAATGGCAAGTTGTGGTGAACTGATTCTGTGTTCTTGAGCTCAGAGTTCTGTATGGCGACAGCGATCTCACCAAGTGGCAGAGTCAAGGGGAAGGATCCCTCCTGTCCGTGCACGTGTGGATCTATGATCTCGCCCAAGGATTCCCACCCGCTCTGTATCACCTGTCTCGGGGTCAGATATGCACAGGCTGCACTTGCTAATCCTGAGTGTTGCCCGCACTGTTCCTGGTTCGTGCAGCGAGTTTTAGAAAGGAGGGTGCAGGTCGCGGCGTTGAATAATGGGGGTTCCTGTTTTTCTCCACCGCCAGCGGAGAAAGACCCCCCACACCAGCCGCAGGAACAGCACAGCTGGGGCAATTTAATGGATGAAGTTTCTACCGATCTGCCTCCCCTCTTTGAATCTGCCCCTTTGGCGGGTACAGGGAAGAAGAGGATTACGATGATTATTGCCTTTTGGAGGATGATGGTGAGGAGGATGATGCTATTCACCCCGATCATTTTCGGCTGAGCAGTGCGATGAGCGCATCCCCCTCTCCTGTCCAGGGAGAGCTGGACTTGGTTGAAATGTGTAGATGGGCGGCAGCCAAACTCTCCATCGACTGGCCATCACAGTAGGTGGGCCAGGGTGCAGAGAGAGACCTGTATGATGCTAAACATCTGCCGTCTCGTGCTGCCCCGGTAAAACAATTGATTCCTGCCGTCCCAGTGTGCGTTGCGGAGATGCAACATATTTGAGACAAGCCATTTTCTCACAGAGTGCCTGTTAAGGTTTCTCTAGGCTGGATGTGCACAGTATGGATGATCTAGGGATGTCCAGCCCCGCTCCGGTCAAGGCATCGGTGGCGAATCCCCTCCACCCTGATCGTTGGGCGGCCTTTTTGTCCACTCCCCCTTCATTGCTGGGACAGATGGAGAGATTGTCAGCCTCCTTTTATCAGAAGATCTACCGATCTTCAGCGTTAGCTGTAAGGGCTCTTAATGCCACCTCGCTCCTCAGCGTATCAGGCTGAGCTGATGGAGGAGATGGGGCAGCAAATTGATGCCGGGGCGCCGGACACAGTGTTGTGGGAGGAGATCTGTGTTGTTGCGGATCTCAACCTGCGCACGTCAAGAGGAGCTGTCCAGATCTGCGGCTGTGGCATGGGTCTTGCCATCATGGGCGAACGGGCTCTTTGGCTGGGACTGTCGGGTTTGTCTGAGAGAGAGAAGAGGGACTTCCTGGATGCCCCAGTGGAACCGAAAGCCCTTTTCGGGGCTATGGTTTCTGCGATGCGGCAGTAGTGCGGTTCAAATAAGAAAGATTGGGAGGCTTTGAAACTTGCCTTCCCTGAAAATTCACTGCTTGAGCTCCGCAGCCGTCACGTTCTGTGTTCCCAACCCATTTTAGATGTGGGCAATCTGGATTCAGGACCCAGACCAGGCACCCCCTGTCCCAGCAGTCAGTGCAGGCAGGGGCACAGCCGTAACAACACCAGCCGGGAAGTAAGGCTTCTTTTGCGGCGGCTGCCAAACATCGCCCGTATAACCCTCAGGGGAACAAGGAAAGGCAGGCGACCTAACCAGTGTTCTGGTTCGGGAAAAGGAGTGGGTGAACAGCACTCGCGGAGTCTCTGTTCCACCCCCTTCCTCAAGAAGAGAGTCCCCCCCCCCCCAGCCAAGGGGACTTGGCAGGGGAGTCGAAAACTACGTTTCGTGTTGCACAACTCTTACAAAAAGTGTTTGATGACAGTGTTGGCACCAGTTCCCCCAGTGCCTCTCAGGGGCACCAGTGGTTATATTCTATCTTCAGAAACAATATGATAGGTGTGGGTGAGAAACAGATCAATATTTAAGTCCTTTTTCCTTCACTTTCACTTTCTCCTCCCGTTTTTGGTGATTCACATTCTTCATGCATATCGCCCCCTAATGGGCAGGGATAATTTATGATAAAAAAATAAAAAAATAGAGATATGGTAAATGGTCTGCAATTATATAGCGCCTTTTTTAACCTTAGCGGTTCCACAGCGCTTTACACTGTGACTAATTCATCCATTCACACACACACTCACACACCAATGACGGCAGAGCTGCCATGCAAGGCGCTAGCCTGCCATTGGGAGCAACTTGGGGTTCAATGGTGAAATTCCTAGATGTGCTCTTCCTGAGTCTGCTCGACATAACAGGCCATAAGCTGGAAATCGAGCAAGCTCACAGGGTTCCGGCTCGGAGATCCGCTGAGGGAGACAGGCCCGATCAATTCTGGCCAAATTTCTGAGATCATCCGAAAAAAATCTCGTGTTATGCAAGGCAAGGAGTAAAGGAAGGCTTTCTTGGAAGAACCACAACATTTTCTTGTTCCCAGACTTTGTGAATTCGACAAGAGAGAAACGTGATCGATTCAAGGAATGCAAGAAACACTTACATCAGCGGAAGGTCTCTTTTGCACTGATGTTCCCGGCCAAATTGAGAATAGATACTAAGGATGGCCGCAAAATATTTACATGCCCACAGCAAGCGATGTCCTTTATAAAGTCAATGGAATGAGTTAGTGTGATGTTCTTGATACAGCCGAGTGGACCTGACTCACTGAACATTCACTTGATCGTCCGAGGAAACTGGGTGCCTTCTTTGTTTCTTTTTGTGTGGTTCTACCTGGCGGCTGGAGTTTGTTTTGTGGAATAACACTTCTTAGGGCAGTTTGTGGATGTATCTGCACGTTTTTTGTGCTTATGCCTCCTATTGGATGGAGTTTGTTTTGTGGAACATTTCTTGAAAATCATTAGAGTGATTAGGGCATCTGTTCCACTCATGTAATGGCCGAACGGGCCGAGGAAACGGGACTTCACTTTTTTTTTTTTTTTTTTTGCTGGTTCCGCTAGCGGCTGGAGTTTGTTTTGTGGAGGAACACACCTTTGGAACAGTTATATGGATGATTCTACGTGTTCTTTGTGCTTATGCCTCATATTGGCTGGAGTTTGTTTGTTTATTTTATTATTTTCTGTTGTGTAATTCTGTCTCACAAAATATGTATAAAAACACAGGACTCGAGCAATCCGATGGCAAAGTTGTCGTGGGGGCTCTCGTAGGCGTACATGGACTGTTTGAGTTTAGAGCAGGGGTCGGGAACCTATGGCTCACGAGCCACAAGTGGCTCTTTGTTAAAAATCAAGTGGCTCGCAGGGTGTCTCACCATTCACCAACACATGATCGTTTAAAACTTTCTAGAGATAATTTTCAAACAGAAAGTGTGGGTGCGATTGCAAAGCATGAAGTCAGTGGCACTGTTTTGATTTCCTTTCTTCCGAATTTGTCGTACAGCCTACTCCTGGTGAACAAGGTTTGAAATGAACAGTGGGCAGTGGTGGGTAATTTCGCTGATGTACCAGCCACTGTGGTAGGCAACCTGTAAGACTTCTCAGAGTGATATATTACAAGGAATTAGACACAAACGGTGCGCGTTTGACAAAACGTGATTATATTTTGAAGAACAGATGAAAGAAAAGCAGCCCATGCGTGTCTGATTTGATATGTGTGTGCAGTGAGCTCCACTGTTCACGAGTGCAATGAAAGTATTTCTCCTAGATACGCACATTCGTAGAGTTCTGGGCCTCGTTTCCCAATAACTATTGATCTTAGCTGTTAAGAGCATTTTCTATGAGCGATTTTATGAAAGTTCATTATTTATGTGCGCCCAGGCCCCAGGGTGTGAAATAGCACCAGCCACACTCCAAATGCGATGAGGCTCAATCCAGTTCGCGAGCTCCTCGTTCAAATACACGTTTTTCATGCGCGAGTAATTCTGCTCATCTACCCAACAAGCGGGTGACATGTAACATGTCTCGGAGTGACACATGATGTTAGACATAAAGACACGTGCTTGAACAAACACACTTTATTATATTTTTAAGAACAGACAAAAGAAAAGATGTCATTGCTCGTGTCTGATTTGCTGTTTGTTCAGAGGCTTGCAACGGGACCCTGTCTTGTGGAACAACCGCATGTAAAGTGTTATCACTCCTTTTTCTCTGTTTCATTCGACTGAAAACTGTTTGGAAGAACAATATTGTCTATGAGAATGCTGCAAATTATCTCGGATCATCTTGTGAGGTGCTGTGAGTTTAGTTCGCTTTATTTCCACGGAGCAGTTCGCTCTTACACATTGTGAACACAACTCTGCAGGTTCAGTAATATATATCTTTGTATTAAAGAAACAAAGACAAAAGTGATTAAATCATAAAGTAACACAAGACACGTTCACCATGAACCTAAAATTGAGTTCTATTTTCTTTTCTTTAGGCAGCATTAACTGCATTACCAAAATGCAATACAAACACAAATTTGATAAGAACACACATTTGGCAGCATTATTTTGGGAACACAAGGGAATTTATTAGGCTTATTTATTATGATTATTATTATCTTTACATTTATAATTGTCTTTAGTTCTTAATTTGTATGCTGTTAGTAATTTTTCACCTGTTGTTGCATACAGATACTTGCATGATGGCAAATGGGTCCGTTGGAGGCGGTAAATGTTTGGATTTGGGGAGGTGGTTATATATAAGATTTTTTTAATCACGTTGTTATTTTAATTGTTTTGTTTTTAGTTTAAAGTGCAATTTGAATTTAGAAATGTCTTTTAAGTTTTTCATGTTTAAATAAATTAATTTAATTTTTAAAGCAAAATCAATAAAGCAAAAATATTCACCGACCTTGGTGGTTGACCATATAATCGGATATTGCAATATTTTAAATGCAATTATCATTAAAATATTTTTTACATATCGTCCAGCCCAAAAGGGAAGTAAAATTTTTCATGAACAATTGTAAAATGAAGTAATTTTATGGAGACCTGCACAAATACGTGTACTCAATTCCATATTGCAACATGTTACCTATTAATTTTTGCATATTTGTTTGTTTTTGAGTAGTCTATGGGCAATATAAAAATTTTATTTTATTGGAAAACTTTGTTTTTGAAAATAGTAAATTATTCTTTTGTGGTATGGCTCTTTCGGAAAAAATGCATCAACCAAAAAGTTTAAAATTGGCTCCTTAGTGAAAAAAGGTTCCCAACCCCTGGTTTAGAGGGATGGACACCATCGTGCGCGGGGTTAATGCGCACTTTTTTCTTTTCTTTTTTTTTTCTGGGGGAAGTTCAGGGTTTGTTTGTTGCTCTAATATTGGAATGTGGTTTTATAATCTTGTTTTTGACACAATCTATTTTTTCTAATATGTCAAAAGGTCAAATGTTAATATGAATAAGTTGTCTCTCTCCATGTGGAATGTGAATGGGTTGGGGCACCCCATAAAAAGAAGGAAGGTTATTTCTTTTCTTAAACGTAAGAAATATGATATAGTGTTTCTTCAAGAAACGCATCTTTCTCTGCAGGAAGCTGAAAAATTTGGGAAGATATGGGGTGGACATGTTTTCTTTAGTGCTGGCTTAAGTAAGAGCAGGGGAGTCATTACATTGATTAGTAAACATCTACAATTCAAATGTCTCAAACAGACTAAAGATAAATTAGGAAGAGTAATTATTTTTTTAGCTGAAATTCAAGGGCAAAGGTTGATTTTGGCTAATATTTACGCACCTAACACTGATGATCAGGGCTTTTTTATAGATCCTGAAGGGATGTTGCAAGCCACTGGCACCCCTCATGATATAATATTGGGAGGAGACTTTAATCTTTTGATGGACTCAGTCCTTGATCATAGTGAAGCAAAAGTGTGTAATCCCCCTAGAGCAACACTGACACTTCACAGGATGTGTAAAAATCTTGGTCTTACAGATATTTGGTGACTTTTGAACGCATCTGGTAGGGACTATACATTTTTTTTTTCATCAGTCCATAAGATTTATTCTAGAATAGATTATTATTATTTTTTTTTATATCTAAGTCCCTCATTTCGTCTGTTTTTGATTGATCAATTGGAAACATTTTAGTCTCCGATCACGCCCTGGTGAGTTTAGAGGTGATGCCACATATGAAGAAAAGGAAATCATGTAGTTGATGCTTTAATGTATCCCTTTTCAAAATCCTGAATTCCAACAAATGCTAAAGGCTGAAATCAGTGTTTATATGGAGACCAACTGGACCTCAGTATCCTCTGTGGGTGTGGCTTGGGAGGCTCTTAAGGTGGTTCTTAGGGGTCGGATCATACAGTATGCCTCATTCATCAAAAAATCCAAACCACGGGAACTCATGGAGTTGGAATATTAAAAGTGCAGAGGCAGAGCTGAAGCGCCGAATGTCATCTGATGGCCTCAGAGAATTGACCCTATTGAAATAAAGTTATAATACTATTTTGTCACGTAAGGTGGAGTTTTGGCTATTCAGGGCAAGACGTAAGACAAAAATTTGAAGCTCCAAAATCCACATAAGGGCAACATAAAAGTACTCTGGATGACTCCAGTGGTTATATTCTATCTTCAGAAACAATATGATAGGTGTGGGTGAGAAACAGATCAATATTTAAGTCCTTTTTCCTTCACTTTCTCCTTTCTTTTTGGTGATTCACATTCTTCATGCATATCGCCCTCTAATGGGCAGGGAGAATTTATGATAATATTTTTTTACTTAAATATTGTTCGGTTTCTCACCCATACCTATCATAACATGTCTGAACACATGGATTTAAACACTGGAGACATATGGAGTACTTTTATTCTCCCTTTATGTGGATTTTGGAGCTTCAAAATTTTGGCACCCATTCACTTGCATTGTGGACCTACAGCAGCTATTTTTTGGTGTAAACAAGTGCAGCTCCTATCTACTTGAATGGGGAAAGACTGATATCTCCAAAACAGCTAGTCAAGATTATGATCAAAGAACATATTTCAAATCAGAAGTAAAATCTGACAACACTGGTATCGTAAAGTGTGTTTCTTCAGCTCAGGTCACGCTAAAAATTGCTGTTTTTCAGGCTGGTTCAGCTAATACACATGCGCGTTCTCGAGTTGACTGACAAGCAATGTCTGTATCTGAAATGTGATTGGCTCTTTTACCTGTAAAGCAGGACTTCATTTTCTACATCCGTCATATTGGGTATTCTAATTTCTCCCACTCATTTTAATACAAGTGCTTTGTCTTGGGACCAAACAGTTTCTGCTTTACTACATAGACGGAACACAAAAACACAAACTGCATGAATGGCCCTGAACTCTGTTATTACCAGAGATATTATTAAGGGACTTTAGTTATTTTCCCAGGTTGAGTTACCATTGAAGATCTTGAGCAAGAATGTAAACAAAACAAAAGGGTGACTAAAAATAAAATAAAACACACAAATACAGATTCATTATATTTGACAATGGACATATTATTTTCATTATTAATTTAAGTGACTGTATTAAAGAGATAAATTTTAAAACAAAATACATTCAGATATTCTACATTTGTAATTTGTCAAAATTATAAAGTTTAAAATGCGTGGTAAATAGTTGTATTTTCTATAATAACAAATGTCTTCACCAGTCAAAGCTATACATAAATTATTTTTCTTAGACAAAAATAAATAAAAATAGACAGATAAAATATATGTGTAATCAGAAGCCTTCTACCAAGTAGCATACAAGGTTAGCAACAAAAAGCATAACGCGGCGGTCCCACAGACATACTTTGGGTGGAACACTAGCGAGAATACCAGAGGTCGTTTTTTAATGGATGTCTATGGAGGAGATGCTTCAGTGTGATGAAAAAAAAATCTTTTTGTGAGAAAACAGCTGGTCATCTTATGAATTGCCTGCTTGTCCGCTAATCTTCAACATGTTTTACACAAAAAAAACAAAACAAAAAAATCTATTTGGAATGAACTATGTGTTGAGTTTACAACGATAAAAATGCCGTTTAATAAAAGAAGACATGGACAATTGTGCGACAAGTAGATGTCAGTGTACGGCTCTCCCCGTTCAATTGTATGGTATCCGCAAACGGTGACTTACTGTCGTGACACGCTAGTTGACAACTAGTGACCATTACGCTCTCACCTATGGTCAAAAAGCGGAGGATCCACTTATAAAAGATCTCTGGTGCAATCTTTTCAAAAGATACATGATGAACTCTTATTTTGAAACTAATACGCCACATCCGCTGGCCATTTGCGTTTGTTTCTCTGCTTGTGCTCGCGGTGAAGGGAGTTCGTACAGTGAAGCGTGGGTTATGAACGTTAGTTTTACGAACTCGGTTCGAATGCGATAAAAACAACTTTAGGATTTGCGTTGAGGAACAATCTGATTGGTTAAAAACACGCAAAATCGAACTGACGTGGTAGTGAGGCGGTTATTTCTGGTTGGTCACCGATCATCTGGTGGCTGTCGTATGTCACTGACCAGTTGCCGCACTTGAGTAAAATGGGGAAACATCGTAAAAAACGTGCAAAAGGAAACCAAAATGGCCAACCTCCAGGACCTGGTCCTCAGCAGGGGGTGCGTCCTGCAGCACCCGCTCCTGCGCTGCCCAGGCCTATTCTTCCTCAAGGAGGGGTTCGCGCTCCTGCTCCCGGTCGCCCGATGAGGAAACATCGTAAAAAACGTGCAAAAGGAAACCAAAATGGCAAACCTCCGGGGCCTGGACCTCAGTGTGTGGTGCGTCCTGCAGCACCCGCTCCTGCGCCGCCAAAAGTGCGCTGGCCCAGGCCTCATCCTCCTCACGGCGGGGTTCGCGCTCTATTGCCTACTCCCGGTCGCCCGATGGGTCTGCCGGGTCAAAGGTTTCCTAGGCCCCCACACAACTTCGGACCGCAGCCCTCGAGGATGATGATGATGATGGACAACATGGCCGATGACAGACGGTTTATGAATGTACGCCCGCCGCTGCTTGATGTTGATCCGCGCTTTAAGTGCGGACCGCGCTTCCGCCCACCAGAGTTTGATGATCGACCAGCTTTCCCCATGATGAATCCTGGATTCGCCCCGATGGAGCGGTTTGGTCCAAGAGACCCACATTTTATGCAACCAATGGATGTACATGTAAGTTTTTGACGACCTCATTTATCATCTGAGAGATTTGTGGTTAGTGAGCTGTCTAGTTAGTTATTGGGTCAATCACGTCAACATAAATATTTAGATCATGGGGTCTTCAACCTTTTACAGGCCATGGAAGATCCCTTTGTGGGGTAGATATTGTATAAAAAATGAGTGTTGCAGGGATGTGAATGGTGCCATCATAATGTTTTTATTTACATACGTTGTTTACATTGCAAAGCCATTAAAACATTCATGAAGTTATGTAACCTTTTGGACGTGAAGTGCCATTTTTAACTTTCCTTGTTAATCACTGTCCCATACCCAGTGTTGTGTAAATTACTTAAAGGAATATTCCGGGTTCAATACAAGTTCAGCTCAGTAGACAGCATTTGTGACATAATATTGATTACCACAAAAATTTATTTTGACTTGCCCCTTCTTTTCTTTAAAAAAGGCAAAAATCTGGATTACAGTGAGGCTTTTAAAATGGAAGTGAATGGGGTAAATTTTTGAATGTTAAAATACTTACTTTTTCAAAAGTACAGCCACAAATCTTAAACAGTATGTGTGTAAACTTGATTTTAGTGTGATAAAATCACTTACGAACCTTTTCTGTGTAAAGTTATTGCCAATTTTACAACTTCATTGCCATGACGATGTAATGTCAACAAACACTAAAATAACTGTAAAAATGACAATTTAAACAATTTATACACAGGTTTTAACAGAATAATTAATGGAAGTGCTTTTATAAAATTATAAGCTTCATATTTCTGCCTTTAAACCCTCCATAAATGTGCCCCATTCACTTCCTCTGCAAGTGCCTCACTGTAACCTCGATTTCTGCTGCTGCTTTTTGTTTTTTCAAAGAAAAGGAGGGACAAGTCAAAAAAAATATTTGTGGTAATCAACATTCACATTTTGTCGGGTGAGCTTAACTTGTGTTAAACCTGGAATATTCCTTTAAAAGTAGTAATATACTACAAATTGTGAATGACCGTCTTCAAGTAAGTTTGTAGTGGAGTACTCTAACCCACTGGTTCTCAACCAGGAGGTCGGGACCCACTAGGGGGCCTCAACACACTTCCAGGGGGGCTTCAAGATCTCTTAAAATTATTTTAAATAAGGTAGATTATTATAATCTTTATATAATTATTATAATTCAACTTACTGAAAATGCAAAAAATGTAACAACTCCCTTCAGCATCTTGCTTTTTATGAAGAATATACAGTTCTAGATATTTCTGGAATCACAAAATTTATGATGAATCTTTTTAATCTCTTGGGGCAAGTTTTGCCATCATTATAGTAGAAGTATTAGAGGAAAGATCTTAAAATAGATATATCTTATAATATATGTAAAGATCCGACAGCCTACATGAGGGGCCTTTGAATATTTTCTCCCACAATGGGGGGCCTTGGAGTCAGAAAGGTTGAGAGCCACTGCTCTAACCCACTAAATTATTATTATTTTAAGTAAAAAAAAAAAAAAAAAAAAAGTATTAAGCTTAAGTGAAATGTATATATTTTTTTCTTATTTACATATGTGGTGCAGAGTGGTCCCACAGATGGAATAATTTCACTCAGCTTAGATGATTTGTAGAAGGAATAACAACTTAAATTTGTAAAAATTAATAAATGAAATAAAATCAATATAAAAATGAATATTGAATAAATGTAACTTAATAAATGCCAATTCTAAAAATATGCCCGTGGACTCTTTGGCTGAGGTTTACCACATCTAGCAAAACAACTGGTTAATGAAGTGGCATTGTTAGGTGATGCGTTTAGTGGTGGAGGTGAAGTGATTCCTGTGATTGAAGTTATACTCTCTGGGGTTGTGAAGGCCTCAGACTTGGTGGGGACCATTTCTGTGAAGGGTGATGCCTGTTTCTTATCACGTGCCAAAGCAGTGCGTCACGACAATTTTGCAGCAAACAACACGTGTGATTTTACACCAGCAGCGTTTCTGCTGCACTCTATACACAAAATAAAGTTATAATTTTTGTCATGAGCAAGCTATTGATAAGTGTTACTAGCTTGTTCGTCATGAAATCTTGTTTACATGATGCTGGTGTTATCTAATGCAATCTTGTAGAATTATTTAATGTGGTGACAGCCAGCACAATAAGCTCTGCTCATTTATAAACATCAGTATTTAGTGGAAGGGGAGGACAAGGAAGTAGGGTTGCTCTGATACCAAAATCTTGGCTTCGGTATGATACCAGCCCTGGTACCTCGGTATTGATACTAACTTATAACAACAAATAAAAAAAATCAAAATAAAATCAGATTTTTGATGAAATTACACAGAAAATTATTAACAAAAAGAACTGCATAAAGTCTTAAAGATACAAATTATGCCTTTTCTGTTTACATTTTTCTGGATTCCATGTTAAATGGTTTAATGTTATGATCAAATTGTGTTTAATCAAATGAAAATATAATACTTTTCAACTATATACATACACATATATAAACTCAGCAAAAAAGAAATGTTCTCTCACTTTCAACTGCTTTTATTTTCAGCAAACTTAACATGTGTAAATATTTGTATGAACATAAAAAGATTCAACAACCAAGACATAAACTGAACAAGTTTCACAGACATGTGACTAACAGAAATTGAATAATGTATCCCTGAACAAAGGGGGGGTGGTCAAAATCAACAGTACCATTTTTAAAGAAAACATGAGTGAGCAGGCAAAACACATTTCTTTTATTTCTTATGGGATTCATATTCAACTGTAGGTTATAACAGAATGGCACAATCATAAAACAAAACATGGCAACAAAGAAAAAAATGAAATGACCCCTGTTCAAAAGTCTGCATACCCTTAGTTCTTAATACTGTGTATTGCCCCCTTTAGCATCAATGACAGCGTGCAGTCTTTTGTAATAGTTGTCTATGAGGCCCCAAATTCTTGCAGGTGGTATAGCTGCCCATTCGTCTTGGCAAAATGCCTCCAGGTCATGCAAAGTCTTTGGTTGTCTTGCATGAACCGCACGTTTGAGATCTCCCCAGAGTGGCTTGATGATATTAAAGTCAGGAGACCGTGATGGCCACTCCAGAACCTTCACCTTTTTCTGCTGTAACCACTGGAGGGTCAACTTGGCCTTGTGCTTAGGGTCACTGTCGTGCTGGAAAGTCCAAGAGCATCCCATGCGCAGCTTTCGTGCAGAAGAATGGAAATTGTCTGCCAGTATTTTCTGATAACATGCTGCATTCATCTTGCCATCAATTTTCACAAGATTCCCCGTTCCTTTAGAGATCACCCCCCCCCCCCCCAAAACATCAGTGAGCCACCACCATGCTTCACAGTGGGGATGGTATTCTTTTCACTATAGGCCTTGTTGACCCCTCTCCAAACATAGCACTTATGGTTGTGACCATAAAGCTCTATTTTGGTCTCGTCACTCCAAATTACAGTGTGCCAGAAGCTGTGAGGTGTGTCAAGGTGTTGTCGGGCATATTTTAACTGGGCTTTTTTGTGGCATTGGCGCAGTAAAGGCTTCTTTCTGGCAACTGAACAATGCAGCTCATGTTTGTTCGTGTCGTCGTATTGTGCTCCTTGAAACAACCACACCGTCTTTTTCCAGAGCAGCCTGTATTTCTCCTGAGGTTACCTGTGGGTTTTTCTTTGAATCCTGAACAGTTCTTCTGGCAGTTTTGGCTGAAATCTTTCTTGGTCTATCTGACCTTGACTTGGTATCAAGAGATCCCCAAATTTTCCACTTCTTAATAAGTGATTGAACAGTACTGACTGGCATTTTCAAGGCTTTGGATATTTTTTTATATCCTTTTCCATCTTTATAAAGTTCTGTTACCTTGTTACGCAGGTCTTTTGACAGTTCTTTTCTGCTCCCCTTGGTTCAGTATCTAGCCTGCTCAGTGCATCCATGTGAGAGCTAACAAACTCATTGACTATTTATACACAGACACTAATTGCAATTTAAAAAGCCACAGGTGTGGGAAATTAACCTTTATTTGCCATTTAAACCTGTGTGTGTCACCTTGTGTGTCTGTAACAAGGCCAAACATTCAAGGGTATGTAAACTTTTGATCAGGGCCATTTGGGTGATTTCTGTTATCATTATGATTTAAAAAGAAGCCAAACAACTATGTGATGATAAATGGCTTCATATGATCACTATCCTTAAATAAAAGACAGTTTTTCTTTGCATGATCAGTTATATTTTCAAAATCAATGCCAAAATTTCACAGTTTCTGCCAGGGTATGCAAACTTTTGAGCACAACTGTGTGTATATATGTATATGTGTATATTATTTTTGGAAAAAAAAAAAAAAGATGCACAACTGAGCTTTACAGTATTAATGAAAACAGTATTAATCTGATTACCTGAGGCAAAAGGCTGCCAAGGCTGAATCACAACATGCTGATATTCAGTATACTTGCTTATGTGATATTGCTTCCATATAAGAATACTAATAATAAAACCATTTAATATAATATTATTGTTACTATGAGTTAGTGTTGTCAAAAGTACCGGTACTTCAGTACCAAGTTGATACTTATATAAAAAAAGATGTAACGGTACCAGTGTTTCTGCAGTACTGGTAGTACAGAGCACCGACTCTATCTGGTACCAGCGCACAGTCTGACTGACACACGACTGCTTTAAAATGCTCACAGGCTTATTTTGAACATGTGTTCTGTTACTCCTTTTACACTGAAATGGACAATCAAATTAAAATCATGACATGTCCTAGTGTGATTTATTAAACCGCTAAAGGCTGCAATCTTACTGTGGATAAGCTGCGTATTTTAAATAAATCCGACTGCTCATACACTGGAAACTCCACAGACATTGAGAATCATTCACGTTGTATCAGATGACAGAGCACTAATCTACTGTGAACCACGCAGCACATGTAAACTATATATTTATATACAGGTGCATCTCAATAAATTAGAATGTCGTGGAAAAGTTCATTTATTTCAGTAATTCAACTCAAATTGTGAAACTCGTGTATTAAATAAATTCCAGTGCACACAGACTGAAGTAGTTTAAGTCTTTGGTTCTTTTAATTGTGATGATTTTGGCTCACATTTAACAAAAACCCACCAATTCACTATCTCAAAAATTAGAATACATCATAAGACCAATAAAAAAAACATTTTTAGTGAATTGTTGGCCTTCTGGAAAGTATGTTCATTTACTGTATATGTACTCAATACTTGGTAGGGGCTCCTTTTGCTTTAATTACTGCCTCAATTCGGCGTGGCATGGAGGTGATCAGTTTGTGGCACTGCTGAGGTGGTATGGAAGCCCAGGTTTCTTTGACAGTGGCCTTCAGCTCATCTGCATTTTTTGGTCTCTTGTTTCTCATTTTCCTCTTGACAATACCCCATAGATTCTCTATGGGGTTCAGGTCTGGTGAGTTTGCTGGCCAGTCAAGCACATCAACACCATGGTCATTTAACCAACTTTTGGTGCTTTTGGCAGTGTGGGCAGGTGCCAAATTCTGCTGGAAAATGAAATCAGCATCTTTAAAAAGCTGGTCAGCAGAAGGAAGCATGAAGTGCTCCAAAATTTCTTGGTAAATGGGTGCAGTGACTTTGGTTTTCAAAAAACACAATGGACCAACACCAGCAGATGACACTGCACCCCAAATCATCACAGACTGTGGAAACTTAACACTGGACTTCAAGCAACTTGGGCTATGAGCTTCTCCACCCTTCCTCCAGACTCTAGGACCTTGGTTTCCAAATGAAATACAAAACTTGCTCTCATCTGAAAAGAGGACTTTGGACCACTGGGTAACAGTCCAGTTCTTCTTCTCCTTAGCCCAGGTAAGATGCCTCTGACGTTGTCTGTGGTTCAGGAGTGGCTTAACAAGAGGAATACGACAACTGTAGCCAAATTCCTTGACACGTCTGTGTGTGGTGGCTCTTGATGCCTTGACCCCAGCCTCAGTCCATTCCTTGTGAAGTTCACCCAAATTCTTGAATCGATTTTGCTTGACAATCCTCATAAGGCTGCGGTTCTCTCGGTTGGTTGTGCATCTTTTTCTTCCACACTTTTTCCTTCCACTCAACTTTCTGTTAACATGCTTGGATACAGCACTCTGTGAACAGCCAGCTTCTTTGGCAATGAATGTTTGTGGCTTACCCTCCTTGTGAAGGGTGTCAATGATTGTCTTCTGGACAACTATCAGATCAGCAGTCTTCCCCATGATTGTGTAGCCTAGTGAACAAAACTGAGAGACAATTTTGAAACCTTTGCAGGTGTTTTGAGTTGATTAGCTGATTGGCATGTCACCATATTCTAATTTTTTGAGATAGTGAATTGGTGGGTTTTTGTTAAATGTAAGCCAAAATCATCACAATTAAAAGAACCAAAGACTTAAACTACTTCAGTCTGTGTGCATTGAATTTAATACACGAGTTTCACAATTTGAGTTGAATTACTGAAATAAATTAACTTTTCCACGACATTCTAATTTGAGATGCACCTGTAATTAAATCACAGCATTTGCGCTTTAATCTCAACTCAGCTTTATATCGCATTTGAAACAACAGAGTTGACCAAAGTGCTTCACCGTAATAAAATTTAAAACATAACATTTCAAAATGACCACATACACACAATACCACATACCAGAAATATAAAATACAAACACTTCAAAACTGTGTCCTACATTTCATTTGTCAGACTCAAAGGACAGTGTAAAGAGATGAGATTTCAGACATGACTTTAAAGTCTTCAGTGATCACACTGGGCTGTGTCATGAACTGTTTATACATAAAAGTGAAGCTTCCGGCAAAAAACACACGTCAAAATAAAAGCACAATTCAAAATAAAAGCTGGATGCCTGTAATTGACCTTTTCCGCAGACTGTGACGCTTTTCCGCCTTATTTATCAGTGAAAATCTCGCACTTTTTTTTGTATTATACATTTTTTAAATATTGAGTGTAAATTTATAACATTATGTTTTGTGTTATATTACCCTGGAGTTAGTTTAAAAAAATGAATTACCACAGCTGTGAGGGGGTTTCTATTACAGCTGCTGAGAGAGTGACAGTAAATTTATCGTCATCTCCTATTTTACTGTCTTAATCCACCGCTCTCTTTTTTTCCTCTTCTGGAAAGTCATTCAAACGTAATAGTGGGGGTTTTCTTTTGCTCTTGGAGCAAATGGGTAAGTGAAAATAATATTTGCTGTGATCTCCCATTCACCGCTGTCGAAGTTTACCCTGCAAACGTTTACTTCCACGTTCCAAAACCCGGAGTGTGAAAAAGGTCTTTTGAAGAAATTGTGACAGAAATATATTACAACTGTATAGTAAAATGTACTTTAATATTCACTGTAGTAATAATAATAATAATAAAGCAATATATCACAAGCAAGACAGCTGTTGAATAAAAGTTTGGCAAAAAAACAATGACATGTTGAAAAGTTCTATTTTCACTTGTTATTTGATTAGAAACCATTTTGATGATGAAATTAAACTTTAAAACATTGAGTTCTGGAAAATAATTATTATTATTAAACTAATTATTAAAATATTTAAAATAACTAAACTGGTGTGTTCAATAGCACATTATCATATTAGCATATTTTTGCTGTGGTATCGAAATTGGTATTGAGAACCATGAAATTTCACTGGTATCGGTACCGACTATTGACATTTTGGCACTGTGACAACACCACTATGAGTATTATTGCAACTGCTTTGAATATTACACTTTTATACAATAGTAATATTTTTTTCTGTCATAATGTCTTCAATTTCACGCAATCAGTTGAATAGAGCTCTCATTTCAGTGGGACTTTTATTTTGAAAGATATTTTGAATATATACCGATAAATCGGTCGGCCGATATTAGCATTTCACAGATATATCAGTATCGCCGTATATTTTACCGATATGTGCCGATATGAAAACTTTTTTCAGAACATTTAATGCAGAAAACAGTGCTTTAGAATTGGTGTCATAGCGTAGTTTGTCCAGCAGAGCGCGCTCCGACTCCATTGTTTACAGAGCTGACTCTGAACTGATGGTGGATCTGCAGACAGGGCGGAGTTCAGCGGTGTCATCACAGTAAGTTGTTAACTAGTTTGTTAAATACACGCTGGAAACTTAATAAACAATGACCCCATCATTTTCCCTTTTCAATATAACTAATATAACATTGACCTTGTCCTTGACAACCTTGTCACTCATGTTTATCACATCTGTTTGCTGTGTTAGCCAGCTATAGTTTGTCAGTGCAGTCAGTAATGTTGCAGATTGAAAGGTAAACATCAGAGTATCTTTTTCAGCTCAGCAGACAACGGTGTGTTGGTGGATTGTGTTGATTTCATGCTACGCTATTACCTAGTTGGTGAGACACAATGTTGGAAAGTAAAATAAACAACGTCCATCTTTTACTGTCCGTGACAACGAGCTTACAGCTAACTAGCTAATCACGTAGCTACTTTTATACATTGTCAGCGTGTAAACGTATTCACCAAACTGTTTTGTTCAGGATTCACAGTTTGGTACCCCCTTCAACCGAACAATTCCAGTCATTGCATTTATAAAATGTAATATTTAAAAGTCTGGTTTTCCACCGTTGAAAGTTTCCCCTGAACTTGTATAGCAGAATACGGTGTAACACCGCTGCCCCTGTTTATCTTGACTCGGCAGTATTAATATAGTCAGCATTTGACTGATACTAAACAGTAATACTGAGCTATTTATTGTATTTTTATTTATTCTTTATTTTCCCAGAGTTCATTTCTAGAATTTGTTGACAATGTATAATCCCAAAAATCCCATATCGGTTGGGCTCTACTTTTGAATAGGGAGGCACCGATACCAATTTTTCTCTTCCGATTCCGATATCGGAAATGTCAGTATCCCAATCCGATACCAGTGTTGTTGTTGTTTTTTTGTTTTTTGTTTTTTTGCATAATCAGTTTAGAATATCTTTATTGTGTGTAACTAATTGGGAGTACTCTTTAATATGTAAAGAAACACAAACCTCTAACTGCACATTATTTCAAATAAATGTATAGCTTATTAAGAAAAACTTTATTGTTAACTAGTATACTATATAATGTAGCAGCAAAATTAACAGTAATTCCAGTATGTCATCAGTATAAAAGCAGCTGTTTTTTTTTGTTGTTGTTGTTTTTTCAATTTGTATTTGGACTTTAAAGGATTCAGATCTCTTTTTTTTGTTCAATTTTGTTGTAAGATATCAGCTCATTTTTCATTCACACGGTTATTTTTTGGAACCCATTCAACTTAAATATTACTATAATTTGTAAACAAATGATAATAATAATATATTATAATAGTAATATATAGTAATATTTCTCAATCGTGCACCTTTAACTTTTAAACCCTCACGCTTTTATTTTGACATTCTGAACTCTCCAGGAAGTCCTGTAAGTGTGTCTGTTTGTAGGAAAGTTCACAGTAGTTTAATTCGCTTCTTATTCAAATTCTGGTAAAAAACAAAACAAAAAAAGCACCTCCAGTGCTGTTCTAAATGCGTATTATAAGTGAACTGAACTATTGAGCATCTACATCTGAGATGTTGTTTGTGAGTAGCGCTCAAATATTGCGCTCCGCGTGAAGGCTTAAAATAGTGTGTGTGTAAACGGAGCAGCTGGAGCTGCGCATGCATTTTATATATTTACTTATTAAACACAGCCTTTTGTGATTCACAGAGCTATTGCACGTCTTCAAGTGGCTTTGAATAAAATGCATGAGTCATATGAACTACTTTAATTGTGTTTTTATGGTTATATTTGGAGATTGACAGTAACGAACATGACTAACACAGAGTATCTGATTTGGATTGGGCTTGTCGGACCGATACCCGATCTGTCTAAAAGCTTCAGTATCGGAGCCAATACCAATCCAGCATCCCTAGAGGGAACAGCGCTGCGGACATTTACAGTATATTTTCACATACAGAGCAAGCCTGAATTCTTGCGAAGAGCAATTAAACGAATCAAGAAACTGTAGGGACAAGACTGTTTATCAACGCAGGCAAATAAATCTGTCAATGTGGTTACGCATGTTTTGTCACCTGCATCGGCTCAGTTGCGCAGTTCCTAAGCGCACACAAGGAAATATAGAAGCCGCACATATCAAGGACAGTAAAGATAGTTAAAATGAAATTTGAGGAGCTATGATAAAAATGGTTTTATCTATCAAAATTACAGACATCATTTGAAATGATCTGTCAGTATTTAAAAAGTGGAGGTGGAAATGAATCCTTTTAAATAAGATAGAAATTAACCCGGTAACTTCTGGGACTACTTGACCTGTATAAATAAGTAGTCATGCAGGCCCCATGTATAAATGTATTTAGCAAACCTTTCTACATTAAAACATGATATATTAAAATTTTATTACATTGCTGCCATAATAATGGACCATATCAAAATTTTACGTGATCTGGCTCTCGTTTTTCTTTCCCTTCTACTTAAGAGTTCCCACTCACTGTGGTGGAGTGATGATGCAATTTTATTATGAATTATTTCAAAAATGTCTGTTACACAGCTCAGTGGTAAAGACGCTGGCTACTACCCCTGGAGTTCGCTAGGTCAAATCCCATGGCATGCTGAGTGATTCCAGCCAGGTCTCCTAAGCAACCAAATTGGCCCGGTTGCTAGGGAGGGTAGTCACATGGGGTAACTTCCTCGTGATTGCTATAATGTGGTTTGTTCTCTGTGGAGTGTGGTGATTTGTGCGTGGATGCTGCAGTGGATGGCGTGAAGCCTCCACACGCGCTATGTCTCCGTGGCAACGCGCTCAACAAGCCACGTGATAAGTTGCGCGGGTTGACGGTCTCAGATGCCGGGGCAGCTGGTATTCGTCCTCTGTCACCCGGATTGAGGCGAATCACTACGCCACCACGAGGACTTAAAAGCACATTAGGAATTGGGCATTCCAAAATTGGGAGAAAAAGGGGAGAAAATAAAAATGTCTGTTACACAATCCTCCAACTCCACGTCTGTCCATTACCACCGGAGCTGTTATCACGCGCAGCGCAAACGTACGGCACTTAACAGTGGTCAAAAAGGATTTCCCAAACGGCTTTTGGATTATAAACTCAGATGTGGGTTCGGACGGTAATTTAGTTACCATATGACCTTGGTGTTTTAAAAAAAATTAGGTAGTTTGGCCAGGAATTTTCTCGGCAAATAAAATAATTGCCGTCCAAACAAATTGAAACTTGAACACCTGCTCAGCAGGTGTTCAAGACGGTAGTTTGAGTAAGTCAAAAGACATGAGGAAAAGCGTTGTGAAAATTATAAATAAGCAATCGCAGGCATTCGCATTTGGATGGGATTCGATTTCTCAGAGGACCCTTGGAGTTAGCCAAAAAACAGTAGGTAATTTGAGGAAAAACACAGACTTGTCAGATTCGGATGAGATTAAAATCACACAGTACATCTGTAAAACACGAATTTCTCTGACCTCCTCAGGGAAAACTAGTCCTGTCCGAATTGGGCTTAAGAAACCCAATTTTGGTAAAATTGTGAAGTTACTGTGTTTTACCTTTGCCCAGCAGAATAATCAAGATTTTTTTTTTTAGATACACAGATCAGCCACAACATTAAAACCACCTGCCCACTATCATGTAATTCCCCCTCGTGCTGCCAAAACAGCTCTGACCCGTCGAGGCATGGACTCCACAAGACCTCTGAA
This sequence comes from Myxocyprinus asiaticus, assembly GCF_019703515.2. NCBI lineage: Eukaryota > Metazoa > Chordata > Actinopteri > Cypriniformes > Catostomidae > Myxocyprinus > Myxocyprinus asiaticus. The sequence goes on from NC_059366.1 coordinate 9,776,845, forward strand.
GGTGTCCTGTGGTATCTGGCACCAAGATGTTAGCAGATCCTTTAAGTCCTGTAAGTTGCGAGGTGGGGCTTCCATGGATCGGACCTGATGGTCCAGCACATCCCATAGATGCTCAATTGGATTGCGATCTGGGGAATTTGGAGGCCCAGTCAACACCTTGAACTCTTTGTTCCTCAAACCATTCCTGATCAATTTTTGCGGTGTGGCAGGGCGCATTATCCTGCTGAAAGAGGCCACACCCATCAGGGAATACCGTTGCCATGAAGGGGTGTACGTGATCTGCAACAATCTTTAGGTAGGTGGTACGTGTCAAAGTAACAGCCACATGAATACCAGGACCCAAGGTTTCCCAGCAGAACATTTCCCAGAGCATCGCAGTGCCTCTGCCGTCCTGCCTTCTTCCCATGTGCATCCTGCTGCCATATCTTCCCCAGGTAAATGACGCACACACACCCGGCCGTCCACATGATCTAAAAGAAAACGTGATTCATCAGACCAGGCCACCTTCTTCCATTGCTCCATGGTCTAGTTCTGACGCTCACGTGCCCTTTGTAGGCGTGACGCTCACATGCCTGTTGTAGGCGCTTATGGCGGTGGACAGGGTCAGCATAGGCACTCTGTCCGGTTTACGGCTATGCAGCCCCATATTCAGCAAGCAGAGATACGCTGTGTTCTGACACCTTTCTATCATGGCCAGCATTAAGTTTTTCAGCAATTTGTGCTACAGTAGCTCTTCTGTGCCTTGGGCGCCCATGACCCTGTCACCAGTTTTCTGGTTGTCCTTCATTTGACCACTTTTGTTAGGTACTAACCACTGCATACCGGGAACACCCCACAAGACCTGACGTTTTGGAGATGCTCTGACCCAGTCGTCTAGCCATCACAATTTGGCCCTTGTCAAAGTCACTCAGATCCTTACATTTGCCCATTTTTCTTGCTTCCAACACATGAAATTCAAGAACTGACTGTTCACTTGCTTCCTAATATATCCCACCCCTTGACAGGTGCCACTGTACCGATATAATCAATGTTATTCACTTCACCTGTCTGTGGTTTTAATGCTGTGGCTGATCAGTGTATATCGAGAATAGTTTTGGAATCGGACCGTGACTCCCAGAATCAGAATTGTATCGAATTGTGAAGTGCCTAAAGATTCACACCCCTACAATTTATGCTCAGCTTTTTGTACATGATGCACAAAAGTTTGGTTCCATATAGACCTATTGAACAACTCTTGTTTTTTTTTTTTTGTTTTTGTTTTTTTTTTAAACTTTGTTTTTTTTTTTTTAAATAATAATTAACGTGTTTAAATGTAATCAGAGTTCATTCAATTTTTTTTTTTTTTTATAGCCATTTGTAGACAGAGCAGGGTTTGCTGGACAAGATTTCTGGTGCCCAGGTCCAGTACCACAACCACCTTCTGAGACCTTTAGCACTGTTTTAAGTTCACCTATGCATTCAGTTCTATATACAATTTCAAGGACGTAAACAATAACAAAGGAATTAGAATGCTACTGCAAAAGTCTGGTCCTGAAGCATTTCCAGTCATATTTTTAAGCATTTTTAGAACTGTCAAAAATAAAATGACTAGCGCATACTTTTGGAGTCTAGCTAATACAGAACAAGCAAGATATTTGCAAAAACTGAAAATAAACATGAGGTGTCATTACTGGATACTTTAAAGAAGATTCTGAGTCCTCGCATTTTCTCAAAGAACATCAAATGTTCGGGAATATTCGGTCGCTCTTATTATAATCAGTGAAACTGTTCAAACTGTAAGCCCATGACTTTTTAAAAATTTTATATATATATATATATATATATATATATATATATATATATATATATAATTTCTTCTACACTAGCTTTTACACTACAGCAGTCTCACTTCTCTGATGCATTTCATGGGTCAGTTTGTGGTTTGCTCTCTTCTGAATGAATTTCGACAACTAGTAACTAGTAAATGTTCAAGGGACAAAGATGTCACATCTTTAAACTGACAAACAGTCCTTGAAATGGTCTATACTGAACAATTGGTGTTGTGTCAGTCTACTATGGGTTGTTGATGTGCAGTGCAATAGTTATTGTGGCTTTTGTTTCAGAACGTTCCTCTCCCCGGGATAGCATGTCCACCCCAATCTCAGAAGAAAAAAGATCAGCCAGCACTGAAAGACACCAAGATCAATTCTCCCAAGACGATGGCATCAAAATTATCAACGTTCAAGAATATTACAGCAAAGTAATTCCACAGTCATACTCCTGATTTGTGTCTTCGAGCAAATTATTGCATCTCTGTCTTTTAGCTAAAGTACTTAGTGGTTTTGAGAAATTCAAACTGTAAATTAGAGTTTTTTAAAGTAATTACTTTTTTTTTTTTTTTCAGCGTGCCCCGTGGACGCTCACTGGGAATCATTTCATTTATTGGTGTAAGTACTTTTGCTAATGATATTTTACATAGAAAATTACAAGAAAAGGTGCCATATTGAGAATGTTGGCCGCTGTTAAGCAACCCCTTCAGCTGTAATTGTATTCACTATACATCACAGCCTTGAGTGCTTTTATTTTCTTTTATAAAACAATTACTACATAATAAAAATATAAAACGTTATTTTGATATAAATTCCCTAAAAAAAATAAATAAATAATATAATCCCTTAAAAGATAATTTTTATGATACAAATCTAGATATTGTTGTTATTAATATTATTGATTTTTTTAATTTTATTTAAAGTCTAACCAACTGCTCAAAATAAACCTAAAATATGAGTTTATGGAATCTAGTCTACTTCAGATTCAACTGCAATGCTACAATACCATAAAACAACATTTACTCACCTAATACACTACTGGTCAAAACTTTTGAAACACTTGCCTGAAATGTTTCTCATGATCTTAAAAATCTTTTGATCTGAAGGCGTATGCTTAAATGTTTGAAATTTAGTTTTGTTGACAAAAATATAATTGTGCCACCATATTAATTTAATTACAAAACAAAAATGTAATAAAAAAATAAATAAAAAAAGGTTTTTTAAATTGATGACTTGGACCAAATAATAAAGAAAAGCAGCCAATAAGTGCCCAACATAGCACTTCTATACTGTTTAAAAAGCATCCCAGGGTGATACCTCAAGAAGTTGGTTGAGAAAATGTCAGGAGTACATGTCTGCAAATTCTAGGCAAAGGGTGACTACTTTGAAGATACCTTACTTCCTGTACTAACCTATGTAAATTGGTAACAAAAGACCCACCTCTGGTCTTCATTGGCTGCTTGTGAACAGCTTTGACCCACCCTCAAACACTAAGCGGTAGACCAATCACAACAGACTGGGACATCTGACCAATCAGAGCAGAGTATGCTCTCTGAAAGGAGGAGTTTAGAATGAATCCTTTAGAACGGATCATTGTACGAGTCATTTTTGACACTGGGAAAAAGTAATGCTGCTATTTAAATTGAGCAAATTAATGTGTTTTTTGACCTTGGATGCATGTCTATACAAAAATCTATTGTATGAGACCTTTAAAACAAAATTAGGCACGTTTATAAACCATAATATGTGCTCTTTAACATTAACAAAGATTAAAAAGTAGTGTAAAAATATGTATATTGTTCATTGTTAGTTCATGATACCTAATGCATTAACTAATGTTAACAAATGGAACCTGTTGTGTTACCAACTTTTCTTGCATACAAAAAAAAAAAAAAACACCTTACTGAATATCAAACAATGTACAGCACTGTTTTGTTCATTTTCTCTCAGAATAATTGTGGTTTCATTGAACGGGAGGATCTGAAGAAATTTTCGTTTGTCTTTGATGCCTTTTTTGGAATACGATCACACCTGGTGCCTGGGGTTAAAGTGCATTTTACTGCCGTGAAAAATCTGGTGAGTCTTTGTATATTTAATGTGCTAAAATCACTTTTTCTCTCTCCCCCGCTCTCTCTTGATGAATCGTTGTTTATTGAAAATGCTCTAATTTCTGTACTATAACTGCTTGTGATGTCAGGGAAAAGAATGTGCAGTTGATGTGAAAGTGGCCCCAAGAGGAACAGAGGACATTGACAGTACAGTGTATGAAGGCGTTGTTACTACAGCCCTTCCTGATGTGAGTAAAACAGACACTTTAATACTTTCTGTTCAACATGGGACAAGTAGGTGTTATTTCACTTCATGACACCCATGGGTGGGATGTTTGAAAACGTTCGCTAAACTAGCGACCTTACATTGGCACTAAAATATTGAATCGCAAAATATTGCTCTGGTGTTAAGTTTCTGTAGACTAAAACTCCCTCACAACTAATTGTGATGTCTGATTTGCAAGCGAATTATTCTTTTTATTGCGAAACTTTTTTTTTTCTTCAGTAACTGATTTGAAAATCTTTCTGAATGATTAAATTACGAATCAGTCTAAATCAAAATGATTTTTTTAAAATCCGCTATGTGGATCACAATGCACATCACAAATGACTGGAAAAGGTGCTCCGCCGCTACTGAATTTCCAGCACCATGACAAGAGAATGACACTCAAATTGTGAGCTTGAGGTCTGAATTCAATTTGATGAGATGAAAAATAACCTGTTCCGTGAAATAGCACAAAAACAACATGTCTTTGTATTGCATTGTGTGGGGCTGAACAATCCATTGAAATACAATCGAAATCAAGAGATGACCTTATGAATATTAAACTACAAAGGGCTGTGATCTAATCAAGCAAATAGTCTTCACGCGCTGCTCTGCGAGCACTGTTCTGAGAGCACGTGAGTTTGTTCTGTCTGTGCTCCCTCCACGAATGTCATCTCATGCACAGAATAAAGGATGTGTTGCATGCAGTTGAATTTATAGCACTCTAAATTAACTTTAACTGACCACTACAAGTTACTATACAATTACAAATCGAAAATCTCATTACACCAGGTATTTTTGTGGACCGAAGTGGACAAATAACCTGATTAAAACTTAAAAAATGAGAAAATAACTGGCTATATTTGTGATATTGTCTAGGCCTGTGCCACGTACAGTTGAAGTCAGAAGTTTACATACACTTAGGGTTGAAGACATTAAAACATTTTTTAACCACTCCACAGATTTCATATTAGCAAACTATAGTTTTGGCAAGTTGTTTAGGACATCTATTTGTGCATGACACAACTAATTTTCCAAACAATTGTTAACAGACAGCTCGTTTCACTTTTCATTGACTATATTACAATTCCAGTGGGTCATAAGTTTACATACACTAAGTTAACTGTGCCTTTAAGCAGCTTGGAAAATTCCAGAAAATGATGTCAAGCCTTTAGACAATTAGCCAATTAGCTTTTGATAGGAGGTGTTATGAATTGGAGGTGTACCTGTGGATGTATTTTAAGGCCTACCTTCAAACTCCATGCCTCTTTGCTTGACATCATGGGAAAATCAAAAGAAATCAGCCAAGACCTCAGAAAAAACAATTGTGGACCTCCACAAGTCTTGTTCATCCTTGGGAGCAATTTCCAAACAGCTGAAGATACCACGTTCATCTGTAAAAACAATAGTACGCAAGTATAAACACCATGGGACCAAGCAGCCATCATACCGCTCAGGAAGGAGACGCAGTCTGTCTCCTAGAGAGGAACGTAGTTTGGTGTGAAAAGTGTTAATCAGTCCCAGAACAACAGCAAAGGACCTTGTGAAGATGCTGGAGGAAACAAGTAGACAAGGATCTATATCCACAGTAAAACGAGTCCTATATCGGCATAACCTGAAAGGCTGCTCAGCAAGGAAGAAGCCACTGCTCCAAAACCGCCATAAAAAAGCCAGAATACAGTTTGCAAGTGCACATGGGGACAAAGATCTTACTTTTTGGAGAAATGTCCTCTGGTCTAATGAAACAAAAATTTAACTGTTTGGCCATAATGACCATCGTTATGTTTGGAGGAAAAAGTGTGAGGCTTGCAAGCCAAAGAACACCATCCCAACCGTGAAGCATGGTGGTGGCAGCATCATGTTGTGGGGGTGCTTTGCTGCAGGAGGGACTGGTGCACTTCACAAAATAAATGGCATCATGAGGAAGGAAAATTATGTGGATATATTGAAGCAACATCTCAAGACATCAGCCAGGAAGTTGAAGCTTGGTTGCAAATGGGTCTTCCAAATGGACAATGACCCCAAGCATACCTCCAAAGTTGTGGCAAAATGGCTTAAGGACAACAAAGTCAAGGTACTGGAGTGGCCATCACAAAGCCCTGACCTCAATCTGATAGAAAATTTGTGGGCAGAACTGAAAAAGCATGTGCAGGCCTACAAACCTGACTCAGTTACACCAGTTCTGTCTGGAGGAATGGGCCAAAACTCCAGCAACTTATTGTGAGAAGCTTGTGGAAGTCTACTCAAAATGTTTAACCCAAGTTAAACAATTTAAAGGCAATGCTACCAAATACTAACAAAGTGTATGTAAACTTTTGACCCACTGGGAATGTGATGAAAGAAATAAAATTTTGAAGAAATAAAAAAGAAATAAAACTATTATTCTGACATTTCACATTCTTAAAATAAAGTAGTGATCCTAACTGACCTAAGACAGGGACATTTTTATATGATTAAATGTCAGGAATTGTGAAAAACTGAGTTTAAATGTATTTGGCTAAGGTGTATGTAAACTTCGGCCTTACAAACTGGATTACAAAGTTAACGTTCTATAATAATCCAGAGTGCATAACTGTATAATTTGCTAGCGATTGGTTTGTGTGTGTGCTGAACATGCGTGTGTTTCCAGAACGCTCGTGGTGATGCGCACAAGTGTCTGATTGATCAAATACATTTCAAAATTCCGCCAAAATGCCCATCTTGGTGAGGTATTCATGTAAACACAGTTACACTATATTGCCAAAAGTATTCACTCACCCATCCAAATAATTGAATTCAGGTGTTCCAATCACTTCCATGGCCACAGGTGTATAAAATGAAGCACCTAGACATTCTGACTGCTTCTACAAACATTTGTGAAAGAATGGGCCGCTCTCAGGAGCTCAGTGAATTCCAGCGTGGTACTGTGATAGGATGCCACCTGTGCAACAAGTCCAGTCGTTAAATTTCCTCGCTACTAAATATTCCACAGTCAACTGTCAGTGGTATTATAACAAAGTGGAAGCAATTGGGAATGACAGCAACTCAGCCACGAAGTGGTAGGCCACGTAAAATGACAGAGCGGGGTCAGCGGATGCTGAGGCGCATAGTGCGCAGAGTTCGCCAACTTTCTGCAGAGTCAATCGCTACAGACCTCCAAAGTTCATGTGTCCTTCAGATTAGCTCAAGAACAGTGCGTAGAGAGCTTCATGGAATGGGTTTCCATGGCCGAGCAGCTGCATCCAAGCCATACATCACCAAGTGCAATGCAAAGCGTCGAATGCAGTGGTGTAAAGCACGCTGCCACTGGACTCTAGAGCAGTGGAGACGCGTTCTCTGGAGTGACGAATCACGCTTCTCCATATGGCAATCTGATGGACGAGTCTGGGTTTGGGGGTTGCCAGGAGAACAGTACTTGTCTGACTGCATTGTGCCAACTGTGAAGTTTGGTGGAGGGGGGATTATGGTGTGGGGTTGTTTTTCAGGAGCTGGGCTTGGCCCCTTAGTTCCAGTGAAAGGAACTCTGAATGTTTCAGCATACCAAGAGATTTTGGACAATTCCATGCTCCCAACTTTGTGGGAACAGTTTGGGGATGGCCCTTCCTGTTCCAACATGACTGTGCACCAGTGCACATAGCAAGGTCCATAAAGACATGGATGAGCGAGTTTGGTGTGGAAGAACTTGACTGGCCTGCACAGAGTCCTGACCTCAACCCGATAGAGCACCTTTGGGATGAATTAGAGCGAAGACTGCAAGCCAGGCCTTCTCATCCAACATCAGTGTCTGACCTCACAAATGCGCTTCTGGAAGAATGGTCAAAAATTCCCATAAACACACTCCTAAACCTTGTGGAAAGCCTTCCCAGAAGAGTTGAAGCTGTTATAGCTGCAAAGGGTGGGCCGACGTCATATTAAACCCTATGGATTAAGAATGGGATGTCACTTAAGTTCATATGCGTCTAAAGGCAGATGAGCGAATACTTTTGGCAATATAATGTATGTCTAAAGTGAACTTATAAATAAGATAATTGCATTGCATTACTGAAGTGATGTTTTTTAGGTCCTGTATTGTTTTTCAAATCTAAAGTGAAGCACTGTTACACAGCTTACACCTCTTGTCATTGTGTTCGCACCCTCGTCCATGGACTGTGTCATTTCTGCCTTACTTTCAATTTGTAGATTCAGCAAGTGTGTAATTGAGGAATTTTATTAATCGAGTAATCAAATGAAATCGAGTAATCGTGACAGCCCTACATGTATCTTTAAAAAAAATAAAAAAAGGATAAACACTCATTCTGACACATTTTGGTCTAATACTTCCTGAAAAATACACATAGTAAAGAAAATGAGATCACAACTTAAAGCAGGTGATCCTGAATCAAACAAACATGACACTTCCAGGAGTGCCAACACAAATACAGTTGTGCTGAAAAGTTTGCATACCCTGGCAGAAATTGTGAAATTGTATTTAAGGATAGTGATCATATGAAGCCATTTATTATCACATAGTTGTTTGGCTCCTTTTTAAATCATAATGATAACAGAAATCACCCAAATGGCCCTGATCAAAAGTTTGGAAAAGGATATAAAAAGATATCCAAAGCCTTGAAAATGCCAGTCAGTACTGTTCAATCACTTATTAAGAAGTGGAAAATTTGGGAATCTTATGATGCCAAGGTCAGGTAGACCAAGAAAGATTTCAGCCACAACTGCCAGAAAAAAATTGTTAGGGATACGAAGAAAAACCCACAGGTAACCTCAGGAGAAATACAGGCTGCTCTGGAAAAAGACAGTGTGGTTGTTTCAAGGAGCACAATACGACGATACTTGAACAAAAATGAGCTGCATGGTCGAGTTGCCAGAAAGAAGCCTTTACTGTGCCAATGCCACAAAAAAGCCTGGTTAAAATATGCCCGACAACACCTTGACACGCCTCACAGCAGTGACGAGACCAAAATCGAGCTTTATGGTCACAACCATAAGCGCTGTGTTTAGAGAGGGGTCAACAAGGCCTATAGTGAAAAGAATACCATCCCCACTGTGAAGCATGGTGGTGGCTCACTGATGTTTTGGGGGTGTATGAGCTCTAAAGGCACGGGGAATCTTGTGAAAATTGATGGCAAGATGAATGCAGCATGTTATCAGAAAATACTGGCAGACAATTTCCATTCTTCTGCACAAAAGCTGTGCATGGGACGCTCTTGGACTTTCCAGAATGACAGTGACCCTAAGCACAAGGCCAGGTTGACCCTCCAGTGGTTAAAGCTGAAAAAGGTGAAGGTTCTGGAGTGGCCATCACGGTCTCCTGACCTTAATATCATCGAGCCACTCTGGGGAGATCTCAAACGTGCGGTTCATGCAAGACAACCAAAGACTTTGCATGACCTGGAGGCATTTTGCCAAGATGAATGGGCAGCTATACCTCCTGCAAGAATTTGTGGCCTCATAGACAAGTATTACAAAAGACTGCACGCTGTCATTGATGCTAAAGGGGGAAATACACAGTATTACGAACTAAGGGTATGCAGACTTTTGAACAGGGATCATTTCATTTTTTTCATTGTTGCCATGATTTGTTTTAATGATTGTGCCATTCTATTATAACCTACAGTTGAATATGAATCCCATAAGAAATAAAAGAAATGTGTTTTGCCTGCTCACTCATGTTTTCTTTAAAAATGGTACATATATTACCAATTCTCCAAGGGTATGCAAACTTTTGAGCACAACTGTATCTCGGAAATTAAATTGGAAAATACTATCAGATTTCAAATTGGATTTCAAATGGTCTTTTGCGTCACTCTTAATGCGACACACAACGATGACATCAAAAATCGGTGACTGCAGCATGGAACATCACAATATTTACCAGTCTCCTCCGTTGCTGAGTTTTTCTTGTGTGACGGAGGAGTTCTGCACCGCGCCTGGACAGGGCGCTTATTTGGAGAGCGAAATGATGCACCTCCGTTTTTCCCGCATCTGTTTTGAAAGCATTGTCACGTTGGTACACCTACATCGTAACCAGAGCAACCCATGCAGATAGGTTGGTTATGTCTGAACGCGCAAATCTGATTTGATCACTTGAAATTAATAGTGCGGACAGTCTGCCTGAAAAGATCTGATTTGAGAAAAAATCAGATTTGCCTGCAGCCTGAACATAGCCTTAGACTAAAAGTACACCTGTAAAATCTATTTTCTTTTCTCTTTACATCATTATAACTCTCCTAAAATGTACCTCATACATTCCCTTCCAGAGGGACTTTGTTCCCTTCTCACTCAAAGCTCTCCTGCTTGTTAAAGAGTGGCGTGCTGTCATAGCAACCATGATACGTTCAGTTTCCGTTTGTCCTATGAAGTCCGTCTCTTTAAACGAGACTTGTTTAAAGGAGGACACTCGGTATACTGCAGCCTTCAAAGGACGTGTCCTACCTAGAACGCAGCCTTCGAAACGAGACACAGCGCCATGATTAACACAGGCTAACGACTGTGGTAAATTCTGTCATGTGACACTACATTTTTGCTTTAATGCCAATTTTCTCAACAAAGTGTTTCCAAACCAGTTTCCAAACTATGTATCAACATAGTTTATGCGCTAGAGTTAAATGGAAAATTTATGTCAACACTTGTGAGATTTTAGCGATAATTTGCATTTCCATCAGCTGCATCAGTAAACTTTTTGATGCGCTTCACGTTTGTCACAAAAAACAAAACAAAAAAACCTTGGATGGAATCATAGATAATGTAAATACCTGTAAATAGTACAAATTAATTTATTAAAAAAACATGTAACAAAAATAATATATGCAATATATTATCTTATTTATTGATTGAATACATGGATTTGTTTATTTTTAAAAGCTAAAATGTGACCAAAATGATGAAAAAATAAGAAAATATGATTAGTAAAAGTAACATTTTCATAATGAACATAGTTAGAAGTTCCCCTGTGTAATTAACACTATTAGGTGGGATAATTATTTCAAATATAAGCAAAATAGACATTACTTTAACCCATATGATTCGATATCAAATCGAAACTGGAATCGAGAGCTTGTGAATCGAAATCAAATCAGGAAATCCAGGGCTCCAGACTGCGACTAAAAGGGTTGCAAATGCGACCAAAAATAATTAATTGCGACTATAATTTAAAATCTAGTCTTGTGTGAGTTCATATGCGGTTTCGTCAGATATCATCTTGTGAGTTATTGAATACATCTGTAGAGCAACAGTGTGTCTCGCGCCGCTTTTCACCCTTTCTGTTGCTGACGAGCTCGCTGCATGCAACAACAAACCCAGCGCGAGAGAGTCGTGAACAAATTATTCTTTTGAACCGGATCTGTTGCAGGGTTTGAACTCAGGTTAGCAATTTGAATCGGATTCACTTTCTCAGCGAATCAGCCGTAAGTGAACTCACAACTGGGAGTGCAGACATTTCAAAATAAGAGTCCCATGTGTATTTCAGGCTTCTTTATAATTAAAAGTCCCATATTGTGTACCACTTTTCTTTATTGATTGGGATTGAAGTAGCACAATAAACTGCATCTGGGAGTTCATTCAATTTTCATTCTTGTTGTCTCTGTGTCTGGGCCATCTGGTAACAGTAAAGAAAGACTAAGGCAATATTATATATATATATATATATACACACACGCACACACACTACAACATTAAAACCATCTTCCTAATATTGCGAAGGTCCCCCTCGTGCTGCCAAAACAGCGCCAACCCGCATCTCATAATAGCATTCTGATATTATATTCTTCTCGCCACAATTGTACAGGGCGTTTATCTGAGTTACCGTAGACTTTGTCAGTTCAAACCAATCTGGCCATTCTCTGTTGACCTCTCTCATCAATGAGGCATTAGTTGGGCTGTTCAATAATAACAAAAATAATTTGTCAAGAAAATGTTCTGGTGTGTTTTATTCCAAAACGCAGAAAATAAAAGTGCACGTTTGAAGGCAGTAAACTGGGTCTTTAACAGAAAATTCCATGACAAGTTGTAGTTATCCCTTTGTGTCTGCTTGTAACCTTAACAAAAGCCTTTTCAGTGGATTATTTGTGTTCAGAACACACATTCTGTTATCAATAAGTGAATTTCTAATGTTGTCAAATATATTTTATAATTTTCTTTCATATGGTTTCTTTGATCTGATTCAGTTGAATTATATACAGTAAATGCCAGTGTAATCTGTCATGATATAAAAGTGTCCTAAAGACCTGAATATCTCATTCTGTATTTACTAAGGGCAAAGTCAAGGAGCCTAATCCTGGCTGCATCAGGACCATTCTCTCTGTGGATCCCGTTAAACTGCCCTTCGGAAAGCAGGACACCAATGTGACTCTTCTGCTGTATGATCGTGTGGAGTTCCAGTTGCTGACAGATCTTATTACTAGGGAACAAAGAGCCACACACATCAAACCAAAAACACCAGAAACTTTTCAGCTCACTAAGGAAATCAGAGAGATGGTAAGTAGCTCATTATGTCCCTTAGACCTTAAGGTTTGTCTGAAAGTGTAGGACTGGAGTTATCAGACTTGTTTGACCATCGCATGACTTAACTCATATTCATTCATGAAGTGTACTTGACTCTTTGTCTCCATTGGCTTTTGATTTTATATGGACCATGCAGTCAGGAAATGCTTTTGCTTTTCTTTTTTTAGGTCCAGCTACATGTTTATTACACAAAAAAATAATTCAAGAGTCATTGCCATACAACGATCAGCCACAACATTAAAACTTCCTGCCTAATATTGTGTAGGTCCCTCTCGTTCCACCAAAACAGCGCCAACCCGCATCTCAAAATAGCATTCAGAGATGTTATTCTTACCGTAGACTTTGTCAGTTTGAACCAGTCTGGCCATTCTCCATTGACCTCTCTCATCAACAAGACATTTCCATCCACAGAACTGCCGCTCACTGGATGTTTTTTGTTTTTGGCACCATTCTGAGTAAATTCTAGAGACTGTTGTGTGTGAAAATCCCAGAAATACTCAAACCAGCCAGTCTGGCACCAACAATCATCCATGCGATTATCTAATCAGCCAATCGTGTGGCAGCAGTGCATAAAGTCATGCAGATATGGGTCATGAGCTTTATTTAATGTTCACATCAGCCATCAGAATGGGGAAAAAATGTGATCTCAGTGATTTGGAACGTGGCATGATTGCTGGTGCCAGATGGGCTGGTTTGAGTGTTTCTGTAACTGCTGATCAACAAATCACATATCTCTGCACCAGAACATCATAGAGACTTTGGGTTTCTTTCATTTAACTCAGGGCAGCAAGGAGCCTTTTGAGTAACACCTTGGTAACTGCCTAGCAACCAGATGGGGTTACCCTAGCAACCAAGTAACAAATCACATATCTCTGCACCAGAACATCATAGAGACTTTGGGTTTCTTTCATTTAACTCAGGGCAGCAAGGAGCCTTTTGAGTAACACCTTGGTAACTGCCTAGCAACCAGATGGGGTTACCCTAGCAACCAAGTAACAAATCACATATCTCTGCACCAGAACATCGTAGAGACTTCCGGTTTCATTCACTGGACTCAGGGTAGCAAGGAGCCTTTTGAGTATCATCTTGGTAACTGCCTAGCAACCAGATGGGGTTACCCTAGCAACCAAGTAACAAATCATATCTCTGCACCAGAACATCGTAGAGACTTCCGGTTTCATTCATCGGCCTCAGGGTAGCAAGGAGCCTTTTGAGTATCATCTTGGTAACTGCCTAGCAACCAGATGGGGTTACCCTAGCAACCAAGTAACAAATCACATACCTCTGCACCAGAACATCGTAGAGACTTCTGGGTTTCGTTCATTTAACTCAGGCTAGCAAGGAGCCTTTTGAGTATCACCTTGGTAACTGCCTAGCAACCAGATGGGGTTACCCTAGCAACCAAGTAACAAATCACATACCTCTGCACCAGAACATTGTAGAGATTTCTGGTTTTGTTCATTTGACTCAGGGTAGCAAGGAGCCTTTTCAGTGTCACCTTGGTAACTGCCTAGCAACCAGATGGGGTTACCCTAGCAACCAATTTGCCATTCAGAAAAACAAGCAAGGGGTAGGGTTGCATAGGACTTCTTGCAGCTGGCTGTCTATCTGTATGATGTTCCTTCTGTCTGTCTGACTGTAAGACCTTCAAACTTCCAACTCTTCAAACCATTTTAAACTTTCAGACAAGGCTTTGTCAAGCCAACATAAAGTTTGTCTTCAAACTTTACTATCTAGTTATTATTGTTGTTTTATTCCCAGGGTGTGATCATGAACAAGACTGATGGAACCCTGACCATTATGACAGAGACATACAATAACCTGACTGCTTCGGCTGCTGACAGTTTATCTGAAGATGAACTTGACGTCATGGATGAAGTGGAGCTAACTGTTATAACCGTGAGTCTTTTTTTTTTTTTTTTTTGCCAGTACAACACATTTTGGTTTAGTTGATTGCATTCAAAGCTTCATAATAAATGCTTTTGGTTTAAGGTGAACGACACAAAGAAGGCGGTCCGACTCAAAAAGCTACCTGAGGGCTCTGTTACCTTTAATCATCAAGCAAAAAGCAATGAAAATATTTCTGGAGTAAAGGACAACACGCCTGGCACTGACCCTGTTAAAGACAAGGTAGTTTAGGCCATAGTGTTGGCATTGTTCATTCACGACTATCCTGTTAAAGCTGCAGTGTGTAATCTTTACGATGTTTAAAGTACTTTCTCCAATAACACCCCATTTTGTAATTTTTATCTGGAAGTAAGCCATTTGTAGGTTCATTCCTTTAAAAAGTGTAAACACTTTTGTCTCTGTGACACTGGCTACGTTTGCATGTACTCTAATTCTCTGATTATTGCAATAATCAGAGTATAAGGAATAATTAGATTAAGATGTTTACAGGATTTGGGCAAACCTCTTCAATCACAGTTTACATGCTTCTTGCCAATACTCTGATTATTTGCTGAGAAATTTGATGTTTTAATGTTTTTTTCTTATAAAATAATATGACAAAAAAAAAAAAAAAAAGAACAAATATCTTGTTGTCAAAATGTATCTTTAAATTCAGCTTGGCATTAGGAAAATTAGTTAGTCAGTTTGTGAATCTTTTTAAACAATTTATTAAAAGAACCAGTTAATAAGAGTCATTTTCGACTACACTGGATGCGCTGTCTGTTTTGATACACTAAAAAGAATCGTTCAGAAGAGTCGTTTTCGGACTGCACTAGATGCGCTGTCTCTTTTGATACACTAAAAAAAATCGGTTCATAATAGTCACTTGGATAGGAATACACGTGCTTGATGTTGTTGAGTACAAACTCATTTGAAAGATGTACTTGCCATTTTTGTTTTGTGGTATACAGTCTTTTTGTCTCACCATCATTCAATTTAGACTGCAAACGGACATTTACAACTCGAGGAAAATGTTTTCTTTTGCCGTGGGGCTGTCGATTCTGCAGTTGGGGAGCACCACTGCTGGAAAATAGTACAAGAAACTGCTGTTTCACATTAAACCGCGAAGTAAGTGCAGCTTTTGTTTCGTGATGTTTTTGAACCTGTGCTTGAGCATAATATCATCCGTCTGTAGCACTGGCGCAGGCGCACTTTAGTCAGGGTGGAAGAAATGATTAAAGCGTTTACATGCCAGTGTAAAGCGATTAAAATAGGAGTACTCCACATATCTTACTGCGATTATCATTATTCTGATTATTAGCATAATCGCAATATCACAATCACAATATTCTGTTTACGTGAGCAACAGTTTAATCGCAGTATTGTAATCAAACCTCAAACCTCACTGTAATCACATTAAGAAGGTGCATGTAAACGTAGCCACTATCAAAACTATTGTTTGAGTAACCCAACCATGCCGACATAGCAACATCGACTCAACCAATAGACCTTATTCACACTAGCACCATCTTTGATTTTTAATGGGAATGACAACGAGGCTGTGTGGGATAGACTTACCTTCTCTTCATTGGGCTGTACTGCAGTTTAAAGTGTTTTTGGATCATTCCGCAGACAAAACTTTGACAAAATATCTGTCTGAGAACATTCAGTATACAAAGAACTCCAGTCAACATCAGTTATGGAAAATCAGATGTGACCTAGGCACTTTATACCGTTCGTGCCCTTGAAGTGAAGGTAAGTCTATCATTCACAATCTCGTTGTCATTCCCATTAAAAATCAAAGATGGTGCTAGCGTGAAAAAGGTCTATATGTGTGAGTTAGGAGCCAAGCTCTCTGTTTTGTACGACCAATGGCAGGTAGGAGATGTGTTTATTTGAAATGAGTCATCATTTTTGCAATTCCATTTGCATGTTTATTGGAAGCTGGTAACCTCAGAGACTGGTTCTCAAGAGTCAGCTGTCTCCTACGATGTGAGCAGTGAGAAATACGAGGGAACAGTTGTCAAAATCATGCCAAAGAATTCCCAAACCCAGGAAATGAAGGTAGGCTACAAGCTACAAAAAACAATTACTATTCCACTAGATCCTTCAAGCAAAGACTTGGTTATTTTTGCTGTCTTCTTTTATTTTTGCAAAGCATTTTAACATGCAGCTTATTGAAACCATTTATCTAATTCTTGCTCAGCTTTGGATGAGGAAGGTTTTTTTTTTTTTTTTTTTTTATAATTAAGGAAAGGTTTGATTTTCTTTGTTGTTGCTGTTTAGAATGTCAGGGCTGTCTAGCAGTTTGAGAGGTTTGACTTCCTCCATAGCACTTTAAACTAGAAAATTTTCAGGTAGAATTCAAATGGGTTGCATAATTTTGTGGTCTGTGCCGCGATATCAAGTGAAGCCCGGTTGATGATCCCATCTCTGGAGCATGCAATTTGAGGGAAGTCCACACACTCCAGAGATACAGTAGGATAAGGCAGAGCGGGTCATTGCACGAGTTGTTTTGTGTTGGCTTGCACCACACTCAGGCGAAAACTGGGCTTCAATTGTTTTTGTATCAGATGAGAAGCACATTAAGCAGGTTTAAAGTTTCAAACCTGAGATGACTATCATTAAATTGGCTTTGAAATAAATGGGCCTGAAATTTCGCTTGGTGGCTGTTAAAAATGCTTAATGTAGGAAAAATTCTGAAATCTCATTACACTTTCAATAGTTGTATATTTGACTGTTGTATTTTTATCTTGAACTATTGATTGCCTTCTAATTCGATTACTTCATTCACAGTGGTTCATGAGATGAGCAGTTCATTCACTCATAAGATGTCAGTTACCCAGTCTCATACCTTTTACCCTTTTTTCCAGACTTTTTGGCTTTGAATCATAGTTTGTAATTTTGTGATTCGTCTTGGAACTGGTTGCTTTGGTTCATAGCTTATAACTTCTGATTAGAGAATACTAAAATGCCAAGGGAGGAAATTAAATTGGAAAATACTATCAGAACCAAGCACAAGTGGTCACTTTTGTGCTCAATTGAAGTATTTTCCTAGTAAACTAGATATTTGTTAACTTGAGAGTTTTGAGGAGGAAAGTCCCTTTGAGCTCTGTATGATTGCTTGGGAAAGGATGCATGATTGGTTTTGTGAGTATTTACAGTGTAGGAGTTGACCAATGATGAGCTTATTGATTTAGTCTTTTTAGTTCATTGTGCCATGATAATTGAGGCACAATTTTTCAAAGCAGTGGTCGTGCAATTATTTCTTTTTAAGCAGAAGTACAAGCAAGAGCCCAGTTTGGGTCAACTGGTTTCAACAGTGGAGGGCACAGAGAAACGCATATCTTTTAAGTCAGGTGATGTGATCGCAAAAGCCACCATGTTGGTCGGTGACAAGGTCCAGTTCAACATCTCAACCAACAGCGTAACGAAGGAGGAGTGTGCTGTCAACGTGGATATTCTGCCAGACACTTTCCAGGCGGACTCTGAAGAGCAACGAAAGATAGTGAGTTTTTTTTAATTATTATTATTATTTAATTTTTTTGGTGTTTAAGTCATCTGTGACATTCCTACAGCAAGTCGTGAAGGAGCATTTTGGGCAGTTCACACAAGATGTTAAAGCTAAAACATACTCTATGCAAGTACATTAACACAGATGCTTCTTGCTACGCAAGCTCAATTCTGTGCATCGTGCAGTTCGAAATGTATCGGGCTGCTGTATATAATTCAACACAAGTACCCGTTGCATTCTCAGCATTGCCGCAAAGGTATCTATAGTGGACATTAGTGTGACATCTTCTTCTATGGTAAGTTTTCATGACTTAGCAACTGTTTGAAGAGAATCTTGCTGAGGAAGTTAGTTAGCCGATGTTTATGGTAAGCTGCCTGAATAATAAAAGATTGTTTTAATAGCACAGACATGAAGGTAACTTAATCGCCCCCTTAAAGGAATAGTTCACCCCAAAATAAAAATTCTCTCATTTACTCACCCTTATGCCATCCCAGATGTGTATGACTTTTTCATCTGCTGGACGCAAAGATTTTTGCTTTTTGGAGCTTCAAAATTGTGGCACCCATTCACTTGCATTATATGGACCTACAGAGCTGAAATATTATTTTAAAAATCCAAATTCTGGGATGGCATGAAGGTGAGTAAATAATAAGAGAATTTTAATTTTTGGGTGAACTATCACTAAGTATTGCGTTTTGTTACAACACAATAATGCAAGAGCACTATGTTCAACAGGGCCATGCGCTTGGCAAAGCATGCATGTCTGCATTTGCATACCTGCATAATGTTTCTGGCCGAAGTGTTGAATTGGTCATTTAAAAGTAGCTTAGCAATTGCACCATATATTTTTCCAAGGCCAGCATGGCACATTTAGCTGTATAAAATAAAAAATAGTCCAGGGTTTGATCCACTGCACTGTTGGACACAGATGTCATGACCCCACAGACCACATGACCTGTTGTGTAATGAGTCCTCAGCATAGATGTCTTTATTCACCCAGACTACAAAGGGTAAATGTTTTAAGCTAAATAAAACATTTACAATATGACCCTTTTAAAATATGTTTTGTGTAAGGTAAATGTAAATGAACTCTCTGCTTATGACATGCTTCCATCTAATAGGGGTTTGTAGTCAAGCTGGATGATAATTCCGGGTTCATCAAGACGCAACAAGACCCGCAGCTATATTTTGACATGAGTGAGGTCATGGAAGAGACCAAACTCGCTTTGTTTGAGAAGGTTGCATTTACGATAGTATCGGTAAGTTCTCCAATGCAGGAACATCATGATATTTGTTGTTTTACCTCATCATGAAATAAGTATCCAGTATTTACACACATTTGGTTCATGTACTCTTTTTAACAGTTGGATTCGTCCTGCTCAGTATTTTGTTTGTAGTTGTTCATTTACTGGACATGTAGAGGAGAAATTTTGGATGCTGATATGTAAATCCTGAGATCTGATGTAATTTTCATGCTATTTGAAGAATGAAGCAGCTGGAGGGGGAAATCAAGCTGTTAGAATAAGAAGGCTGAAAAAGAACGTCTTCACGTCTGCACCAAAATTATATGCCTTTGGGATTAAAGAGAAGGTGCAGTACAGCATATTTTAAGGGTTATGCTATGGCTTGCACGACTACTCATTTTTAGAAGTCAACTAGTTGGCGTGTCAATATGTCATGTACATTATTTACTATATGCTGCGCAGCATCAATGATAATTGTTCTTTCTGGCAAGTTCAATGCTGTGGTAGAGTGTGTGAGTGGAGAAAATGCCCACGCTACTGAGATGATGATGGTGAAAAATTAAAGCATCCATATCTCCATTTCCAGAGTCATGCTGCTTACTGCATTGTCTTAAACCATGCAAAAAACATGTCTCATTTGCTTAGTTTGCCTTTTGGTGACACTTGACTAGTTTCGTGGTGGTTTGTGAAACTTTTGGCTTGTCAGTGAATTGAACATGGACAATGTCAGATGTACATCATTCACTTTTTTTTTGTGAATGCATGTTATAAACAAACATGTTTCAGGCTACTGTTCAAAACTGATGTCACACAGCTACACTGGGATTCAGTTTGTGGACACAGGAATTTTCCTCCTGCTTTGACCATTGTACAAGCACACCTCACATTGTGATCCACGACTTGATGACACGATCCATCAACCAGCACTTCAACTAGTTGCAGAACTACTCGACTAGTCGTGCAACCCCTAATTTATACGAATGAGTAGTTTACCGATTTAATGATTATTTTTTTATTTTTTTTGCATGGGTTGGTTGGTTGCCTAAAATTTTCCACTACATTTGCTTGGCTGTCAGCAGAAGAAAATGGCCATCAAATTGCTGAAGGATCCAAAAGACTATATCAAAGATGAGGTCAAATCAGGGCACAAAAGCAGTGAATCAATGGATGTAGTGTAAGTAAATCATGAGTTGATCATTTTAGCACATTAGTTGGTTTTTCAAATGTTCTGAAGGAGTACTTCATTTGGGACACCATTGCATTGGCATTGTTTGAGTAAGTCTCCTTGAAGTAATGTACAAAGTATCATACAGGCATTGTTAGACAGGTAGAAGTGTTACTTGTTTGTTCAAGGGGCAATATATCGGATTAATTGATGAGTGGTGTGGTTCACAGCCAAGCCAGTCAAATGTCAGAAATATGATTTGCCATTTCCTCACTTGAAAAGGCCTGTTTACAGCAAGAATGATGTGAAAATTCGCACCAAAACTATTTACACCAAGCATAACACAAGTTTTTATCTGCTTCTGAGTAGAGCTGGGTGATGTGGCAAAAAACTAGAATCTTGATTTTTTTATTTTTTATTTATTTTTTTTATTTTTTTACTTAAGAATGATTCATTATTTTGTTTCTCTCTTTTTTTCAATTTTTAAATGTACTCAAAAAGTAACTCAATCATGTTCTTTATTAGAATGCAAGGCAACCTAGATAAATCAAAGTCCTTTTCATTATAGGTGTGCAAGAAAAATACAAAAAAAGAAAAACTGCACCACACAGGAGATTGTCAACATAGTGTAAATGTACAATAAACTGAAATCTAATGAACCCAGATGTTGAGAAATAATAGTATAAAATACGAAAACTACAAAATACTTCTTAGACATTGTATTTTTTATCTAAACCAAGACTGTCTAGAAAGTTATCTACAAATCAGTGTCTAGAGATCAAGTTTATTGAGAAAGTACTCATATGAGTCATATATATATATATATATATCAAACATTTTGTATGTATAATCATAAACTGCTGCCGATAGAGTTCAGGGCAAGCCCACTAGCGGTACGTGCTGACCAGCGCTGCAAAGTGAAATGATTTACCATTACAATTCAACTCGCAAAGTTTGTCAAAATTATCACTGGCCAAATGTTGGCCAAAGATGCAGTACACTTGAAACACGTCACAGAACATAGCAATAATTAGCGATCTATCTGAAGCATCATGGCAAAAGGAGTGGTGGATGTTTGATTCTCATATTTATAGCCTATCCATATGGTCTGAAGGGAAGTTACGAAGCGCCCTGATTCATTATTAAAGAGTCTAATGGCAGTTGCAAGAGTTCCATGTCTTACACGTTCAGTTCTGGCTTTAATGCATGTCAGATGGTTTTAATCCTGAGGACTGTCCCTGTGCTTTCTGCTCTACTCGGAGGGAGAAGGTCATGCAGCAGATGATCTGTATCATGCATGTCAGTGATAAGTTGTTTTGCAGCCTCTCTTTTCTGCAGTGTAGGAATGATTGTGGGGGTTCCCATTTTTTGTCATAATCTTGATCGCTCTTTTTGTTCTCTTTCCAAGGCCAGCTCTTGTTTTTTTTAGAGCTTCCCACAAAGAGAACACTAAAATATTAGTGTAAAATAGATGGTAAGTCTTCCTGAAGGACTTCCTGAGGGCTGTTTTCATCCAGTTACAAAGCTACACAACCATGTTAGAAGCTGTGGACAAGTATCCATACTCTGTAAATGCAGGATCAATGTGGTATGGTCTACTAAACGCTCAAAAGCTTTTGACATATTAGTCAGTAAAACACGAACTATTGTAGGTTTGCTCAAGTCAGTGCATTCAGATACTATCCAGACCTCTTCATTTTTTTCCACATTGTGTGTTATATTGCAGCTTTAGCTAAAATGCTTTAAATTATTATTATTTTAATCAATTTACTCTCCATACCCCATAATGACAAAGCAAAAAACTGATTTTTGATAACTTTGCAAATTTATTGAAAAGAAAAAACTGAAATCACATTGACAAGGATTCTTCCCTTTGCTATGACACTTGAAATTTAGCTCAGGTGCATCTGATTTCTCTGGATAATCTTTGAGATGTTTCTACACTTTGACCGGAGTCCACCTGTGGCATATTCAATTGACTGGACATGATTTGGAAAGGCACATACCTGTCTATATAAGGTCTCACAGCTGAAAATGCATATTAGAGCAAAAACCAAACTATGAGGTCAAAGAAACTGCCTGCAGAGCTCAGAGATAGGATTGTTTTTAGGCACAGATCGGGGGAAGGCTACAAAAAAATTTGGCTGCATTGAAGATTCCCAAGAGCACAGTGGCCTCCATAATTCTTAAATGGAAGAAGTTTGGAACAACCAGGAATCTTCCAAGAGCTGGCCCTCCAGCCAAACTGAGCAAACGGGTGAGAAGGGCCTTGGTAAGAGAGGTGACCAAGAACCCGATTGTCACTCTGGTTGAGCACATGTGGAGATGTGAGAAACTTGCAGAAGGACAACCATCACTGCAACACTTCACCGATCTGGGCTTTATGACAGAGTGGCGAGACGGAAGCCTCTCCTCAGTGGAAGACACATGAAAGCCTGATTGGAATTTGCATAAAAGCACCTAAAGGACTCTCAGACTGTGAGAAACAAGTTTCTCTGGTCTGATGAAACTGTTGGCCTCAATTCCAAGCATCATGTCTGGAGAAAACCAGGCACTGCTCATCACCTGCGAAATACCATCCCAACGGTGAAGCATGGTGGTGGTAACATCATGCTGTGGGGGTGTTTTTCAGCTGCAGGGACTGGGGGACTGGTCAGGGTTGAAGAACAGCTGAACGCAGAAAAATACAAGGATATCCTTAATGAAAACCTGGTCCAGAGTGCTCAGGACCTCAGACTGGGCAGAAGGTTCACCTTCCAACAGGACAATGACCCTAAGCACACAGCCGAGACAATGCAAGAGTGACTTAGGGACAACTCTGTGAATGTCCTTGAGTGGTCCAGCCAGAGTCCGGACTTGAACCCAATCGAACATCTCTGGAGAGACCTGAAAATGGCTGTCTACCGGCAGTCCCCATCCAACCTGACAGAGCTTGAGAGGATCTGCATAGAAGAATGGCAGAAAATCCCCAAATCCAGGTGTGCAAAGCTTGTTGCATCATACCCAAAAAGACTTGAGGCTGTAATCGCTGCCAAAGGTGCTTCAACAAAGTACTGAGTTAAGGGCCTGAATACTTATGATATTTCAGTTTTTTCTTTTTAATAAATTTGCAAAGTTATCAAAAATCTGTTTTTTGCTTTGTCATTATGGGGTATGGATTGTAGATTTATGTGAAAAAAAAATAATTTAAAGCATTTTAGCTTAATGCTGCAACATAACAAAATGTGAAAAAATGCAGATGTCTGAATGCACTGTATGTGTGGACCGTATGAGAGCATTTGTTGTACTGTACTTTGGTAGGTAAGCGTATTGATTTGTACACCTTTCTACTACTGTGGGTGTTTGTTTTTTGTTTTTTTTTAATTAGCTTTTCTTGTACATTCCCCAAACATGATGTTAGAGATATTGATCTCCAATCATTTTTCTCAGCTAGATGAGGGACTTTTGTTACAGGACACACATTAGTTTCTTTCCAAATTATTGGCATAGTTCCTTCTCTTCCTTATTCAGCCTTTGGTGTATTGAAAACATATCTAACTATAGCGTTTGCTTAAAAAAAAAAAAAAAAAAAAAAAAAAAAAAGCAAAACCTTGATTCCTTGACTTAAAGTACAGTAAATGAAAAAAAATCACCCAGCTCTACTTTTTAGTTTGCAGACCTGAACATAAGCACAACAAACTTAAGTAATTTGCATGCTTGGATGCAAAATATAACCCATCCAACAATACAGATTTCAAATGTTTTAATTCATAATACAAACTGTCTGATTTCCCAGTGAGAAGGAACACAGGAATGTATTGGTCCAGTTTAAAGGCTTTGTGAATAGTTTTTATTTATTTTTTTATTCCAGATCTGATTTTTTACATTTTTTTTTTTATTTTTGTTATATGCTTTACATAACATGTTTAAATAAATTTTATGGGATTTGTCTTGACAATTCTTAAACTTCAGCAAGCCAAACAAGGGAAACGACAAGGCATCACCATCAATAACACATCTGAAGAAGGGAAGTGAAATTAAACAAGAAAAGACTAAACCTAAAGGAGATCAGGCATGGAGCAGAAGCAGGGAAGATAGTCAACACAGGTATAGTCGCAGCAGAAGCAGAGAGAATGGTCGACGCAGGTGTAGTCGGAGCAGAAGCCGCAGCCGAGACAGAGGTAGCAACTACTACAGAAGGTGCAGAAGTTCCAGTCGTGAGAAGAGGGACAGCAGATACAGACACAGCCGTAGTCGGAGCAGAGACCATTCAGACAGATACCGACGGAGTCGCAGCAGAAGCAGAGATAGGAGCGGCCGAAGTGCCAGGAGGAGAAGTCGCAGCCCAGATCACAGAGATGATAGGTATAAAAAACAAGGCAGCAGTAAAGAGTCCGGCATCAAAAAAAGAACCGAAAGCCCCAAGGACAATGTTGGTGATGAATTATTGAGAAAAAGGAGAGAGCTAATGGAGCTCAATGAGTTGATTGCACGCAAGAAAGCTATTGTCGCTATGGAGCAAAATGTAAAAAAAATTGAGCCTGAGGTTGAGATAGACAATGAACGTGGAATTAAAACATTTGATTATCAACATGTGCATCGGGATACCATGTGGATGCCTGACCTAAAACCAGTCAAGTCCATCTTAAAGAAACAGTCTGAACTTCCAGATCCTCAATCTCAGGTTTGTTTCAGCTCAGACAAGTTTCTTTTTTTTTCATGTCCTACCTTCTATATCTCACTCTGTCTCTTTTATTCTTTCAAAGGCTTCTACAAGCAAGGAAACTGCTGCTTTTGTAAAGAGTGAGAGTCTAGACATACAAATGGGATGCCTTTTGAGTGCTTTTGACTTGAATGTACCCATCTACTCCAAATTTAAAAGTGATTCTGAGAATAGTTTGACCACTAAAGGGTCTGATAAAATACTGTTACCTCAAAGTGAGGATCCAGAATTGGTGAGGAAAAAGAAGCAATTAGAAGAACTAAGTGAGTCAGTAGCACGCAAAAGAGCGATAATTGCCATGGAACAGAAGACCAAAGCTATTCGAGATGCACCTGCAATGGAAAAGGAATATGAGTTTGACTCACACTCATACGACCAGTTTGTAATGTCTAAAGAGAACTTATGGAGCTCTGACATAAAATCTGAAGTTCAGCCGAAAAAGTCAATTTTGAAGAATCGCTCCGAGTTTCTTAGCTCTCAGGTTTGTATATCCAGATGTTGGATAAGGTTAGTACTCTCTGCTGGAAAAACAAAACAAAAAACAAAAACAGGTTAAACCAGATTAAGGTGGTTTTCTCAAGCATGGTTGCTGAGTTGTTGCTGGAAACTGTCTAGATTTTGGTCCCCAACAGTTTAGCCAAGATGGTCTACAAGGTTGGCCCCATCTGTTGGCAGTTCAGTTAATGTCCTGAGGCCGGATTCACGAAACGTTCTTAAGAAGAAAATTCTTCTTAACTACTATTTTATTCTTAATTTCTAACTTAGCTACATTATGTAACTTTTGGACCTCTAGTGGTTAAAAAATAAAACTGCATGCGTCTTGCGGAAGAACATTATTTTGGTTGTGGTTCGGCTCTGCTCCTCTGCGTGGATGAATGTGGTTCGAGGCACACTGGATACAGGACATCTTATCAGAGTGAATGGACAAATAAAGAAAGAAAAGATAAGACGGATATCCAAAAACATGTCATCTGAGCAGGTAAGTGCCATATCTTATGCTGTTTTTTGACTTATTGGAAACACTGATGTTTTGAAATAAATGACGTTACAAAAGTTAGGCAACGTTCGTTACATTAGACATAATGATTGGTAGTCTGATTGCTAGTCTGAAGGACAAACGTTGTAAAATTTTTATAACTGCAGGATATTCTGGCCAAATAGACCATGGTAGTAACTAATTTATAGATTGTCATTATACCAACCAGTGGTCAACATAATTTCAAGACTCACATGTCCTTGGAAAGCCTAGGACTAAAGGATTTATTTATATAAATTATTGCCGTTATAAAGAAAAATACACATGTGTGCTAGCAAGTGATAAGTTCTTCACCAATTACAGATAGACGTGTGTGTGTGTGTGTGTGTGTGTGTGTGTGTGTGTGTGTGTGATTACACAACTGTACATAAACCATATCAGTAAAATATCTTACCTGTTGAGTAAGAAAAAAGCCATCTCTGGGTCACTTTTAAATCCTTTCAGATCTCGGAGTTGTCGCCACTTCTGAAAAGCCAAGCCGATTTTGATTCAGGTTTTATTACGAACTCTGTCGCTTTCCTTTTTGCTTGTAGACTCTGCTCTGTTCAAGGTTTCTTTGTTTTTGCAACCGGTGATTCTCTGGAGGTTTGCCATTTTGAATGATCCATGGTCAATTTTTCTAGTTCATTGTAACAACAAACTTTCAGTTTCAGCTACTCCCACACACACGCTACAGTAGCCGGACCTTATTTTCTCTGTGTACGGATATGACGTCAACACACACGGGCGAATGACGTATGTATGCGATTTCCCGCGAAATCCGTCCTAACAACTCTAAAATATTTATAATTATTATAGGTTTATCAAAGTGTATTTGGGTAAAGACATGGTTTGGAAGATGGATTTTGTTGCACTCTCTCATTAATAACAATTTGTTATTTTTTAGCAAAAAAAAGTTACATAGTGTAGCTTTAAGAAAAAAGTCCGAAAAAACGTAAAGTTCTTATCTTTTTTTCTTAAGATTGTTCTCAAGAAAAAACTTAAGCAGCATTCAAATTCTTGAAAAAGTCTTTCTTAACAATTGTCGTAAAAAACATCTTAAATTAAGATCACAGTTGTCTTAAATTCTAAAAGGTAAGATGTTTAATGAATTAAATGGGTTGTTTTAAATGTGACGTGTTCTATCATGTTGAGTGTGAAGTAGCAATGGGCCGTTTATGTAGAAATGTGATTTAGACAAACATGTTTCTGTTTTGTGACTAATGATATTTTTATTTTCAGCTTTCAAACCATGTAAATTTTATCACCAAACAATTAATGTTATTTTGAAGCTTCTTAATGTGGTGACCAATCATGCTTATTCAAATGGATGCGCTGCATTTAGCACGCTCTCTCCGCGATCTTTAGAGATCATAGAAACACAATAATTATAACATTAGTAAGCTGAGACTTTCTTTTTATCCCCCCCCCATCCACATCCCTATCGGAGTTGGGCACCGCGGAAACAGCCTCCGCCATCCTTTCCCATTTACCCGCCTCTTAATTTCTGACGTAATATTATTATCAAGCTTCCCAAGGAGAATTTTTCCTTGCAGTAATTTCCTCAACAAGAACCTCTTGTCTGATAAAGTTTTTATTTTCCTCCATGACAAATTAAAAGTTATCAAATGGTTAGCAGCAAGTAAATTCTCCTATGATGGTTAATGTCGTTAAACTAACACATCTCACGCACTTTATATTTTTTTTAAATGACCGTGAGGTGCTTGGCTTGCTACTTTAAAAAATAAAAATAAAAGGTTAATAGATAAATGTATCAATATGATTTACCAGTGTTGAAGTACTGAATTTGTTGTAGGCTATTAGACAAGGCAAGCCCATTAGCAGGCTGATCAGACAATGTCAAAGCCTGTCTTTTTATTCTTTAGAAAAAAAGATATTCATAAGAAAATATTTGAGAACTTAAGAATTTTTCAAGAATTGCAATTAGGAACATTCTTACGAACTTCTTATAATTTATCCTAAGAACTTTCTTAATGTTTTTCTTAAGAACATTTTCGTGAATCCGGCACCAGAAATTACCAGCTTTGACCAAATAGAAACCATGTAACACCTTCCACCATCTGAAGCTGGTTTTAACTTGATTTTCCAGCAGGGATATGAAGAATACATGAAGCAAAAATTAGCAAACCGTTTCAAGGAAAAGCCAGTTGTTAGTACCATTTAATTTGTATTATAATTTGTATTTTGCATTTTATATTTGCAGAGTAACACAACCTCAGCTGATGAGTATGGTCAACCAAGTCAAGATGATTCTGCTTTTACAAAACCACCCTCTCAATCAACAGCAGCTGCTCTGTTAGATAGGTCCTCAAATCCACAGCCTGTTCATTCAGATACTTTGGGCTTATTCAACAGGCTCTTAGAGTCTTCAGCAACCTTGCGTGTGGCTGAACCTTCCCCTTTTAACAAGGCAGTTGTCCCACAGTCAGTCACGCAAGCATCCGATTTAAGATCTGTACATGACTCTAAACCTTCCAGAATGTCCAAACGTTACAAATCTCAAGATGACCAGCACAGGGCATCATCTCATCAGACTCATGACCACTCCCATAGCAGTAACCCTTCTACAAGTCAGGCCGCACCTTCAGAACAAAAGTGCAACCTTACAACACAAATGGAGCGCTTCCTTAGTGCTCTCAACAAGGCAGACTCCAGTATAGTAAGCTCATTGTTTCAAGAGGCTAGAAAAGATCTGGCATTAATGGGCACCCAGAAGGCCCCTCAACCACACTTAGATAGCAATATTCCTTTCATGGATGAGTTATATGATCCTTTTAAGGAAAACGATGATGAGGATCAGCCTCTCTTTATAGGGAGAGGTGGGAGTAAACATTTTGTCCGAGAACAAATTAAAAGCCCTGTGAAGACTGAAACCCGTTTCGATGACCTCAGAAAAGATGACCTCTTGCCTCGTGAGAGAGCTGTAAAGGATGGTAGTGACACTTCTTGGCTTTTTGGAATGCAATATAATGTAGAACCTACTGCAAAAGCTGAGAGTAAGAAACCCTATGGTCATCAGTTGGTTGCAGATAATTGGAACATGCATGAAGAAGATCCAAATCGCTTCAAGCGAAGGAATCATTATGAAGGGGACACTGATTTGTATGTAACAGAAAGCAAACGTTATGCTGATGACGACAACAATCTCTATAAGGAGCATAGTCAGTCTGTTGAATACCAGAATGTCCATCCAAATGTCCAGCACTCTTACGTACAGGACAGTGAGATGCCTGATAGCAAGTTTAACAAAAGCATAGCTTTTCAGCAGACTGAAGAAAGCAATGAAGATAAAGACAAAAAGGCAGAGCACTTTGAAAAAATTCAGAGTCTTCTTCAAACAGTTGGACTTCATCTAGACACAGCAGAGGTTAGCAAATTGGCAGATAGGACAAAAGAGCGGTTGTATGGTAAGACGATAAAACCTCATAGTGCATCCTTTGACCAAAAAAGGGAGCAATCAATGAGTGGATCAGAGCGAAGGGGTAGAAGTAGGGCAGGTTCCTCGGACTCCGATGGCTTCCGTTCTGTTTCCCCAGCTCAGTCCTCTAATCGTAAGGTTTACATGAGCTACAAGGACTCTGTTAAATACAGAGATGAGCACAAAGTGGAAGATGTAGACCTAACTGGCCTTAAAAGAACCGTCATGAACTTGAAATCAACAAAAGGCACACAAGAACCTTCCAAACCTTCATCTGAGTCGACAACAGTTTCTGAAGTTTCATACCAACCTGCATCCACATATGGTATATCCACAGCTCAACCTGGCAGTTCCCAGTATGCTCAAAATTCCACCATTCCCACTTTAACGTCACAATATTCCTACCATAGTAATGAACAAAATCTTTGGGGTTCTGCCTCTGCTTTGGATAGCAGTCAGAACACTAATTTGCAGTATCTTGCATACCCCTATGGCTTTGTACCTCCACCCCCTAATCTATGTTATGCCAGTGGTTTGCAAGCAGTGGCTCAACATATGATGTCTGCCTATAGTTCATACCCTACACAAATGGGCAATCCTTATTCTGTGCCCCATCCACTCACCATGCCAATTCCCTATGGGCCCCCACCTGTCTCCAACCCTCTCCTCCTCTCTTCCACGAATTTGTCGTACCCTACCCTACGTGCTGGTCATAACCTAATTGACATAAAGACACAACCTGTTAGGTGTCTCAAAACAATAGAAATGACAAAAACAGTGAAAATGGAAGAAGTAATTGTGTCAGTTAATTCTAAAGCAAAGCCAAAAAGAAAAGCGAGAAAGAAAAAGAAAGCAATGAACACTCAAGCAAATAACAGTCCAGCAAAAAGTTTGCAGGAGGCGGCAGGGATAAAACTGGTTTCTACCATAACCGAGGATGACATCAAGGCTAAACAGAAGAAACGGGTATGACGCCTTTTCACAAGTGGAATCAAATGATTTTCTCTGATCCTTTGTTTGGTGATCCTTAATGTTCATGTTATGTGTAATGTTATTTTCATGTTACACTTGTTTGTGATTCTGTGATGTGTCAAATTTCAGAGCACATCCAAGGACATTGCTGCCATGAGCTCATTGTTTTTAGTGATTAATCTGTTTTCTGTAATATTCTGTACTTGTGAAAAATCTATTGAATGTTTTATCACCATTGTGTCAATGAGAGTTTTGTTCTTTTATAATTGTGGTCTGGGCAGCTTGAACAGTTTAACCAGAGAATGAAGCTGAAGAAAGAGCAGCAAATGGAAGCCCAGCGATCACGTGGACAAAATCGGAATTCTGCACCAGGTACCAGTATTTCCAGGTCCTTTAGGTTGAAGCATTTATTCACTTGTAATTCTACAGTGCAAGCGTCTTTAAACGTTACTCACCTAATTTTTTATTCTTTTGTCTTATGAGCAAGATTATTGCCTTAGTCTTTTCTTTTTCAAGGAACAGCAGTTATTTTAGGTCATATTAGGGATGTTATTAGATCATGACAAAGCTTTTTAAGAAACATATTACCTTAAAATGAGCTGGGGTTTTTTTAGGAACATTTTAAGGTGGCAACATGGCAGTGTCCCACTAGCCAACTGAAAACTCAGTTTTGGTAGGTGATTTCACATCATATGACTTTTTGCTGAAATTTTACCCGTTTCTGTCAGAGGCTTGTCACACTCACCTATTAAGAATGGAAATGGGATGACAGACTAAACGACTGTCTCTGACATTCCTCTCTAATTTCCTGTCAGGTGTTGGCTGAATTGGGATGCAATTTATAAAGTAACTTAACCCGTGACTCAGTAGCAAACTTTCAGGGCCAGCAAAGCCTTTATTTACCTATGTATTTTTTATGCATTCCTTACCTGCTTCTGTCTGTATGTAGACTTCATCAGCACACAAACGAATAGTGACGAAAATATGAAAGAATTTATCCAATAAGAATTTATTTACATTTACAAGCAAAGTGTGAGTCTGGGCTCTACCCCTTAGGGTCTTCAGAATTTCCAGTGAATCCCTCAACAGAACAAATGGATTTGTGTCTATTGTCAGATATTTATATTCTTCAGCTAATCAAATTGTTTTGTAACTGGTGGTTGTAGTCTTTTAGATACATTCATGCCAAGGCCCTCTAGCATTATGTGATATACTGTATATACGTAATTTGATAGCGAAGAGATGTTTTGTCGAATTTATTGAACAGGAAATGAGGTGTGATTTTCACTCCAAATAATCATTGGTAAGTCTTTCTTTTTTTTGTTGCGAGATTTCTTTAATTCTTTTTAATTTGTTTAATTAGGGTTTATTTAAGTTTAAACTAGGCTGCCGATCGCCTGTTAAATCTGTTAATGTGTTGATGCGATTATAATATCAAAACAAATGTTTTTTTTTTTTTTTTTTTTTTTTTTTTTTTGGACATGAGAGTAAACCTCTTACTTAAATTTATTGATATCAGTAATGATGATATCATTAACCATTGGCATTTCCACTTGTGCATGGTTTGGTTCGATTTTAAACCATTTCTGGCCTGGAATTCTAAGCATGATTTGCTAACTGTACTCAGGATTGAGAACCGTGCCGGTGGAATGCCTGTAGTGACATGGTGACTCATGATCGTTTATCTGCCCAGTCCATTTTTAATCCTGAGTTCGCAGCACCGCAGTGGAAAAAGAAACCGTAACTGTGCCAAAGAACCTGGATCTGTACGAAACGGCGCGGTTCTGCAAAGAGAACCGTTTGGCCCAATGTGGAAATGTGCCTAATTATGGTAAGCTTTTTTAATGACGGTCCATACTCAGTGATTGAGATTTAGCTCTATTATGGAGTGTCCTTTTCATTGTGAAATTGTTTTGTTAACAGCATGAATCACATTGAAAGCAGACTTTTTTTAGTTGTCATTTACGGGCTTGCCATAGAACATGTTCATGAGTAGTTTCAGTGAAAAAAAGATTTACACAAAAAACAAACTGTTGTGCCTCCACTTTATTGTATTAGTCATATAAACCCATGGAAAACCTTGGTTACACAGTCACCAAGGATAACAATTGCCATTTGTGATAGGTGGCTTTGCATTTGTGTGGGAAATAGTTTGGATCAGATCAGATTAGGAGAGTTGCTTGTCAGTTCTTCATTGTGAGATGCTTATTGGTCACACTCATGGCCTCAAGAAGTGAAGTCCCTGGGGCTTTTATTGTCAATCTGCTGAGAGATGTGGCAGTGTGCACTGCACCTCTGATTCTTGAACGACAATGTAAATGGTGCCTTACAAATAGGCTGAAAAGCTGAAAAAAATACAAATAAAAAACAGCTAGAGGGATGCTGCCCTTAGGTGTGGAGCTTAATTGGCTCCTTGTATAGCAGATCTACAAATTAGACATCTAGATTAAGAACAGTTGTAGGAGTGTTTGTCTTTTCTCCTCGTGGTTGCTATAATGTGTGGTTCTCTCTCGGTGGGGCACGTGGTGAGTTGTGTGTGGATGCCGCAGAGAATAGCGTGAAGCCTCCACACACGCTACGTCTCCGCGGTAACGCACTGAACAAGCCGCGTGATAAAATGTGTGGATTGACAGTCTCGGACGCAGAGGCAACTGAGATTCATCCTCCGCCACCCGGATTGAGGCGAGTCACTACGCCACCATGAGGACTTGTTAGGAATTGGGCATTCCATATTGGGGAGAAAAGGGGAGAAAATCTCACACACACACACACACACACAAAAAAAAAAACACTTTTCCTTTATTTTTTGTCATTAACATATGTGTCTTAATTAGATGATGCTTGTAGGGATTAAGGCCAAAGTATACATTTTTATTCTGCGTGTCGGTACGTATCATGCCCAATGCACATTACACAAGTATCAGCATGGTACTTATGGACTGTACTTGTGCAGCATAGTTTTGCTAGACCAGGGACAGTCTGCGTCTTTGCCCATTGCCTGCTTGTGCACCTGATGTTGGAGAGTGTACTTTTGGAAAGGCTGAGCACTCGGACATGCGCAAGATAGAATGTGGAAAAACGAAGTATACTATAGCCTTTAGGATATATTGTTGTAAACATCATGTAGAGCTATGCTGCCCTGTGTACACCATGGGTACACTAACATGAAGGTATGTACACTGAAACAGAGAAAAATGGCTTCAAAATATTTTGATTGTCCAGCCAAATGTATTGTACATTTACACATGGTAAAATTTTCTTATGAGAGTACATGGCAATAAAAATGTTATTGTTATGTAGCATAAAAAAAAATAATTAAAAAAAAAACGGATAGAATCCAAAGGCAAAGCGCAGTATCTGCTTTGAAAACACAACAGTGCCAAGCCAGTGTGCCTTAAATTCACTTACTGTGGCTTTTGTAGGTACTGCAATTGTCACACCTCATTTTCTCTGAATCTGAACATAGTTGCACCAAACCATCTGTCACAGGACATTGTTAATTTTGACAAAATCTTTGACCATTTTGGCAAAAAATGTGTAGTTACTGCGTTTTCCCATGTCATGACATGGTGGGTTTTGTTAGAAAATGTACCATCCTTTTAAAGCCTGTTGAGGTTAATGTACACCCTATTGTAACATATTTACAGGTACAAGTACCCCCAGTGAGAAAAAAAATGTGTGGATTTGTGGCCACTCTCTGGTGTTTTGGGCTGAGAAGAGGGCTACCTCCCCTGAGTTCGGTATGCAGTTGGGCATGCACCCAGACAGCGTACGAATCTGGTGGAAGGGTGTGCAGGGCATGAAGTGGGAACAGCTCTTGCCTTTACTGCTCCAGCTCAAAGACAACTGGCCCAAACCTGACGTGCTTATAATCCACTTGGGGGGAAACGACATCAGCACAACCGCTCCAGAGGCCTTCATTGAGACTGTGAAGAAAGACCTGACCTCAATGAAGAGCATATTCCCTGAATGCCTGCTGGTGTGGTCCAATACCCTTCCACGACAAACCTGGAGGGGTTCAGAAGATGGCAAAGAAATGGACATCATACGCTCGGCCATCAATGACAGCATACATCAAATTATGACTGAACGTGGTGGCTCTGCTTTGAGCCATAACAACATTAAGCCAGATTTGGGACTTTATAGACCAGATGGTGTTCACCTCTCTGGTAAAGGCATTGATACCTTCAATCTGAATTTACAGGACTTTCTGGAGAAGTGGGAAAGTGAGACTGAGACAAAGATGGAGACATCTGACCCATCTGTTTAAAAAAAAAAAAAAATGAAATTCCTGAAAATGTCATTTGTTTTATTCTGCTAATGCAGATGCCACTTATAAATTGCCATTTCTGTCTTGTGATTGTGTTTATTGTTGTTCTTTTGTAACTTATAAATGCATTGTAATACAGCCTAGAATGAAATGTAATCTGACTTTTTTTCTATGCATGCAAACATTTTGTTCATCTGTTAGATAAAGTTTTTACATACTTTGTTTTATGTATTCAGTTAAGTATCAAATAAAAATGAGAAAATTTTATCACTTTACTGGACAGTATGTGCTTTTTAATTAAGATTCTTCTTTTATAATGAGATTTTGCAAATGTAAAGGGATTGTTTTGAATGTGCAACTTAGTTAAAAAGGCCTCTCAGTAGTTGCCATTGGGGGGGACAAACCGTTATTAATTATTTAGATAATTCAAACCAACACAACATCTCAAGAACTGGAGAGGTAAGTTTGTACATTGTTCAGGGCAGTGCTTGTTTATTGCACATACAGGATTGATAACACCTGTCGTTCATAAAGTTATACACATCTATTGTGTTTCATTCATTATTTTGGCTAATGCGATTAAGCTTTCGCTATACCAAAAAGTGTAGTACTCTCTGCTCTGTTTAACATTTTACCATGTTTAAATCCATTCTGCACGTTTTTCCCAAAATCAGTGCAGAAAATGTAATCAAAAAGAATTTGTCTATTTAAAAGTGCACTCAGTAACTTTTTTTTGTCTGTGTCATTTGAAACTACAATGACACCTAGCAGTGTGGATGCAGCATAATTCAAAAGGTGCCATTGTTGAAATTAACTTTTCACAGTAATGAATTTAATCCAAGAGTTAAAGTGTACAATAACAGGGTGGTTACTGAGATTGAGTAGTGTTCAACAGATCATGTGATCATAACATTGCAGCCCTTATTAGGGGAACCTCTCCATGTAGAATAAAACGGCTTACATTAGGTTACTGATATGACTGGAATCTTCATCTCATGTGTTTATGATTTAATACCTATGTTTCCAGTTTACTGGTACTGGACCTGGTCACTTCAATTACAAGTGGAAACCTCAAAAAGAGAGATGAGAAGACATTAAATGAAGCCAGTGAGTTTTTTTGCCCACGTATACATCAAGAATCTTCAACATGCTCTAAAATACATGCAGTGTGGACAGTATGGACTTCATGGCTGCAATTGTGTGATGACCAGTATGGAGTTATGTAAAGTAGACCTTATCTACTTCACACTTGGATTCATCAGATACGTTTTTTTTATTGACTATGAGCTGCTCTTTTTGTTGAACTGATGTCTTCTGTGTGATGGGATTCATTGCCACTACACCTGCACACCGATTAACTGTATTAAGAGTTTGTACAAAGATGTTGGAAAAATGTACAAAAAGTTCTGTATAAATTAATATCTAAATACACTTAATTATTTCTGTCCTAGCATTGGTACACTTATAGAATGTCCTTTTCAGCACATTTATTGCTTTTATGTAAATAAACTGCCACACTCATCCATTAAGATGATACACTTACAAATTCAGTGTAAGAATCATACAAATTCTATCAGCACTAATATGCTTCATTTTGACAGGAAAAGTTTTGAACATAAAGCAGTGTTGCAGAATGGGTTGTTGAAATTGTTCAATAAAATATGTTTTAATAAATTATTCTGACTTATTCCATTTATGTAAATTAATTTTCTTTGGATTGCAAGTCACATTAAGCTGAAATTTCTTCTCTCCATTTATGTCATCTTGTTTATTATTTTACAGATAACACTATTTTGACTTTGTTGGTGGCAAATAAATATCTTGTTTTTTCTTTCATGGAGATGTTGGACAGTGACATACAGACACCAGTGGATTAAAAAATGGGTCTTGGAACTGTCCTGACAACACTGCTGAACATCTTTGGCTGATTTTGGGATCATACATGGCATAATATTAACTTTAAATGTGTACTCGAAGAGGTTTAAAAATAAAATTATATGTGTACTTGAGTATCTAGTGGACTCCCCCAAAAGTCTCTATTATCGTAATAATTTGAGTGAAGAGCTTATTATTATTATTATTATTCAAATACATTTCTTAGTATGTGGTATGTCTCCTTTTTGCTTACACAAGCATGGCATAATGTTGATTTCCACAAAAATTCATTTTTGACTTGTCCCTGCTTTTTAAAAAAAAAAAAAAAAAAAAGCAAAAATCAAGGTTACAGTGAGGCACTTACAATGGAAGTAATTGGGGCCACTTTTTGGAGGGTTTCAAGGCAGAAATGTGAAGCTTATAATTTTATAAAAATGAATTCTGTTAAAACTCATGTATTATTTGAGCCGTAAAGTTGATTGATTTGTCATTTTGGGGTTTTAGACATTGCATCTTCATGGTAACAAAGTTGTAAAATTGGCAATAACTTTACACGGAAATTGTTAGTAAGTTATTTTATCACACTAAAATCATGTTTACATGCATATTCTTGATGTCTTGTGGCAGATTGGCCCAATTCACTTCCATTGTGAGTGCCTTACTGTAACAAACATCATTACCATTTAGATGCAATGTCAACAAACCCTATAACGGCTGTAAAAATGTCTATTTAATCGACTTTACAGCTCAAATAACACATGAGTTTTAACAGAATGTAAGTGTTTTTATAAAATTATAAGCTTCACATTTCTGCCTTTTAAATATGTGCATTTATTAATTTATTTGTCAAGTAGTTTTGTAATAGGTTGAATAATGAGGAGAAAGACGATACTTTTTACACAGAATAAACAGACAGAACTTGACACAAACGAGCTGGATTTCAGCTGTTCAGCAATTTATTTCTTCTCACATAAATAATTGTGTAATTTCAACGCAAATAAATATTTTATGTTCAT
The DNA here is from genome assembly GCF_019703515.2 of Myxocyprinus asiaticus. Lineage (NCBI taxonomy): Eukaryota > Metazoa > Chordata > Actinopteri > Cypriniformes > Catostomidae > Myxocyprinus > Myxocyprinus asiaticus. Next base: position 9,814,540 of record NC_059366.1, read on the forward strand.
GTATTTAATTATTTGGTTACTAGCCGTGTAATAAGTGGGATAATGTACAGTCAGCCGGTTGCTATCGCAAAATAAACCCCTTCAGGCTGATACAAGAGTCCTCCACATCGCATCAGGTTCCTGAGCACCGTTGCACTTTATTTTGCGATAACAACTGGCTCACTGTATGTTATCCCTTATATAATATATTCTGTTATATTTTGGTGTTGTATTTTTTTATATATCAAAGAGATGATGCAACAAATGATAGAAAGGGATTCATTACTTCCACGCTGAAATTTTATGAGACTCAACTGGCTGTAAAACCATTGAGCTACACATAACACAAATTACACATAAGCTACACAAAAGTATTTTCTCAGGCACTTAAGTCTAAATAGCCGTAAAACGTACAGAATTTCCATAGCAGTCAACACCCAAATGTCAATAAAAATAAACTGTTCAGGTGTTGTACTTGCTATAGTTTACTTCCATGTTGCTTCGTCAAATGTAAATCAAGTCAATCACTGAAAAATCAGTGCCACTTTGAGTTACAAATAACAAAGAAATGTGTAATATGCATATAGGATGCTGATGATTCACCACTATTGCGCAGAAAATCGACACGATATGGTAGTAATTTTTATGAATATGGCACTCGCCTTTTTTTTTTTTTTTTTTTTTTGTGCCTATTTTATTTATTTGCCATTTGTCTTTTTATTATTATTATTATTATTGTTATTATTGTTATACGATTCATAAGCGAAATGTTGAGAAATACCATAAGATTTATTTATTTATTTTTTTTTTGATGAGGTAAAGGAACTAAACTAAATAAAGACCCGAGTTTATGCATTTAAAGGAGCAATATGTAACATTGACATGAAGCGTTTAAAATGGGTACTGCAGTCCAAATGTTTAAATATTGGAGAGTTGTCTCCCCCACACCCTCCCCAGACTCCAAGCTCACGCGGGTTGCCAGGGTGAGGACACGCAACAGGAACGAGCAAACTGACAATGGCAAGCGACGAGCCTTAGAACTACTGTAAGTAGTGATCAGCTAATGTATACTTTTGCATTGTTTTTATTGTTTGCAAATTATAAACCAGCTCGTGTGGATTTTTTTATGACTCTGTCAATGTTAGCTAGATGGCTTTCATGGCTGCAGCTTGCTGTGTTTGCCGGCTAACTTGTTTCAAATCTGGCAACCCGGGGTGTCGAAATACTCTTGGGATATGGGCAGTGGGCGGGATCACATAGGCCAAAACACAAACAGAAATTCCGGCCCGGAACGGACATTTCAAAGTAGAATATGCTAGCTATAGCATTGTTATCGGAGAAGCCAGTATTTCAACTTAGCATGATTACTTAATCTCTGATAACATATTATGATAATTTTATGCTTTAGTACAGTAAATGTTACATATTGCACCTTTAAGGGATAAATATATATGTTCCTGTATGTGTTTATCTTAATATTGTTGACGTAATTCTCTTTCTGAATCGGTGGATTTTCAGCTCTGCCATGCGGTGTTGATCAGAGGAAACGCATATGACGCGGTGTCACTGCATCTCATTGGGTTATCTTGATGTGTCGTCATATCCTGCAACCGTAGACCTGACGGAGTTGTTCGTGCTGAGTTTGTGCGATGAATGTAATGAACGCTCTGAGGTGAAATCTGTGCATGCACATTTATCTGTTGCAGGAAAGAGCGGAAGGACTCGATCCGGATATAGAGTGAGCTGTTAAGCGTCGTGATGTATCGCGGTTCTAGGCCGCACCGAGGGGGCTATCATCCTCCGCCGTCTCGTGGCTTCGATCCCCGAACTGGGCCTGGTCATCCTCCCGATCAGTACCGGCGCCCGTCCCCGCGGAGGAGGTATTCATCACCCGGAGCAAGAGATCCGTCTGATGAGTATAGAGGAGGAGGGAGACCTCCGAGACCCTATGGGGTATGCAGGAAAAACAAAACATTGCTCTTCTAGCTTCATTTACCAGCTTGTTTGCATACTAACAATGTTGAATTAGCCTGGAGTTCAGTGTAAATATTCATGGTATATTAGTATGGTAGTAAAGTGACAGTATTACCCCTGGTACCTTGGTGCTGCCAAGTTTTAATATAATGGTATCCTTAGAAGTACCCGCCATGTAAATAACATGCTCTTTGAAAATGATAAGTGCCATAGCATTACCCTCTGATACAAACACATATTTGCATTTGTTTTACACTGATACTACAAGAAGTATGTTGTTAACAAGTTAAATACCATTGTATTCTGTGAAGTACTATGTAGACGGCATGGTATATGAATATGGTAACAATGTGCAATGGTATTATTATCAGATATCATTGCTGTACAATGTTACTGTTACAGCACTGTAAGGGACTGAGCTATTGCAAAATAGAAAACCTCTTTCCATGCAGGCCTGCATCTTGTTCATCATGATGTTTGGTAAAGTGTGAGTTGTTTAATTAGTTAGTTGATTAAGTTATGTTCCCATTTTCCGAAACAGAGATACAGCCCTTCACCTCCTCGTGCTGGTCTTCCTGTTGATCATAGTCTGGTCATAACTGTGGGCAATGAGCTGACCCATCCACCAGGCTATAAAGGCCCAGACGCTCCCTATGTCCGGTAAGGAACTGCAAACAAGTGATGGACCCAACCTGGTCTCATAGAATGAACGTTACTGTAACTACATTTTTTCCATCTGACTTTTACGTGCCATGTTCTACGTTTCGCCGCAGTTGCCTGGGGAAATTAACACTAGAGGCTACAATGGCGGATTTGCATTTCATTCACTTTTGCGCAAATCATGACTATGACTTCTTTTAAATACTTACTTGTCGCTCTATCACTCACACACTGCTGTTATGATTTCGATATTTCACAATATCAGTATGCATCATTTATAAAACTATACATTTGAACACTTGTATTGCAGACCTATCTACATTTTCACACTTATTCCAACATGATTAGCTTGTGTGGTAGATCACCTGATATAGTGTTGGACTTTGGACACGGAAGACAATGGTTCAAGCACGCAAGCTGACACACGTGAGACGAAAGTGTCATAGAAGCGGCATAAAATTACGAGGTTGCTTCAGAAAATGCGCTTTTCATATCGTGTTTGCTTTTAGGACACTTTAGGTTTAGGCTAATGTTTTGGGTTAGGGAGGTACGTTTTACATATTTAAACCTAGTCTAATTTTCACCTTAAAAAACTTGGCCAATTACGACACAATGCAATGGGAAACTGCAGAGAAATGTATTGAAGCTCGTGATTTTGTTTTGCCAAAATGTTGCCACGGTAACAAAGTTTTCATGAGATCAGGCTGTATACACCGATGTGATTATAGTAATCAGTCGATATTTGATAATTTTGAGATTTTCGGCATTGGCTGCTTGGCCAATTAACAGCTTAATTCCAAAATCTAATAAAAAATTTGAAGTACATTTTGTGTAAGTATTATGTAAAATAGAAGTTTATTTAATGAAAGCAATTTGTGCATTTCTATCTGTATACAGTGGAAGGCTTTGTTTGGAAAATGTTAATAAACATTATTGTTACATATTGTTTTGTTTTCTTTGCTCGGAAGGAACTAAATGCATTTTGGCAGGAAAATGAGTATACTATATATAGGGTAGGTATGTGCATGGATAGTTGACATTCGGTTAACCGTTCGATGCGGCACTATTCGAATATCAAAATCACTATTCGGTTGTTCTTCATGTGCAATATAGGTCTGCAACCTAACGAGTTCCGACAAACCGCCAGATTTTCCTGCCGGGTTTGGGTCAGTTTTTCCAAGTATAGGGCGAGTTAAGGCCGTTCACACATGCTTTTGTGTGCATCTTTTATAGATCAGTGATAGTGACACTCACTGGATGGACGTCTTTGATTGAAATCCTCCGGAGGTGGTTTGAGATGCATTCCAGTCGAAACTCAGTCAAGTGTAAATGCATATGGCTGTCCAAGCCACATATGTCAACTTCACTCATACATTGCTGCAGTTTCGAGGTTCCCTAAGTGTGTCTGTGCTGCTGTTTTCTTATTTCTTTTACCCCAGTCACAGAAATGCACAGATTGTTGTCACTTTCCCACACACTCACCGGGCAAAATTAAGTTCGCTGCCCGGCAATAGCATAATCATGGAAGAGTAGCGCTGGAATTGAAGATTGGATTAACATCTGTTTGGCGGAGATGCATTGATGTGGCCAACTGTAAATGGAACGTGATTATTCAGTCGGAAACCAATCCGATCATTAAAAATGCACAAAGTGACCAAGTGTAAATACCCCCATAGAGTTAAATTTAGGCACTTTCAAAATGTGTGATTGATCACGATTAACTGTGAAACATCATGCAATGAAACATTTTAACTGACTGACAGGACTAGTTATTAAAATATTTCTGTTTGAGTTTATGAGCTTACTAAATCTTAAAGTGTTTTTACTTCTACTTCAGTGTATGATGTTGTTTTTTCCATCACTAGCGATTACAGTGCAGGAGATCAACTGTACAAAAAGCCCTATTACTCTCCACGGAGGTCAAGCTATGATGACCACAGCGATAGGGGTGCAAGACGGCGCAGTCTTAGTCGTGGCAGGAGCAGGGGGCGGAGCCGCAGTCCTGGCTATGGGCGCAGCAAAAGTCGTCCGCGTAGCAGAAGTCGGAGCTACAGTCACGGTAGGAGTCCTGAGCGGGCGAAGAGCCGAGCACGGAGTAAGAGCCGGCCTCGTGGCAGGAGCTACAGTAGAAGTCACAGCAGAAGCCGTAGTCCCAAACGCAGTAGAGCGAGGAGCAAGAGTCGTCACCGTAGCCGCAGCAGAGACAGGAGCTGTAGCAGGGGGAGGAGCAGAGGAAGGAGCCGCGGTAGGAGCCGCAGTGTCAGTTGTAGTCGTAGCAGCAGCAGCCGCAGCTCCAGTAGGAGTCGACGGGGCAGTGTCAACAGAAGAGTCCAACCAGGTGCAGAGGTGGAGGATTTTAGCGAGCTAGAGAAGGCTCGACGACGGAAGGAAATTCAGGATATGCTTGTAAAGCCTGCAAAGTCGATTTTGAAGAAAAGGGTGGACTCCACTGAGATGGATTCACCCATGCTAGTGCAGGTAACAAACTCTCATCAGATTTTGGGAAATGATTTAACATCCAAAATGTCCAAAACTGTTATTGATGAAAATTAAGTGATAATTCTCAACAACAAAAAAAGATTACTCGCCCTTGTGTTGTTCTAAGTCTGTACATTTTTCTTTCTTCCATGGAACACAGAAGAAGGTATTTTGAAAAATTTCCCAACTGCTGTTTTCCATAAAATGAAAGCATGTCCAGAGGTTGTCAAGCTCCAAAAAAGATGAAAATCTTCAAGCATGAGTCATAAACAGGTCACGGGCAAGTTTAAATATTCAACCACAAATTTGCTTTCAGTTCGGCTCTGTTTGCTTACGTGCGCTGATCGCGTTTTATTTGTGCCCTAGATTCACTTTCATTTAACTTTTGTATAATTCCAAATATGCTTGGCCACTACAAGTTAATATACACATACAAACAATACTCCAGGTATTTGTGGATGGAGGAGATGATGTTAAAATGAGGAGCACAGTATACAGCTGTTGTGAATTCAGTTTCACACAGAAACTCTTGATGCAAATGCCGCGAAATAAAAGCACGACTGTTTAAAACTCTTTGGTTAAACTGGACCGCATAGCAATGCCTGTGCAAATTAAGATTTAATTAAAGAGACATATTAAAGGACTTGTTCACCCAAAAAGGAAAATTCTCTCATTATTTACTCACCCTCATGCATTCCCAGATGTGGATGACTTCCTTTCTTCTGCTGAACACAAATTAAGATGTTTATAAGAATGTTTCAGCTCTGTAGGTCCAAACAATGCAAGTGAATGGGTGCCAACATTTTCAATATTTGCATAAAAGTAATCCATGGCTACGTTCACACAGTCAATGTTTGGGATGGACAACCTTGTTTACTTACAGGTGTGAGCCTTGAAATGTCCCGTTCATTCAACAGTTTACAATAGGGCTGCAACTAATGATTATTTTGATAATCGATTAATCTTCGAATATTTCTTCGATTAATCGGATAAAAAAAGAACTTTTATTTCCTGTATTTTATTAAAACATTATTTTTTCAAAAACAAATTATAAAGGGCGTAAGGATTTGGTTCAATTTACATTTGGTAGAATTTATAATTGTATGCTCTCACAAAACTTTAAACAAAGCCTGAATCATGAAAAGTTTGAATTTATTATTATTATTATTAATTTCAGAACATATGCAAAATAGTTCCTTTCATTACTTGTAAAACTTTGTAGAACAAAAAGTACTGTTCATTAAAGAGTAAAATTATCCATTGGGGATGGAGTGGGACAAAACATCAGCCCAGCAGAGGGCAATGGTGACACCAGAATAGAAATAATTTTGCCCAGCTGAAAAATTAATAATTATGTTAGATACATATGCTTGTACACTGTCACTGATTACATACATTTTAAGAATTTTAAATTAATATTGTAGGTTTTAAAATAGTGTTGTTGCTGATTACATTTTTCTAAACTATTCTTTTCAAAATAAAATGTGTATGTTTATCCAGTAAAATAATGTTTGACATGGTATAAATTTACTAGTGGAATTAGGGCTGGGCGATACATAGGACGAATCTCAGTTGCCTCCGCGTCTGAAACCGTAAATCCGTGCATCTTATCACGTGGCTTGTTGAGCTTGTTACCGCGGACTCATAGCGCATGGAGGCTTCACGCTATTCTCCGCGGCATCCATGCACAACTCGCCAGGCGCCCCAACAAGATCGAACCACATTATAGCGACAACGAGGAGGTTAACCCAATGTGACTCTACCCTCCCTAGCAACTGGGCCAATTTGGTTGCTTAGGAAGCCTGACTGGAGTCACTCAGCATGCCCTGGTGGCCATTAAGTTTCACAGAGTTCATCAGTAGACTAATTTCACGATCCTTCAGGGCTGTATATTGAATCAAAATAACATCAAAATGGAGATATGATCATATGTGATTATGTATTTAACTGCCATAGGCTGCGATCAAAGACAGATAATCATGGTCTGTGTGCTCTTCAGAATGAACCGGCGATGCACTGATCTGTGTGCACGCGTGGGGGGTGGCAGGGATCATGGGCTTGTGTTTTTAGTGCAGTTCAACTGCATTGTGAATTAACGCAGGTTCAAGCATTTGCACAATTCCAAACATTAGTATCCGCTATAAAGTTATTATACAAATCTACAAATGCGGCACAGTAGAGTTTGACAGTGGTTCACAAGATGCGAAACTCAGAACTGTCAAACTTCCCGTTTCATGATAAAAGCTCTTGGTGAAGGTGAAATAAACACGACTGCACTTGCAATGTCAAAATAAAAGGGACAGAGTTTAACAAATCTTATCCTGAAAATAATAATAATTCAGTATTACATTATATTAATAAACTTAGTTTATAATTTAGTACGACGCAATATTCATCTGGTTTCCAAAAAATAAGTGACGTAGTTTTTGCACACCTTGTTCATTCACAAAGAAAAATGTTTTAGTAACAATATGCGAAGTTAAATACGATTTTTGTTAGGCTTCCATATATGATTGTATGTTAAATATAAGTATAAACATGCAAATCAATGAAAATGATTACAGTTGAATCTCCCTTGTGTTAATTTAGTCAAAAACTGTGGGAAATATGCCTTAATTTTTAAATAGGTTTTTATTTAATGCCTTTGAAATATTAATGTGCTCACCTGAGAAACGATCTAAACAGTACTGCCCCTCCCTATATGCATATTACACAGTCTGCGTAGGGCACCAACTCCCTAGGGGAGCATCATCTTACTCTAGGAGGGGTACCAGAAACTCCACCGGCTGCCCTAACTCACACGTTATACGTTATTCAAGGACCCGGTAGCAGTAACGGAACACAGATTATCGCCTCGCCCCTCGCAACTTTTGCAATGTGCCTCGCAACTCACATTCCACCGACCCCCACCGAAATCCAAATAATCGATTATGAAAATCGTTGTCGATGATTTCCGTTATCGATAATAATTGGTTTTATCGATTAGTTGTTGCAGCCCTAGTTTACGGTAACAGTTTGAACGCTGTCCGTATGAACGAACAACCAAGTCACAACCGTATTCTAACAGCTGTAACCATAGTGACCGTGACTAAAAGATGGCGACATCCATAACACTGACATGTCTTATCACAATTGCTGTCGCTTTATTATTGAGTCCAATTGAAGGGCGAGTTCATCCATCAGATCATAAGTAACCGACAGCGACTTTGAATGCTTTTTAACCGCGTGCAGAGCGCAGCTTTTTTGTCGCGCAGCTCGCGCCCGTGAGCATTCGGATGACACGCAGCTCTTTTCTCTGTCTCCGTGAGTTAACAAAACCCCACATGAAACACACGAGACACACATGTGTACAGCGATGAGTGTCTCTCACTCTACATGACGTAACTAACAACTAGTTGTCCAGTATGATTACGTTCACAGGTTTGCCGAGAATGTGGTTGTGAGACCTGAAAATTTGCGATGTCAGTTATAGATGTGGTTGTCATATTCGTAAATAACAGTCCTGTGTGTGAGCGTGACCGTAATAAGCACTCAAAACAGGTCTGACAACCGTATTCTGCTGCTGTGTGAACATGGCACATATGACTCCAGTGGATAAATCCATATGTTCAGACACGATATGATAGGTGTGTGTGAGAAACAGATCAATATTTAAGTAATTTTTTGTCATAAATTCTCCTCCCTGCCCATATGCAGGAAGGATGGGAATCACCAAAAACACAAGAAGAAGAATGAGAAAGTGAAAGTGGAAATTGACGGAGCAGGGAGGAGAATTTATAGTAAAAATTCTATCAGGTAATATTGATCTGTTTCTAACCCACACCAATCAAATCACTTCAGAATATATGGATTTAACCACCAGAGTCGTCTGGAGTACTACTTTTTTTTTTTTTGCCCTTATGTGCTCTTTGGAGCATCAAAATTTTGGCACCCTTTCAAATGCATTGTATGAACCTACAGAACTTTTCTCTGCAGAAGAATGTCATACACATCTGGGATGGCATGAGGGTGAGTAGCCTGAACGATGAGTGAATTTTCATTTTTGGGTGAACTATACCTTTAATATATACACTCACTGACCACTTTATTAGGTACACCTGTACATCTACTTACTCATGCAATTATTTAATCAGCCAATCGTGTGGCAGCAATGCAGTGCAAAAAATCATGCTGATATGGGTCAGGAGCTTCAGTTAATGTTCACATCAACCATCAGAACAGGGAAAAAATTTTATCTTAGTGATTTCGACTGTGGCATGATTGTTGGTGACAGACGGGCTGGTTTGAGTATTTCAGTAACTGCTGATCTCCTGGGATTTTCACACACAACAGTCTATATAGTTTACTCAGAATGGTGCCAAAAACAAAAAACATCCTGTGAGCGTCAGTTCTGTGGAGGGAAACACCTTGTTGATGAGAGAGGTCAAGGGAGAATGGCCAGACTGGTTCGAGCTGACAAAAGGCTACGGTATCTCAGATAACCACTCTGTACATTTGTAGTGAGCAGAATAGTATCTCAGAATGCACAACATGTCAAACCTTGAGGCAAATGTGCTGCAACAGCAGAAGACCACGTTGGGTTCAACTTCTTTCAGCCAAGAACAGAAAACTGAGGCTAGAGTGGACACAGGCTCACCAAAACTGGACAGTTAAAGACTGGAAAAACATAGCCTGATCTGATGATTCTCGATTTCTGCTGAGGTACACAGATGGTGGGCCCACTACAGCCTCAGCTTTCTGTACTGGAGTTTGATTCATTAAAGAGGACTCAAGTGTGAAACCTTAAAGAGTAGCTTAAGTCTTTTGTGCAGTCCGCTGTGCGGGTCAGTGACGTTCAGAGTTCATTTGTTGTTGTAACAAGGTTACTAGCTTCTAGAAAGGAGGCAGCAGGAACCGGCTGAACAGTCAAAATAATATTTAATTTAACCAAAAAGACACGGCGCAAATGCACACACGGCAACTGCGTGTGGCTCTCTCTCTCTCTCGAACTGCCGCATTCCGCTGCATTTATCCCTCTCCTCGGCTGATTAGCCTGATTGGGGGCCGGGCGTGCGTAGTCACGGCCACGGCCCTGCACTCCTCCTCGTCACAGTTGTGCTCACATAATGCAATAAAATATACAGTATATTCGCATTAACATTAGGCCTATATGTTCACTGTCCCTGATTTGGACTGTAAAATGTAACATTTAAAGTGCACAATAATTGCTGTTATCTAAAATAACTGCGATCAGATGATTATTTAATATTCGCGACTGGCCAACTGTTATGCTTTTTTTGGAGCTTGACAGCTCCTAGTTACTGTATGCTTTTGTTAAATGGGAAAGAGCAGCAAGAAAATTCTTTAAAAATTTTCCTTCTGTAGTTCATGGAAGAAAGTTAAACGTGTTGGGAATGATATGATGAAGAGTGAATAATGACAGTTTTTATCTTTGGTTGAACTGTTCTTTTAATTCCAAAATTCTTTGCCTCAACTCAGTTGGCCTACAAATTTTCTGGTAGTTGAGATTTAATTGGCTTTATTTTTTAAAAGTAAAGAAGCATGTAGGCTAGTTGATCATGCATGTGTTCTACAGTGTATTCTACTCATGCATCGATTATGTTTGTATATGCCAGAGATATATTTGTTGTTCTCTCCTTTCTTAAATATTTCACCCATGTTTAACCTACTATTGCTGGTTTTGTTTCAGCATAGTGATTCTCCTCGAGGAAACCCAGACGGTGGTCTTTCACTTGAGGCAGAACAGCTTTTGTGCACACTGTCCAAAACTATAGATCCAGACTTGTTAGCATCAATGCTGGGGAAATGCGCTGATGCCAGTGCTCTTGAACAGCTGCTTGGCAGGATGCAGCCAGCCAAAGACAGTGGAAGTGACATGCAGCTCGCTAATGAGAAAGAAAGACCAGACAAATCAGACCTCAGTGAGTTCCTTGGAATGATGGCAGAGGCTGTTGCACAACCACCGACTAAAAAGAAAAGTCTTACAGATATTGAAGACGAGGAGAAATTTCTGTATGGAGATGAAGAGGAAGATGACAGGGAGGACGACAAGGTGAAACCAGCTAAAGAGATTCCAACAGAGGGACAACCTGGCTTTCCGGACACGAGGTTCCCACGGTCTCATGAGATTCTGAGAAATGAATATGGCACCACATCTTACCCTTTTGGTCATCCTGAAGAAGATGAAGCGAGCCATTCGCAAAGAGAGAGCAGTCAGCCAGACAGGCGGCGTTCTTCGGCTACACCTGAGGTGCATTCCAAAGAAGAGCTTGACGACTTCCCACCTGGAGTTGGACCTCAGGATGTCAAGGAAAGGAAGGAGGTGGAGGAATATGAGAAGATCCAAGACTTACTGAAGACCATCGGCTTGGACTTGGGTGTAGCTGACATCAGCAAAATGGCCACTAGGACACAAGACCGCCTCCACGGTAACACCCCTGCAAAGAAGGCACCCGTTCGCCGGCAGTCCAATAGAAAGCACAGGAGCCACAGCAGGAGTTACAGCAGCAGTTGCAGTAGCAGCAGGAGCTCCAGCAGAAGCCACAGTCGGAGTAGCAGCCAAAGCCGAAGTCGAAGCAGCAGCTTTGATCGCACTTCAAGGCGCAGCAAGAAGAAGCCAGTTTCCCCGGAACACAGATCCTCAAGCTCCCAGAGTCAGAATAAGAAGGAGAGTCGCCCTAGCGTTACTGAAAGCGGGTGGCCTACAACAGCAACTGCGACTCCCGGGACACAGGTGTATCCTCCCCGACCCAACCTCTCGACACACCAGATGCCTCCCTACCCTCAGCCAGCCCCACGTGGTGTAATGCCACCCGACTACCCTCCTGGTGGTTACGACCCATATGGCAATTATATTCCATATATGCCTCCGGGATGGCCAATGTACCCACCTCCAGGTATGCCGCTGCCACCTCACAGTCCAATGGATCCCTACCGACTCCCCAACATGGAGCGACCTTTTCTAAAAGTGGTTGGAATGGGGGCAAGTGAAGGGAAAGAGACGGATAAAAAAGGTTCGTTATTTGTATGTAGTTGTTTATAGTTATACTTTGTACATCACAATCGACCAACTTGGTTTGATGCATCCTTTCAGCACTCTCTAAATTGGAAGATGTGGCCTCTAAAGCAATCACCAGTGGCAGTCAGAGGCGAGTTATTGAAGATAAGAACACTGCCAGCCAAAAACAAAAGGTAAGTCCTTCAGTGTGAAGCAGATTCGTATGGGAACAGTTCACCCAAAACTGAAAGTTATGTCATTATTTTCAAGTCATGTTGTGACAAGCCTGTATTCTGTTGGTTTCTTCATGGAACACAAAGAGAGAACTTTGGAAGAATCTTCATGCACACAATGGCAATAGTGACATAATGACGATGGCTTTCAAGCTCCAAAAAGGAACATCAATGCTATAAAAGAACCACAAAAGTAGTACGACAGCAAAGCTCAACCTCATTCGCGTTCACATTTATATTATAAAATTACGCGTTTCAGCGAGTGTGCTATCGAAACCCAAAACACCATTGGTGTCGTAACCGAGTGCAACATGCCCGTTTGAGCAGGGACGATACAAAGATGCGATCTTTAGGGTGATCAGGTGGTTTTCTCTTCATTGCACAGGGAGGGGTGCACAAAGACGATATAAGGGGGCAGTGCCCCACCGTAGTTCCCCCTCAGACCTGGCCATGCATCTTTGGAGTGGGGGAGGGGGATGTTTAGGGTGGGCAAGTGGTTGTCTCTTCATTGGTTAGGGAAGGGGTATCAGAAGTTTCTGGGGTGCACAAAGAAAATCTAAGGGGGCAAATTCTGCATTTATGCAGAATGAAGATTGAGATTTAAGAATTACATTTGGAGAAGTATGACTTACATTTTGGTCTGTTCCTCATACAAAGCTATTGTATGGCTTCAATAGACATATAGCAAAAATAAAGCAAATGGATCGTATGGACAAATTTTATGGTGCTTTTATTGTCCTTTTTGGAGCTTGAAAAAGTGACCACTATCTCAGCTGTTGTATGGAAAAGAACTGTGTGTAAGTTCTTCAAGGATTGTCCTTTTTGTGTTCCACTGAAAAAAAATAACAGGATATGGGGTTTGAAACAACTTGGTGTGTAAAAAAATGGCAGAATTTTCCTTTTTGGGTGAACTATGCCCTGAATATTGTCAGAACTTTCTGTGCTGGTAAAGAAATTTAAGGCCCAAATAAAATTCTCTCTTAGGTCACTGAAGAGCTTGCAAAACTAAAAATGGAAAAAGAAATAAGACTGAAGAGGAAAGAAAATCTCTTAAAGGAGGTGGAGACCTTAAGAAAGGAGCAAGGTATTTCCCTCTCAATGTACACTCACTAAAGCACTTTATTAGGAACACTAGGTCCTAACAAAGTACCCGACGTGGTCTTCTGTTGTTGTAGCCCATCCACCTTAAGGTTCGACATGTTGTGCATTCTGAGATGCTGTTCTGCTCACTACAATTGTACAGAGGGGTTATCGGAGTTACCATAGGCTAGGGTTGTCATGATTAGGAAATTTGGCTGATGATTAATTGTCAAACAAATAATTGCGATTATGACGATTAATTGTCTGTTTTAGGGCTATGACGATTAATTGTCTCTTAGGGATGTCACGATTAATTGTCATAAATTGTCATATTTCTTAAGGTGTAAATGAGCAAGCCTCTGCTGACGAAGCACCCCTCAGAGCGCTTGAAGCGCTTCAGACGCTCTTCTGGACAGGAGCTGCTCTGGTTGACAACCACGGTGCAGCTCAGTGAGGTTCAGAGTTAAACTGAATGACACACAAACGCGCCATTGATGGCATTTATATATTCGCTTAAAATTCCCTTATCTCACATAACCGCGATTAGAGCAAATAACCATGATCACACGGTTATTAAATAATCATGACAGTCCTACCTGTCAGCTTGGACCAGTCTGGCCATTCTCCGTTGACCTCTGTCATCAACAAGACATTTCTGTCTGCAGAACTGCTGCTCACTGAATGTTTTTTGTTTTTGACACCATTCTGAGTAAACTCTAGAGACTGTTGTGCTGTTACAGAAATGCTCAAACCAGCCCATCTGGCACCAAAATCATGCCATGGTCGAAATCATTGAGATCACATTTTTTCCCCATTCTGATGGTTGATGTGAACATTAACTGAAGCTCCTGACCCGTATCTGCATGATTTTATACATTACACTGCTGCCACCACACGATTGGCTGATTTGATAATCGCATGGATACGTAGGTGTACAGGTGTTCCTAATAAAGTGCTCGGTGAGTGTATAAGTGAAACGTTACCATTATAAACAGTATATAAGGGCATGCTGTACTACCCCATCTGTTTTGTCCTTTTAAGGGGAACTCCTAAGAAAGAAGCGAAGGGAGAAGGATGGGCATAAGGACCCTGTCCTGATAGAGCTCAATCAGCTCCAGGAAGATGCGATGGCTCGAATCTCCAAACTACGTGTTGAACAGAAGGAGGCTGATAAAAAACATGAAGAGCTGGTCAAAGTGGCTCTCATCCTTGGTATAGACTACAAAGACTCCAAGAGGTCTGGTGATGGGCAGCATCCTGCTCAGAGTAAGAAGGAATCAACCAGAAGCCCAGTGAAATCGGGGGCCTCCACCAGCACCTCATGCAATAAGGTAGAGTTGCTAATGCTGTTACAGGAAAGGTACATAAAGTTACTTGCCCTCGATTAGCCTGTTTAAAAATGAAATCAAGTGGCTAGGACTGGGCGATAAAGACAAATGTATGCTTTTGCTCTGAAATGGCTTATAATGGTTTTAATTTTTTTCTTCAAATGAAAGAGCCATCATTTCGATCAGACAGCAGTTGTATAAAACAGTTCAAATCTAGTTAAACAAAAAAAAGGCATATTTTATTCTAACAATACAATAATAACTAACAGCAACATTTACATACATATATTTGACTAAACACTTTTTATATTGTGAATATTCATGGGACATAATTTTTTAGGTATTCCACAAAATATGGTGGTAATTTTATAATATTACTGGTTTTATTATTTTACAGTTAACACAGTTTGTACATTTTGATGTTAAACACCCTGTTGGAGTTGAATGGGATATATTTACATTTGGTTGACTGACATTTTACTACCAACTAATTTAGCAAATTAGTTGGTTATTTTTTCTCTTGGCCTCATGCAAATGAATCATGTCAAAATGTAGATTGTGTGCTTGAAACAGACCTTTTCATTTTTACAGATGCTTTTAGTCCAACGCAACTTCCTGCACAGTAATTGCAGGAACATTCTCCCTAAAATATTGACCAAGGGTAAAATATTGCCAGGCCTTATTCACAAATCTGCTTCATCTGGGATCAAGCCCATGCAACACTTGCCTATATTGATTTTGTCAAATTAAATCCATCACTTTTCAGTTGATAACAACATTGCAGCCTAACATGTCTTTGCAGTTTTGTGATTTTGGATTGAACTTTTTCTGAAACATTACATGAAGTAAAAAATAACAGCTCATTTGAAATGCTTGTGGCTTTAGACAGTTGTAATGGTTATTTAAAAAAATGTCTCTTCTCTAAGATGTTTAAACAATTGCGATTTTGGTAGATTTAGCACAAAAAACAAAAACAAAACAAAAATTCATTTTGCAAACCTATTTTTTTCTTCAGCAGTACTGATCATGAATGATTTGAACGTCCTAAATGTTTCAAATGGAAAATTGTTAGTCTGATACAACCCAATAGAGCTTACATATTTATCAGCATCTTCTTTTATAATAAATGAACATATCAGACTATTTTAGTGACTTTTGTTTCTATAGCTTTGGCTCAGCTACCCCACAAGTCTGTTAGATAATCATTTGTTCTTAATCTTGCATATAACCAGGTAGGCCTAAAGGTTAAATCACTATCTGTTCTCTTAAAAAGGGTGGTCAAAAATAAAGACTCCATTTTTGAGTTTTTGCACTGAATCTTTCTAGTTTTCTGCTAAAGGCAAACATTGAAAATGTGTGTTACTTTGTCTTTAGCTTAAAAGTAGAAAGATATTCACTGCAGAGGTGTTTTGAAATCTTACTTTAAAATTGGTGATTTACTTTGATTACATGTACACCATACAATTTGAACAGTATATAAAAGCCATTTCAAATCTCACTTTGAAGTTGCTTTTTAAAGCCATTTATTTAAAATCGATTACATTCAAATAGTAAACCCATGGGTAACTTCTCCCCGACTGGAAAACAGATGGCCTGTTTTGCAAAGGTGAGTGTACTATGACAAACTTTAATGATTGGCAATCAGGATTTGACTTTTTTGATAATCTTTTCTCTGACAAACGTTTGCTCATTCATTTAAATTTAGTTACTTCATCAGCATTTGATTTTTTTTCTTTGCTTGCTTTGGCACTTTCACTAATGCATTATTTGTATTCCCTAAACAATCTAGGCTGCCCCATCAAAATCAAAAGCCACTCCTGAAAAACTCAAGGCGTCGCTTCCGTCGAGCAGCCGTACTCTGGACACTGCTGACGAGCAATTTGAGTACTACGATGCAGGAAACCACTGGTGTAAAAACTGCAATGTTACCAGTGGCTCAATGTTTGACTATTTCATGCATTTGCACAGCAAAATACATAGGAAGGTATGTGCTAACATTGTAATCGAATGTTTTAGAATGTTTTATTTGAATTGTGCTTCTTTTCCTGTATGTTGCATCTCTGCTTTAGTCATCCATTATTTTCCTTTCCTATAGACTCTAGATCCTTACGAAAGACCATGGGCAAAAAAAGAGAGTGAGAAAAAACATCCAGTGGGAGAGAGGACTTCAAAGCCAGCAAAAGGTAATAACTTATTTGATAAATGTCATAGTCTATCTGTAAAGTTAGGATCAATTTATGGTAGGATGAGGCTTTCTCAAAAATAATTTTTAAAGTAATCATTATGGAACCAGAATCATTAAGTGGAATCTGAATTGGAACCAAAATCATTAAATTCCTTTTCAGGGTTCCCACGTGTCCTGGAAAACCTGGAATTTTGCAATACAGTTTTTCCAGTTATGGAGAAGTCATGGAAAATGAGAGAAATAGCTAAATGTCCTGGAAAATAATGATTTGTCCTGGAAAATATTTAAAACTGTTACTAACAAAGTTTTTGTTACATTTACTAAAACATGGTAACGATTAAAACTCGGGAAAGGAGCAAAATACACAGAGTTGTATCGTTTTGTCACTGCTGGTGGCTGCGCATTGTGAAACAACGTCAACGGTTAACTGTCATAAACGAATCTCTGTCACATACATTCTGTGCTCATCTGTTGCCATCTATGCTTTAAGTATTGATATAGTGCAAAATACTATAAAACTGATATAAACAAAATATATTTTTTTCATTCCAACATTACTGTTGTGTTAACCAAAAAACATTTGAGTTATAAACTTTAGACGGTCGACGATGACTGTCGGACCACAATTAGTTTTTTTTTTTAAAAAAAATTTTATTCACACCCTTGGTTGTTATCTTGATGATTCGGCCTTAATACCCTGGGATGTGAATTCATTTTAATTAATTCAGCGATCGGAGTCTGCTTATACCACGGTTACCACATGTAGTATGCGGAAAACACAGATGGAATCTAGTCATAAAAATGCCATTAGCTAAAACAATGCAGAATGTCATGGAATATGACACATTTGGAAGAAAATGAATTTTTGAATGCACAATTAATAAAATTAAAATTGCGATATGCCCTAGTGTATGAATTAAACTTCAGAAGTCCGTAATTTTATTTAATAAATATCTAATCTAGGGGGCCTGGGTAGCTCAGCAAGTAAAGCTGACTACCACGCCTGGAGTCGCACATTCGAATCCAGGGTATGCTGAGTGACTCCAGTCAGGCTTCCTAAGCAACCAATTGGCCCGGTTGCTAGGGTGGGTAGAGTCACATTGGGTTAACCTCCTCATGGATCTATAAAGTGGTTTTCGCTCTCGGTGGGGTGCGTGGTGAGTTGTGCATGGATGCCACGGAGAATAGCATGAGCCTCCACACGCGCTACGTCTCCGCAGTAATGCGCTTAACAAGCCATGTGAAAAAATGCGTGGATTGACTGTCTCGGACGCGGAGGCAACTGAGATTTGGACTCCGCCACCTGAAATTGAGGCAAGTTACTACGCCACCATGAGGACTTAGAGCGCGTTGGGAATTGGGCGTTCCAAATTGGGGAGAAAGGGGGAGAAAATCCCCAAAATAAAAAATATCTAATCTGCAAGTGATGCACACTTCAAAATGAATGTGTGAACCCGCTCATACACTGAAAACACTTCATCATGATCATCACGCGCTCTCGTGTGTGTGAGATGACAGAGAGCACTCTGAAGTGCACAGCACATACAGACTATGTATTTATTTAATTAAATCACAGCTTTACGGGGATTAATAATCACACTGGGCCATGTAGCAAACTGCTTATCTGGAGGTGAGAAACTACTGTCAAAAACAAAAAGAAACGCAAAATAAAAGCTTGATTTAAATGGACGCATTTTTTTTGGATTAAATACTACACTTGTGGGGCGCATAAAATGTCCTGGAAAATTGTGCCTTGAAAAGAGTGGGAACCCTGCTTATGATTCTGCATCCCTAATTGCTGCCCTTTTGATTGCAGTGGCATAAATTGTGGTTTTCTTACAGTGTGCCTCATCAGTGGAGCAGGGCAAAGATAATTACCAACAAAGTGTAATGGTTTTGATGGTTGTAAATTTATGAAATTCTTGCTGCATACCCTCTTCCAGGCTCTGAGTTCTTGATACCTATACGGGGATTCTTCTGCCAGTTATGTGAAGAGTTTTTCGGGGATCCCATTTGTGCTGAGGCTCATGTCACCTGCCATGCTCACAATGAGAAATACAAGGTAACTTTGCTTGAATATCATGAAAAATAATTTTCATAATTTGTGCAGTACAGTATCTTTTCTATATTGTTAAAAGTTTGGTTTTGGATCTTCACCTAACTGGTCTAGCATTTTAAGATGTTTTATTACCCCAAGCCACCTTTTTAAATGAATAGTCCACCCAAAATTTATTTTTTAATTATTTACCCTCTTGTTATTCCAAACTCCTTTGCTGTTATTTTCTTCAGTGGACACAAAAAGGAGGATTTTTACACAGGTCTTTTTTCATAAAAGGACAGTTTATAGCCCTCCAAGCAGGGCCGTCACGTAAATTCACGAGGCACAAGAGAACATTTTATATGTCCTACCTCCAGACCCTTCAGTAACCTTTCAAATCAAACCTTCAAAACATTTTAATTGATTGTTTTACACGGCCAATAACCAATGTGGCACTCATGGCGCAGTACACAACAACACAGACACATGTGCATCCCCCATTCCTCTGAGCTGCCAAAATGCCCAAAACAAAAATGCACATTCCTAATATGTACAAATGTCATACAACAATTGCATACAGGTCTAAAAAGTTCAGACGTTTCCTTCACATCAACTGAATGGATGTCAATGAGCCTCTCCAAACATCACACAAATAGTTAAATTTTAAGAATAAATGTGGAGTGAAGTCTTTAAAAAAAGGTTTATTTTTTAGAGAGGAAAATGCAGTACGCAGTGCAAAGCAAAGGGTTCCATAAGTTCTATCAAAACAGGTAGTCTTAGTATAGGATATGTATGTTTAGGATGAAGTATTACTGTATTGAGTTAACTTAATATTATTCTTCTTTGGACAAGATGTGATTGCCTCATGTGTTTGATGTTTATCAACAGGCAAAAATGTATGAAAATCCCCTCTACGAGCAAAGAAGGAACTTGGACCGTCAGGCTGGCTTAGATAGCCAGAAGAGTTCAGAGCACAAGCGAAAACGGGAAGACGATGATCAAAACGATGTGAAGAAATCCAAACTTGGCAAAGAAAGAAAAATGTTGATTGATGATGTGGAGCCAAAACCACAGTATAGCAAGGAGGATGCATACAGGAATATCAAAGAGAATGAGAATGAACTCGAGGAGCGTTTCAAATACAGAAAAGAGGATATAGATAAACAGAAATACAAGGAGGAGGATGAGAGAGCTAGATACAAAAAAGAGGAAGAGGAGAGAAACAAATATAAGAAAGAAGAGGAATACATGTATAGGTACAGGAAGGAGGAAGGGGAGAGATCCAGGTATGAAGAGAACAGATATAGAGACCGGAATGAAGATGAACGGTATCGATATAGGGATGAGGATGATAAATATAGATTCCGAAAAGATGACGATAGAGGCCGATACATTAGAGAAGAAGAGAAGCCCAAGTATGGCAAAGAAGATGATAAGAGGTGCAAATACACTCGGGAGGCAGAGAAGTCGTCCAAATACAAAGATGAGGACGATGGGAGGTGGCAAAAATCAAAGTGGGAGGAGGCAGAGGAAAGTAATGGAAAATATGGAAAGAAGGACCAAAAGGGCAAGTCAGGTTTTTTCAAAGATGACAAGGAAAGTGTGAGGAAGTCCAATGTTAAAGACATCAAAGCAGAACCAGAGAAACCAAGTGAGCCCCCTAAAATCTTATGTGGGCCAAGCCCGGCCTTGCTGGCTAAACTTCGCAAGAAGAATGAGGAGGCTGCCGCTCGACCTGGCTTTGGAAAATTTCGCCGAAAAAAGCCACTGAAGACAGCACTGGAGAAGGAAGCAGAGAGAATAGCGGCACAATTCGTAAAGGAAGATGAAGAAAGTATGCCTACAGTAGATGAAGAGAACAAAGATCCTGAACTAGATGCTTTTACCAAGTCTATCGCTGCTGCAAAATCTATTGCAATCAAACTATCAGCAAAGTCTGTGCTTCCGCCTTCTGATGAATGGCTGGCTTACAATGAAAATAAAAGTAGTCCCAATTTAGTCCCTACTCCTATGGTTATTAGGAAGTCCTACACTGGTGTGCAAAATAAACCATCTACTGCAACAAGTGACAAACCTCCTGGACCCATTATAGGAAATCAGACTCAAAAGGGTCCAGCATTGCCAGCAGACCTAATCTCCAAGGCATTTAGTGGTGAAGAGGTGCAAATAAAACTTAAAAAGGACATCCCTGCAAGCCCTATAGATATCTTAGGCACCGCTGTACCACTTGTATCCTCCCCTGCAGTGGCAGAAAAGGAAAATGTCCCCCAGGTGAAACCTGTTACTCCAAGTAAATGCATTGTTACTCTTGAATCTGATGTAGCTGCTCCTGGAGTGCCCGAGGAGGAGCAGAAGCTCACCATAATCCTTCGTCCTCCTCCTCAGCTTCCTTTTAAATCCACTGGCCCTCCTCCAAAATTTGTGAAGCCAAAGACCACTCTTGCAGCAGGAATAGCAAAAGATTTGTTTGACATTTTCTACAGTGGAAACACAGCTGTTAAGGGTTCTGTTGGTGCCAGTGTTGGTGACAAACAAGACTCTGGCTTTACACCTCCAGATAATGACTCAAGCATTAAGGCAGCCTCTGAAGGTAATGAGTCCAACAAAAAAGAGAAAAACGATAATGATTTTGCACAGAGCATAGAATTTCCCAAGGATGAAGGCTCACAAGTTGCCCAGAGCAAAGAACGCCCCAAGGATGAAGACTCACAAGTTGCACAGAGTGAAGAACCTCCCAATAATGAAGACACAAAAGTTGCACAGAGCGAAGAACCCCCCGAGAACAAAGACTCACAAGTTACACAGAATGAAGAACCCCCCGAAATCGAAGACTTGCAAGTTGCACAGATCAAAGAACCCCCCAAGAATGAAGATTTGCAAGTTGCCCAGAGCAAAGAACTCCCAGAGATTAAAGAATTGCAGGTTGCACATAGTGAAGACCCCCCCAAAATTGCATACTCAAAAGTTCCACAAATCGAAGAAACTCTAGAGAACGAAGACACTGAGATTTCACAGAGTGAAGAACCACTCAAAAACGAAGCCTCAGAAGTTGAACAAGCATCTGAGGATGAAAATCTAAATGAAAATATTGATTCAAAAGAGGAAAAGCTTGATGAACAGCAAGTCTTTACTTTAGAAATCTCTGAGGGTGGTGAAACCATGATGGACGTTGATGGTTTGGACACAATGCAACTAAACAATAATGAAGAGGAAAACCCTCTGGAATCTGAGGAACCCATGTCATTGTCCCCCCTTCCAGGTTCTTTCACTGAGCAACTGAACTTGGACACATTTGAATTCAGCTTTGAGCCTTTGTAAAGGACCTTCTGAGAGTAGGTTTAGGGATGTAAATGTTGTCTCTGAATGTAAATAAGTGATTTTGATGTATTCTCACATGCTATCTCTGAATGTAAATAAGTGATTTTGATGTATTCTGTTTATTTGCTTGATCCAGGTAGAATATTTCATGTCTATTCTTAACCTTTTGGCAGGTAATGCCAGTGAAAGCGTGGACTGAAAATTCATTCATTCTGAAGTGGCTGCTGGGAAAGGAATCCCTTCTAAGAGAATGAAAACTTTCAAGCAATGAATTCTTAATATCTGAAAGAGTTTCACTATATTCTTGTGAAAAGCACCTGGTTTTTGAGCTTTTTGTTTTTCCCAATTCTGTTTTCAGCAGAAATCATTACTTTTTTTTAAACAAAGGTAATGTAAAAAAATATATATATATATTAAAAATATGATGTGTATCAAACATTTCAGACTCTAAAACCATTAGCTCTGTTCGTTCCATTTAAATGAATGAAGATATTTTAATACAGGAGCCAGAAAGATCCAGGCTCAGAAGAGAGAAATGGAGTGGAGTTCATGCTTGAAGGACATATGCATATGCATTCACCCCTCTTGCCCGAAAATGTCAAGCTTGGCCTGTACAATTCTTGTCACACTGTGCTGTGTATTGATGGGTTTTCTTTCTGGTTTCTGTTTTTTAAAGAATTAATCCAGTGTTGGTTCTGTTTACAGTGCTACCATGCTAGTTTGGTATCTACAAACAAATAATTGTTGTAACTGCACAGGTTCTGTGCTAGCTCAAATAAATCACAGCTTCATTTTCTGTTTGCTTCTTATTTATATACTTGTTGATACAATTCGTTTTGTACTTTCTCATAACCTTGTGCCCACATTGTGCCATAACTTTATTGTCTCACTGACAAACATAAGCAAAATCCCAGGAGATCAACAGTTACAGAAATACTCAAACCAGCCCATCTGGCACCAACAATCATCCCTGCGATTATCTAATCAACCAATCGTGTGGCAGCAGTGCAGTGCATAAAATCATGCAGATATGGCTCAGGAGCTTCAGTTAATTTTCACATCAACCATCAGAATGGAGAAAAAAAATGTGATCTCAGTAATTTGGACCGTGGCATGATGGTTGGTGCCAGATAGGCTGGTTTGAGTATTTCTGTAACTGCTGATCTCCTGGGATTTTCGCGCACAACAGTCTCTAGAATTTACTCCGAATGGTGCCAAAAATATCCAGTGAGGGGCAGTTCTGTGGATGGAAATGTCTTGTTGATGAGAGAGGTCAACAGAGAATGGCCAGACTGGTTTGAGCTGACAAAGTCTACGGTAACTCAGATAACCGCTCTGTACAATTGTGATGAGAAGAACATCATCTCAGAATGCTACTGAGATGCGTGTTGGCGCTGTTTTGGCAGCACGAGGGGGACCTACACAATATTAGGCAGGTGGTTTTAATGTTGTGGCTGATCGGTGTATGAATGCAGAGATTTATGCTAGTGTTTGTTAATACTCTGTAACTGTTGACTTTACTGAGTATCTTAAATTAGAGATTACTTAATTTGTATAATTATTATTTGTAATTGTGCATTGTTTACATGCAAATACTTTTCCACAGTTCTGAATGGTCAGGATTTAAAAGAATCATAAAAACTATATTAGGATATAATTATATTGTATTATATGTTGACATCTTAAGGTATTTTTCCAGCCTGTCTAATCATTGAAGTTGGTTTTTCTTAATTTTCCATGTGTTTTAATGACAATAATAATACAGCTGAAACTGACATCTGCAGATATGGGGGCTGAAGCAACAGCAAAAAGTGAAGCTGCTGTGATCCGTGAAGGTAAGTGTTAATGTCCAATTTATGTATTTTTACTGTGCATTGATCAACATCAATTGAGGACAGTGGTTTAAAGTGCAACAGGTTCTACCAGTTAGGCTAATTGACACCATTTATTAGATTGCAATTAATATTTTGTGTGCGCGCATGTTTATAAACTAACACATTGGTTGAAAATAACATTTAAAGATACTTCATAATTTGTATGAAAAGTATCTTTTGTGTTTCAAATAAAATACTTGTCATTTGAATCATGTGTCCAGTTTGTGTAGTGTTTGCCTCTATCAAATGAATATACAGTATCACGTTGAAATACTTTTTTCATATGAACAGATGGCTGTAGATTTCCCTGTATGGCTCTTTTGTGATTGAATCCTAATAAACATGTTTTATTAATATAAATTGCCTATAAATATAAGATATATAAAAATAACGTGTATTTTAATGGTTGTTATCTTTAACCCTTATGCACACCTCGGGTCATTTTTGACCCATTTTCATTTTGTTTCTTTAAAGGAATGTTCTGGGGTAAATCGACAGCATTTGTAACATAATATTGATTACCACAAAAATTTATTTTGACTCATCCCTTCTTTAAAAAAAAATGGATTAGAGTGAGGCACTTAATGGAAGTGAATGGGGGCCAATTTTTGGTGTTAAAATACTGTTTCAAAAGTATAGCCACAACAACAGACATATGCGTGTTAACAATTTTAGTGAGATAAAATCACTTACTAACATTTTTGTGTAAAGTTATAGCCAATTTTACAACTTCGTTGCCATGATGATGTAATGTCAACAACCCCTAAAATTACAATTTAAACAAATTTACAGCTCGAATAATACAGGAGTTTTAACAGAAGAATTAATGCAAGTGCTTTTATAAAATTATAAGCTTCGCATTTCTGCCTTTAAACCCTCCAAAAATTGGTCCCATTCACTTCCATCATAAATGTCTCACTGTCACCTCGTTTTTTGGTTAAAGAAATTTATTTTGTGGTAATCAACATTATGCTACAAAAGTTGTCGATTGAGCTTAACTTGTATTGAACCCAGAATATTCCTTTAATAAAAAATGGTATCTTTTATCTGAGAAGTACAAGACTTGATTTGATAAATCAAGTGGGCATAAACAAAAAAGCGACACTTATGGTGTTCGGGTCAAAATTGACCCGCCAGAGAAAATTAATGGGAAATACTAAAATACAGAGATTTTGTTTATTTGTCAAATAAAGATGTTGGAGGGGTCCAGGAGGCCGATTACACCACCTTTATTGAGCCGCTGGCACCTCGCTTTACATAGCGCCCCTATGCATTGCATACCTTGCATATATGGTTTTTGCACTTCTACACGCTCGCGCGCGCACACACACACACACACACATACAGGTTTGTTTGACTATTTTAGTGATCTCTCCAGGGTTGGGCTGTAACGGAGTACATGTAACGGCATTACTTATTCAGACTACAATAATGAAGTAACTGTATTCAGCCCCCGTTACGTATTCAAGCACCTGTATTCAGAATACAGTTACTTTATAAAATTTGTTAGAATAATTCTCTCATAATGACCACAAAAATAAGGCATAAAGAACAACATTTTTGTCAATCAAGTGAGCAACTTGATAGTTTTTCTGAAGAGTGTTTCAGATCAGTAGTAATGTTGCCAGGGTTTCATGCCAAATTGGGGCTCATATGAAAACACAATCGCCGGTTAAAATAGTAAAATAGTGGGTTGCGTTTTTGGGATTCTTTAAAAATGGACCGCGGTCACCAAAAGGTTTGATGTCAGGCACTAAAGAATGAAAATACAACAAATTATTCATGTACAATGATTGCCGGATTGAATATCTTGACAATCAGCGCGGTGTCAGCTGTGCAACAGTATCAATACAGCCGGCAACATGTTTCTCCACAAATAGAACATTTGCGCGCATTATACATTGTTTCCCGCCATTGGCCTAATATGGAAATATGCAAGCAAGTCTAGTTAAAATCATGAATATGCTACATTGTTGTCATATGACCTCATTAGTTTAGTTTCTGCACATGGCATCCAGTTATCTCGAAAATAAATATGGTTTATTTGCATTTCTTTTCTAATTTTGTGTCAAAATATAGGCCTGTTATTCTTTGTCAGTCCAATAAAAATAAGGAGTTAAGAAGATTAAAATGTTGTTAAAATATTATTAAAATATTGTAGTTGACCACAAACTGCCTTCTGTTTGCCTTCTGCCTTCCACAAAGAAAAACATTAGTGTTCAAATCTAATTTAAAGAAACAAGCTATTCAGATTCACTTAGATTAGTTAAAATTGGAGGTGTAGCACTTAAGATTAGATAATAATGACATCACATGTAATACTTCCAATTGTGCCTTGCCTTTACTAATATGTATTCTAAAAGTATTCTGAATACGTTACTTTTTATTTCATGTATTCGGAATACTTTACTGAATATATTTTGTATTCAGCCCAGAACACTTTCTTAAAGTAATCTGCCTAACCCTGGATCTCTTATTGATTTCCATTGATTTCATATCAGGCTAATGATATTTTCTATTTCCAAACTCTACCCCTAAACCTAACTATCACACAAACATGTGCACATCACTAGATTTGAAAATCAACATCATCTGACCCAGTTATTATTATTATTAATTTTTATTTTATTTGTTTGTTTTTTTTTTACTGATAAGGACATTTTGGACAAACCTGTCCACACATACCAAACAGGTCCAAGTTTAAGCCTGACCTCTGTGCGACAGAGTTTATGCAAGAATTATTTTGTTTGAAATAAATGACATCTTTGAAAGATAATCAGATTTGACTGTGGCAGCATATGGTCAGGTTTGACATCATAATGAAGAACCCTTTATTTTATTTATTTATTAATTTTTTTGTGTGTGTCACACATTATACATTTTGAACATATACATTGAAATTCTTTTTTTCCCATATCCCAGCTAAGCTGGGGTCAGAGCACAGGGTCAGCCATGATTTGGCACCCCTGGAGCAGATAGGGTCAAGGGCCTTGCTCAAGGGCCCAACAGTGGCATCTTGGCTGTGCTGACCTTCTGGTCAGTAACCCAGAGCCTCAACCGCTGAGCCACCACTGCCCCTGGAGTGGAGCATCATTGCAAAACCTGACACTTCAACCCAAGTGGTTTAAAAAAAAAAAAAAAAAAAAGCCACAATTTAACAAATATTTGTTTTATATAATGTCTAAAAATATATCCAATGCATAACTTGATATAATATCTAGGAATTAAGTTTGTTACAACATTGGCTTTTATAGAGATCAGCCAACGCATGCAGCACTGAAGCCATCTAACTGACTGAGGAGGAACGGCGACACGGACGGGTTAAGCCATTGTACACCATCTCCAGAACGCAAGCAAGGTCCGAGTTGGTGTGGCAAAGCTCATTCTTAGGGTGGCAGCTGCCACCCTGTGCCACCCTTCTGGCCCCACCCCTGAATGAAGGTTTTTATTGAAGTAAAGATAACATAAAATGAGCTTATTTTATGAATGATGTAATTTAGAGCCAAATAAGGTGGACAACTTTAGTGTTTTTTTTTTTTTTTTTTTTTTTTTTTTAATGTAAGTGTTATTACATTTCTTTCATTAAAAAATAAATTTAAAAAAAAGATTTTTTTTTTTTTACTTTATTGTTTTCGGGTCAGATTTGACCCAAAGAGTAGAAGTGTGATTCTAAAACGAAGAGTGCAAAAGGGTTAAATGCCTAACAAAGAAACAGTAAAAGAAGTCTAAGCCATCATATACTATAAATGCAAATCTTGGAGTGCAAACATTAAATATAATATTTGACACGATGTAAAGCTATGATGTAAATGTGTAACAATTGGTATAAGCTAAATAATGTCTTATATTTTTTTAGAGAAGACCCAAATGATTTGTTGGACATCTTGTCTTCTTTAACAACATTTTAACCATGTGTTATAAGAATTCCATAGTAGCATGTCTTATATGCAATTAAAAAGGGTTCGTTTTTTTAATGAATAGACCATAATGAATAAAATGCTAAATAACCATTCAAATCATGCATCTTTAAATCATTAGGTTGCAACGAAATATAATATACGAAACTGATAACACTGTTATTCTGAAGCTGGTCCATCAATTGACTTAAATTGCATCAGAGGGTACATAAGGGGTCGAGGTCAGGCCAGATCATTTTTCCTATGCAATTAAAATCCCCTGTGAACCTACACTGACAAATAAACATGCCACACACTCGAACATCCCTCCCACAATCAATTCCTCTTGTGACTTCTGGCACCTTCAAAACCGATAGAAAAGACTGGTCAACAACAGCTGTAGCCCCCTTCCCAGTTGCAGGCAGGATCTCTTATTGTCTGGTTCGAGGAGCGCCCAATAGAAATATTCCGCTGTGCTGTTGCTAGGTGGTTTTCGCACCTTGTGGACCAATCAGAACACTGCTGATGAAGGGAGGGCGCGGGGAGCTGGCGGTAACAGAGTGCGCGAGAGCCCGAGTGCAAGGGAAGCCCTATCACCGAGGCACGGCTAAAGACAACATTTGCAAAATGCCGAATAAAGCTAAAAAAGAAAAGGTAAAGTACAGGTTACATTGGCGTTACCGGATCCGCTAGTTTATGTCTAATGATTGCGTTCCAGATATTAGTTTACGAATGAATTATTCTTCAACATTTGCTGGTGTCATTTTCGGTAGTGAAGGCCGCGCTAGCGTCTAGCCCTCATTTGTGTCTGTGTATGTTCAGTCAAAATACGGACAGTTATGTGTTCAGAAGTATTTAAATATAAAGAAAGCCTTTTAGAAAGCTCGGTGGCACGTGTATTACAAATATGCCTCATATATGTTTGGGGCAGTTCCGTTAGACATCTGTTTTACCCTGTCTTTGCTTTAGATCAGTTTTCTACAGTGAGATTATAAACGGTCGTTAATGTGTGAATACAGAGGCGCATTAGTTGACACACTGCAGCATAAGCTGGACAGCATGTCCCTTGTCTCGGTATGAGTCAATGTTTTTGTGATCAGAAGCAATGGATAGGCTTTGGACATCGTTATATAAACGCTCGATACAGAAGTGGACAAGTATGGCACGATATGCTGGGTGGTGTGAACTGAAATAATGTATCATTGCCAGTACACTTCAATTAGTTGTGCATGTCATTGACTGATTCAAAATGTAGTTGCATTTGGGCTGTTAGTTGCCCCCACCTGTCATATCATCCCTGTCATGTTAATGGCCTGTATGCAGACCATCATATTGTGATATGATGAATGGTGATTTTTAGAGTGATCTGCATGAAAACATGTATATCTCAGATATCTCATTTATTGGGTCTGTTTTTGGTCATTGCAGGAACCCACCAAATCTGCAAAAAGCAGCACGAAAAACAGTAATGCCGGTGGTGGAAAGGATGCTGGAACTGAAAATTCTGAAGAGGTAAAGATGTATTATAAAGACATATTGGGTCTAAAAATGTTAACTTTTTTTGCCTTTTCAGGACACGAGAAGACTAAAAAATTCAATTTCAGTGCCTTTGCAAGATGGCATTAATTATGCATGCATAGTAATATATAAAGCAATCACTGCAATCATGCAATTTTGCAGATCTTTCTTGCATCTAAGATTTCATGAATCCTTGCAAATTCGTGCAAAGTATTTTATAAAAGTATAATGTGGCTCACCTCCTTTACAGTAACATGCTTGGATTTTCACACTCATAATTCTGGTTGGCAAACAGTAGGTCTATAACTAAATACTTGCAGATTCGAGATCCAGACTACACTGGGTTTTCTAACTAACTAACTAAAAAAAACAAAAAAGGAATGGCGCCTCTGTGTGAGCAGAGCATTCATTATACATCTAAGATCTGGTGAGGATGGGTAACCCTCTGACATCTTGCTACCCAATGCAGTATCTTCCTCCTAATGCAGCTGAACTTGTTGCATATTCTGGTTTGGTTATTGGTTTTGTTTAATCTTTCTTTTTCCGCTGTTCAAATATTATTTGAATAACCAGTACAATTGAAACGACTTTAAAGCTGTATTTTTCTTTCTATTGTAAGCAATTTAAATCCACTTTAAAAATGGGTAAAGACAGTATGTGTTATTAGATTTAATAGCAGCTGCTTAAAATAGGCTAACAGAGTTGTGTGATTTTCTGTCTCTAATTCATGCTTAATTTTCTTTCTGGAGTATGGCCCAGGTAAATTGTAAGAGACCAGTTTGCCTTTCCATGTTGAGTGAGAAGGAGAAGCCTCAAGTTCAATGTTTTAACCTGTCATTATAGTTTCTTTTAATGGAATTTTGATGTGGAATTGCACTGGATGTAAAGAGGATAGACCATGCATAGTTTCCCAGAGTTAGTTGACTGTTTCAGAAGGCCATAGCTAGGATTAAATGCAGCACAATTTTGAAGGACAGGTTACTAGAATTTCATTTAACAAAGTAAATACAGTTTCTCCTTGCTATGCCTACATGTGCTGATTAGTTTGTTTTGAGTCCCACTCAGTTAAATCAAACCTGATGTTATTTTTAGGGATGCGCCGATACAAAATGTGTGGCCGATAGGATATCCGATTATTTAGTAAAACACAACTTCAAATAAATTTAATGTAAATTTTATTCTTCTTTAGTCTGTACATGTCTTCCACGTTTCAGAGTAATGGGTCTCAGTTATAAACAAAACTCTTTACAAAACTATTATTAACATTCTTAACTCACATTAACTGGATTTCTGAATAATGAAGCTTGGCCCTTTTTAGCTGAAGCAGCCTCTACTTTGACTTTGACAAACGCATCTTTTTCTTGCTGTGTCAGTGCTGTAGGGTGAGTAATCAAATTTGTTGTGTTAATAGTTTTAACGGTAGTTCCACCTCATGAAATTCCAGCAGGGCAAAGCTTGCAAATTGCAACACTGCTGTCATTGAGCCCATTTGCATGCACCCCAATACGCTGATTACTCTCAAAATTTCAGCTTATTTAAAAAATCAGACAAAGCAAACAATCATCATTTACATGATATTTGAAATTGAGTTATTCTTTTTACGTCAAACCATGAAGAGGCATGCGCACAACAGGTCCATACATTGGATAAGCTGGTAAGAATGCCGGTTTAAAGGTGCACTCAGTAATTTTTGGATGTATGTCAAAGTATGGCTTACACTGACACCTAGTGTCCTGGATGCTGCATCATTCAAACACAGTAGTTTTCAGTTATCAATGCCATTGTAGAAATTCACTATGCAGAGTAATCCAGGATTAATTTAATCTGTGAATTAAAGTGTCCAATAACAGGGCATTTACTGAGATTAGGCGAGTAGTAATTGGCTGGTCATGTGATGCTAAAATGTCAGCCCCCATAAGGCGCCATTCCCCATGTAGAATAAAAGAGCTTTTATAAGGTTACCGATATGACTGAACTCTTCATCTCACATGAGTGGTCATGATTTTATACATGGGTTTCAAAATTACAATTAATTTCTTTAGAAGTAAAACTTTTGAAATGAGGAAAAAAATGACTGAATGCACCTTTAAGGTGTTTTCATGCACCGTGGAATTGGTGTAATGGGCAAAAATCTAACTTGTGTTTATTCGGTTTATTCTTACACTGTTAATGACCTTACATTGGTAAAGGAACACTGTTGAATACATTTACATGACCACACACGTTGTCGGCTTATGAAGCATAATCGATGTAAGAACGTGCATGTAAAGGCCGAAACATACTTCACGCAAGTATGCAAACGCAGACGCGAGCACTTGGCCAATGTGTGGTCCCGTTAAACATACATTACGTGCACTTTTGCGTTGCACTGGCGGTTACAAACAGACCACAAGAGGGCAATAGACTTTTTAGGCGTGACCACGAAACCGAAGCTGCATCCGAAACAGTTATTTTATAGCTCCGTGTCCAAAACCAGGAAAATGCTGCCTTCAGAGGCAGGATGAAAATAAGGTGCTTTTCAAACTGTTTGGAGACTAGTTCCTTAAGCGTTCCATTCATTCAAAACAGCTGTCAGTTAATCCATTAACTGATTAGGCAGCAAGTCAGCTGCGTTTGTT
Organism: Myxocyprinus asiaticus; assembly: GCF_019703515.2. NCBI lineage: Eukaryota > Metazoa > Chordata > Actinopteri > Cypriniformes > Catostomidae > Myxocyprinus > Myxocyprinus asiaticus. Next base: position 9,846,716 of record NC_059366.1, read on the forward strand.
TTCAGATGCAGCCTAGATGTGGTAGGTGAGTAAAAATAGTTGAGGAGTGGGGAGAGACACGGAGAAAAAAACAAGTTCATTTGAATGGACTGGGGACAAAATGTTGTACATATTTTTTCAGAAAAGATTCAACTCAAATTGCTGCCAGAGTCTGCCATGACAGTTGTTGATTGAAAGAAGAAAATCTGCTCTAGCGCCCCTTGCGGCAACGCTGAGAATGCAGCGCGTACTTGCGTTGTGTATTGAATTGAGCGCTGACGCATTCACAACGCAACGACGCATGAAATCAAGTTTGCGTAGCAAGGTGCGTCTGCGTTCACGTACTTGTATAGAGTATGTTTGGGCCATAAACGTGCTTGCTGCCACCCAATTCAAAGTAATTCCACACAAGAGACATTTTCTTTCACACACGGCACACGTTGTAGACTAATTGTCGATGCTTTTTTCCACCCCCTTTTGATTGACAGGGAAAAAAATTGGCCATGACCAGAGGCAGTTAGTGCAGTAAATTGCTTTTATCGGCCCATACAGGTACATCTCAAGTAGTTTTTGGCCAAACAGACATTTCTTTCCTTGCATGTCACTGCTTTCATATTGCTTGCCAGAGTAGTGATTTGCTGGATAATTTAGGCGTGTTTTAGCAAAGTGCCAGTGTTCAGTTCCATCCAATTGTCTGGTTGTTGTACTCTGATGTAATAGCATGTCTCTGTAGGTGCTCAAATATCCCAGTGTTCTTACGAGGGAGTAAAACTGATGGCTGGAATCGATGGGCAGAGAATCTGACGTAGCATAGGGTGAAGTTTATCGATTTGGTCTATTTTAAGCTAGGCTCAGTCATGCAACCCGTTACTCAGGCCAGCTCTGCAGTGTTATGGGCAGGCCTCAACATGTGTCCCACAGCAATACGCACACCCACCCCTAGCTTTGTTGCCTGGAAAGTGTTACTGTAGTTTTTACTTTTTTTTTTTTTTTTTTTTGGTCTCATTAAAACCTTCAATACATTTACAAGCCTTTTTCCAATGTGGGCACTCATAGATTGTGTCATTTTGGAAATGTCACATGCTAACATGTTGCTCATTTAGCATTTCGCTGCTTCAACTTTCCACCATGGTGCTAGTAATGCAGTCTGGTTTAGCATGTGTTCTAATAAATTAGAGATCAGCTCTGTTTTTGAAGTAAATTACTGCGTTTACATGCACACCAAAATGCTGATAATTACCAAAAATCAGCTTATTCAAAAAAACTGATAATGAATGAAAACAGTGTTTACAGAAATTATCAGGTTGTCCTCCAATTTTGATGTCAAGTGTAAACAAGCATGCGCCCAAGACATCCTGCCATTGAATAAGCTGCCAAAACGCTGGGAAAGCTGTTTGCATGCAGATTGAAATCGGGGTGAAACTTTTTAAGGTGTTAAAATGACCTTACATGTTGTCAGGTTATTAAGCATAACCGTGTAAGATCATGCATGCAAACGTGCTCATTGTGGGAAGTTGCGCCATGCTTCTGGTCCAAGACCTGTTTATTTGGCTCACTTTGTTGTAATACTGTACTTCTCACCTATGGTCAAAAAGGTTTCTGTGACACTCATCTTGCATGGAAGACACATATTTATTTAATAGTGTAGCTCAGGCTACTCTTGAAAATTTAATGTGAGCTTAATCTAGATATGGTAAGAAGTATGTATGTAGGTTGGGCTTGTTGTGGACTCTAGGGGTTTGGGAGGCAGTTCGCTTGCAGCTTGTCGACTGATGCACTTTGTTGCTTTGTGTTACCACAACTCAAAGTTCAGTAACATTAATTGCATAGTTTCATTAAATGGTTTGCCATTGAAAAACAGTCAAGACCCTAACTTTTTTGTGTGTGTGTGTGTGTGCAAATAATCTCTTGAGGTACTTACACCTGACTTGCCACCCATGATTAGGTGTAACATTGTCATGTATACACTAGATAGAGCTGCACTATTAATTGAGTGAAAAATAGAAAAGTGATGATTACAGCATTCCATTAAGGTCTTGCTGTGTCAGAGTTTTCTATTTTTGCAGCAGTTGAGCATTGTTACTAACTACAGACATGTCTGTCAAGCAAATGAACGCAATGGCGATTCAGAGGTGTTTTATTTGTCCTAATAAGCAAATTGTAAGCAGTCTGATCCTCAGTGTTTAGTGATTCTCTTCTGTTCGTGGTGGTATGTATGAATAAATGCAGCTTAAGCATCAACTTGCCCTCAGATAGTAGCTTTAGAAAATGAAAAGCATTGGCGGTAATTTTTTAATTACTTAATTGCTGGATGTTATGCCTCTCGCTTAAAATGTAGATGGCTTAAAGGGGTCATGACATGAGGAATCACATTTTCCTTGATCTTTTAACATAAAAGAGGTCATCATTGTACTAAACAAACATACTGTACGTTTCAGAGCTCAACTTTCTCCTCACTGCAAAAAGAGTGTTTGTTGAAACCAAGCTACCAAAACGGCAATCAAAACAGTGGGCGTTTACTGTCAAGTCTTAAAGAGCCCATATTATGCTCATTTACAGGTTCATAATTGTATTTTGGGGGTCTACTAGAATAGGTTTACATGCTTTAATGTTCAAAAAACATTATTTTTCTCATACTGTACATTGCTGCAGCACCTCTTTTCACCCTCTGGCTGGAACGCTCTGTTTTAGCTCCTGTCTCTTTAAAGCCCCCCTTTCCGAAAAGCCCAGTCTGTTGTGATTGGTCAACCGCTTAGAGCATGTGTCGGAAATGTAAGGGCCCTTACCATAACCGAAGTATTGCTTAGGTCAGGCATTATGCAGATGTGTTACATAGCGACATAGCTAAGTCACAGAAGTAATGGCTGGACTGCAAACCAGACATTTCCGGCAGTTCAGGAGCAGTGTTTTCTGTGGGAGAGAGTAACTCCCTTTGGCATGGACTTTGTGCTTTGTAACTTTGCAGACCTTTTACATGCACAAACAGCTATATTGCACACTAAAGGAAAGGTAAAATCCCCAAAAGCATAATAGGGCCTCTTTAAAGGAAGCAGCACCAAAACTGAGTGTTTCTGTCAGAGGGACAGAAGGGTGGAAAATGATCATGTTTTATAAATATGTGACTGAATTTTGTGCAAAAAACTTTTCTAATATTATAAGTGAACCTCCAGGAACATATTAAAATAATAAAAAAGGCATGCCATGACCCCTTTAAAACCCAAAATTAGGGCTGTAAAAGGGTAATTAGGGTAAAAATATTGTTTTTCTGATTATTCACGATCTTCATTTGAACAATCCTGATATTGATTCTTAAAATCCCAAGATCGATCTTTTACTTTTTGTGCCACCCTCTACAACATGAATAAATCACTTGCACATGTGACCAAATTTCTTGCTATGTAAGTAAAAATGAGAGATTACTGTAGACATTGGCTGGTAAAATTTTCAGATTTCACTCACCAATGATTTAGTATTGTGGTGAATAAATTTGGTAATGACATCCTCTCACTGATTGTTGAGGGTAAAGTTTGACTGGTTCTTCTAATGTGTATCCAAAGATGAGATCCACACAGTCCATTTGTCATTGAATCATTTCAATGTAAAAATTAATTTTGTTCTTTACAGTCAGTTGTTGATCAAAAAAACAAAAAAACATTCAATTCTAATCACACATTGCACAGATGCTGTAAAGAAGCCATTCAACTCCACTCTCTTTAGTACACTCAGTCATAACGCTTCTGTGAGACGCTTGCTGAACTGTCGCTATTCTTAAAGAGACCATACCATTTAAACACTTGCTTGAAAATAATACAAATTATGCACGTAAGTAATAAACATGTAACAAAATATATAAATGCTATTTCAAGACATTATGATGGTCCACAAATTTGTACACTTTTAAAAAGGCTAAAATGTGACAAAAATGATGAAAAACCAATGATAAAGTAAAGTTTTCGTAATGTACCTATAGCTAGAAGGTCTCCTCTATAATTAACAGCATTGTCTGAGAAATAATTTTTCATATGTAAGCAAAATGGACATTATGACTTAAATACACCAATATGAATCAGAATTTAATTGAATCAAGAATTTTGGAAATCTGTATCAATACCCAGCCCTACACAAAATACACTAGAATGCTCCCATTGTAACTGTTAAGCCTTTGACAGTGTAAATAAGAGATTTATTCTACAATCTTTACAATGTTTATTGCGAAACATGCCTCTCATAAGTGGGTATAGCATATTACAAATGACCTGTGAATCTCTTATGACAGTTGCAAACTTTCCTTATTGTGCGTTTTTTTTTTTTTTTTTCCAGACAGATTTCAGGGTGATAATATTCAGGGTCAACAAATCTGGTGCGTTATCTCACCCACCATTTGCATTGTCAGGAATTTCCAGTAAAGACTCAACAGGACAGAGCTACACAATTAATCGTAAAAAAAACTGAGATTACTATGACCGCTGCTGAATCAGTGGTGAATCAGAGACATTTGTATTTGTCCATTATGATAACAACCGATCCAGATGTGCAAGTTTTAAACCATCTGTTGCCCAGATGCTTGCTTTAGAACAAAAGTGAAAAGCATAGTCATCATTTGGAATTATTTTGGTTTTGTTGCATGACGTTGCTCACTTGCAATGTAGACAGTTTAAGAAAACTAGAACGCTCCTATTATGATTTTTGTCATAGGCTAGAGACCACATGGACTGTCGGAACAGTCAAAAATAAAATTGGTAATTGGTTTCAGTCTTGTTTGTCAGGATTGCCTTTACATTTTGTGGTCTTATTTTGTTTCTTTTATATTGTGTTTGCCATTAGACACTGGAGTTTGTCCTTCTGTGACCAAAAGCGGTATAATAGCATAGAATAGTTTAAAGTGCCCATTTTCATTATGAACATACTGTTTTCCCAGGCCCAGCAGACTGCCAGCAAGCGTCCGAGCAACAGCACTCCACCTCCTACTCAACTCAACAAAATTAAGTACTCTGGTGGACCACAGATTGTAAAGAAGGAGCGTCGACAGAGCTCATCACGATTCAACCTAAGCAAGAACCGGGAACTGCAGAAACTCCCCGCCCTCAAAGGTAGAAATGACTCCAAACACCGCCTGAACAGTCATGGTTCTTTTTTGCCTTCTTAGAACTGATCAAATTATCTGTTGTTGTGTACATAGAGCATTTCACATTGACTGGTGCCAATTGTGTTAATTAAACAGCCTTACATGACCTCTGCATCATTTTTTCAGGCTGTAATTTACTTGTTTCTGAGGCAGTTGTGTTTGATGCCAAGGATTGCTGATTGCCGAGTTATGAGGCTCTCACAGTCAGCCAAGTAAAAGACACTTTTCATTGCTGTCAAATTTATGTGTACCGTTTACCAAGTTTCTGTTTAGTGTAGGGACTCAAATCGAAAGGAGTTTAACGACTCTGTTTCCGATTCCAGTTAACAGTTCCATTTAATTATTTTTATATTACTTTTGAGGAAGCACCTCCTTGATAATCAAAACTTTATATTAATTGTATGTGTATATATATATATATATATATATATATATATATATATAAAAATGCATAAAACAATTCCCAACCCTAGTCCAGCCAAATCAAAATATCAAAAGCATTCTATGGCTGCAAGTTTGGTGGTCAGTTGGGCCTGATTAGATTTCCAAAAAGCATTTAGTTGGTAGTTAACACAGTGATTTTATGATATAAAAACGGAGATTGAATCTTTCAGTATTGAAAGATTGCTTATTGTTGCCTCTTCTCTGGACCTCTTTCTCTGTTCTTTCCTTTATTCTCTTTCTCATGGTATTCTGACATGGTCCTTGGTTGCTCAGTCAGGGAGATTCCTTTCCATCTGGCTATGCAGGGAATATGAGCACATGACAACTCATAGACGGTAATAGGATCTGCAGTACAAGTGTCTACATTAAGTAGGACAGTGAAACCTTGCCACAATCCACAATTTAGGTAGTTTTACACTCTATTTATATTCATACTTGGGAGTTAATTTCTTAGAATCTAAAGTGGATGTTTCCTAGAAAGCTTATGGTATGGTTCATGATCATTCCTCAGTTGCAGTGCTCTGTGTTTATCCTGTGTTAATTTACACCCTGTATAAACCTGGTATTAACATATGTCTCGAGTGAATTGATCACAAGTGGTCAGCTAAGACAGATAGTCGTTTAGACCAGGTTTATTTGTAAGTGGTTAACTCCTGTAATGACTTACATTTTTTGAATGGCAGGTCTTGTTTTGGCCTGGTGTTAGACAAGTAACCTGTTCTTCACTGTTGTCTGGAGCTCATCACATTAGAACTCATTAGAGTTTACACTTTCCATTTCTGACATCCTCTGAATGTGATTTGAGTAGGGGTGGTCCGATCAATTGGCCACCAATCGGTATTGGTTCATATTCACTTCCTGTCTCAATTGGTGGTCTCATAATTTGGCCACAGTGTTGGGACGGAATACATGTAATGGGATTACGTATTTAAAATACAAAATACAAGTAACTGTATTCCACTACAGTTACAATTGAAATCATTGGTAATCAGAATACAGTTACATCCAAAAAGTATTTTGATTACTGAAGAGATTACTTTGCATTTTATTGTCATTTGTTTCATTTAATATTTAGTCCTTTCAGATGGAAAACATTTATACATATAAATGATGTGATCCAAAGTGCATTTGAACAGTGGTGAAACACTTTCTTATGATGTGTTACATTCATATGAGCAGACAGAGAAGTAAGTTTGAAGTAAGTTTGGAGCAGAAGAAATAGAAATACATTTGTGTAAATTGTCAGCTTTACGCTAAGATAAAATGCTATTTCTAGCCATTTTACATGCACATGTTACCAGGCACGATCATATTTTTTTAACAAGAAAATTCACGTTGGATCATAATTAATTTTTTTCTAGTAAGACCTTTGATATTAGGGCAAAAATCATATTCTTGATAATAATTTTTGTATTGTTTTCCTGTAAAAATATCTAAAAATCCTTAAAACAAGATCAATTTGATTGATCTTGTTTTAGAAACAACACTGCATAAGATATTTAGGTTTTTCAGAGAATGTATTTTTAATGTGTGTATTTTGTCTTTCTGTACTGGCAGAGTTTTTATAGTCAAAACAAGTTCTTATAATCTACCAGTGCTGAAGAAGTAATCCAAAGTATTTAGAATACATTACTGATTTTGAGTAATCTAACGGAATACATTACAAATTACATTTTACAGCATGTCTTCTGTAATCTGTAGTGGAATACATTTCAAAAGTAACCCTCCCAACCCTGTTTGGCCATCACATAAACCGATCTCCCAAGTCGCAAAAGAAGCTTGATTTCTTTAGGACTACAGCATCCCTCTTATGTCGTCACGGGAGTATAGGGAACACTAGCCGAATGTTGTGAGCAAACAAATTTTATTCAGCAGATAAGGGTGAAGATGAAAATGTAGAGTGTTTGGTAGGGCTGCAGCGGTACATGTATCTACGCCGAACCGAATGGATACAGGGCCTTCAGTACGGTACACGCAGTCACATGAATGATTACATATCTTAGCATGCGTGAAACCATTATTAAAACAACATATAAAGAACAACACAAACCGTGTAGAACTAAAATGAAAAAAAGATTGCAGCGCAACACGGGACTGCACGGAACCAAAACTTAACAGAACAGAGCGTCACACATTACACTAAAAACTGCGGATCAGATAAATGCATGTGAAGTTTATACTAGCTAGCTCACTATTTTTCCCAACTGTGATGGAACTAAACAAAATATAAATATGTCAGACATAAATAAGCCAGAGATTGAAGTCCCACCACTGTCTCTAAAATCTGTTGTTTGGGAGCATTATGGTTTCGGATTAAACTACAGTAATACTGGACAACGAGTTGTATGGATGGGCCACGGGTACTCTGAAGTGACAGCAATGATCGATCATGAAAATTATGATCAATAATGAAAATGCTTGTCATGACTTTTCACTGAATTCGAAATTCAGTGACAAATACCTGACAACTATACACAAACATGTCAAAGAGGGGCCTTATTTTTAATTTTGAGAATGATTACGTTGTGATTTTCAGCGGTACCTTGATTGTCAACATAGACGTCCATAGCTACCGAACTGATAAACGTTGCTAGCTAGCGTTTGCTAGCATTTGTTCTACAGGTTTACGTTAATAAAAAGAAAGTTAAATCCACCTCTGTTTTGAATGTTTGTCTCTGCAAATGTTTGCTAAACAAGTTTTATTGTCAAATAATGTAGAAACGTTGAGTCATTAATGTATATTATTTAATAAAAGTGAAGGTTTATCATTGACTGTAAATCTCCCTCTGTGCCGACACACGATGTCACACACCTGCATTTCTGCAAAATCAGAGCTGAAGATTTCCACATGAGTTGTAAGTTCAACATAAAGTTGCGTTCCATTGCAGTTTTCCCGTTACTCCGTCAGAGCAGAGCGTGACTTTCTGTCTGGGGCAAAGAAAGTGCTCCAAACTCTAGAGAAGCATGTGCACACACACAAGGCGAAATCTTTCTTTCAAACATCTAGATGGAGCACAGATGAATGTATCAGAATGCAGGTCTACAAAACTATTTTCAACTTAACACGGCATTTTAAAAATGCGATGGTTATGCCATCTTCAGTCACGCCAACCACGGTTTGCGGATACATGGTTCAGAAACAGTGGTGTGCTCTTACTAAGCTTATTACGGTAACCTGAAGGAAGAACAGACATGCACATTCTGGGCATTGTTTCACTGAATTGGCCAGCGAGTCTTCACAATGACAAAATATCATGCATTATATGCCCTCTTTTGTACTTATTGTAACAGACTACATTAGAACATCCTTTAATAATGAATAGACACTGGAACAACGACACGCAATACGGCAGCCAAAGACGTAAAACATATACAGTGATCAGCCACAACATTAAAACCACTGACAGGTGAAGTGAATAACATTTATTATTTCATTACAATGGCACCTGTCAAGGGGTGGGATATATTAGGCAGCAAGTAAACAGTCAGTTTTTGAATTTCATGTGTTGGAAGCAGGAAAAATGGACAAGCGTAAGGATCTGAGCGACTTGACAAGGGCCAAATTGTATTGATAGATGACTGGGTCAGAGCATCTCCAAAACGTCAGGTCTTGTTGGGTATTCCCGGTATGCAGTGGTTAGTACCTACCAAAAGTGGTCCAAGGAAGGACAACCAGTGAACCGGCGACAGGGTCATGGGCACCCAAGGCTCATTGATGCGCGTGGGGAGCGAAGGCAAGCCCGTCTGGTCCGATCCCACAGAAGAGCTACTGTAGCACAAATTGCTGAAAAACTTAATGCTGGCCATGATAGAAAGGAACACACAGTGTATCGCAGCTTGCTGTGTATGGGGCTACGTAGCCGCAGTCCAGTCAGAGTGCCCGTGCTGGCCCCTGTCCACCACCGAAAGTGCCTACAATGGCCACGTGAGCATCAGAACTGGACCATGGAGCAACGGAAGAAGGTGGCCTGGTCTGAATCACGTTTTCTTTTAGCTCATGTGGACGGCCGGGTGCGTGTGCGTCATTTACCTGGGGAAGAGATGGCAGCAGGATGCACCATGGGAAGAAGGCAGGCCAGCGGAGGCAGTGTGATGCTCTGGGCAATGTTCTGCTGGGAAACCTTGGGTCCTGACATTCATGTGGATGTTACTTTTACATGTTCCACCTACCTAAAGATTGTTGCAGACCACGTACACCCCTTCATGGCAACGGTATTCCCTGATGACAGTGGCCTCTTTCAGCAGGATAATGCGCCCTGCCATACTGCAAAAATGGTTCAGGAATGATTTGAGGAACATGACTGATCGAGCGTCTATGGGATGTGCTGGACCAACAGGTCCGACCCATGGAGGCCCCACCTCACAACTTACAGGACTTAAAGGATCTGCTTTCTGACGTCTTGGTGCCAGATACCACAGGACACCTTCAGAGGTCTTGTGGAGTCCATGCCTCGACAGGTCAGAGCTGTTTTGGTGGCAACAGGGGGACCTACACGATATTAGGCAGGTGGTTTTAATGTTGTGGCTGATCGGTGTATGTACATACTGTATATGTATAGTTGTTTATTTATGTTCTCCATTTGAAATTAGACGTTGCCAATTTATTTAGCCTATTATTTTTTTTTTGTTGTAGTATATATATATATATATATATATATATATAAAAATGGTATGTGATTATTATTGTAATATAAAATTTTTGCAAATTTGATTTTCTCTGTAAAATAAAGATGAAAAAAATTAAATTTATTAAAAAAAATGGTTCTGCATATCGGTTATCAGATATAAAAAAAATAGACAAATAATCTGTATCATATCGGTTTTAAAAAATCAATATCGGTTGATCTCTAATTATTATAATTGCATTTTTTTTACTTTTATTATTATTTATGTTTTTATACAATGTTCATATAAGAGGCTCTTAAGTTTTGTATTGTAATTTAGTTGAAGAAATAGTGCAGTCATGTATAAATGAGTCTTCACAAAAATAATTGTTGCCCATCAGCCACTGTGTTTTCAAAATAAATTTAAAGAAAGATTCTTTCTTTTCCCTGCCAGGACTTCAGACTGCAACTAAAATGGTCACAATTGTGACCAAAAAAATAAACGATTGCGACAATCATTTAAAATCTAGTTGCCATTGACGACAGTCAGGCTGTGTGTGTCAGATATTATCTTGTGAGTTATTGAATACATATATAGAGCGTCAGTGTGTCTCGCGCTGCTTTTCACCCGTTCTGTTGATGATATGAGCTCGCTGGCTGCATGCAGCAACAAACACAGCGTGAGCAATGATGTCTGATTCGTGAACAAATGACTCTTTTGAACCGGGTCTCTCTAATGAATCACCCGGCAAGAGCTCATTTGAACTCAGGAGCTCAGGTTAGCAGTTTGAATTCGAATCACTTTCTCAGCGAATCAACCGTCAGTGTGTTCACAACTGGGAGCACAGACATTTTAAAATAGTAGTCCCATGTGTATTTCGGGCTTGTTTAAAATGAAAAGTCCTGTGTTATGTACCAAATCTTTTTTTTTTTTTTTTTTTACTGGTTATTATTGATTGGGATTGGAGTAGCACAATAAACTGCATCGGGGATTTCATTAAATTTGCACTCTTGTTGTCTTTGTTTCTTGGCCATCTAGTTACAGTAAAGAAAGACTAAGATTTTATATATATATATATATATATATATATATATATATATATATATATATATATATATATATATATATGTGTGTGTGTGTATATATATAATTATAATTTATTTATTTGTGATGTGAGATCCAGCTTTTGATATTTAGGACCATTGAGGGACTCATACACAACTATTAATGTGCAAACATTCACTGATGTTCAAGAAGGCAACACACTACAATATGCATACTATACTTTATGAAAAATACCTCTTATGTAGATTCTGAAGGGCAGTACTAAATAAAAAAAAATATATTTGATCTCTTATATTTGTATAAATTATTTGTATATAAGTGTGAAAAAAGGGGAATGCAAATTTGTGCACTCAACTATACAGTATATATTAGTGCCCGACCAATATAACGGGCGGAGTTCAGCAGTGTCTCGGTAAGTTGTTAACTAGTTTGTGAAATACACACTGGAAACTTAATAAACAATGACCCCATCATTTTCCCTTTTCAGTATAACTAATATAACATTAACCTTGTCCCTGACAACCTTGTCACTCATGTTTATCACATCTGTTTGCTGTTAGTCAGTTATAGTTTGTCAGTGCAGTCAGTAATGTAGCAGATTGAAAGGTAAACATCAGAGTATCTTTTTCAGCTCAGCAGACAACGGTGTGGTGGTGGATTGTGTCTGATGAGTGTTGATTTCATGCTACGCTGTTACCTAGTTGGTGAGACACAATGCTGGAAAGTAAAATAAACAACGTCCATCTTTTACTGTCCGTGACAACGAGCTTACAGCTAACTAGCTAATCACGTAGCTACTTTCATACCTTGTCAGCGTGTAAACGTATTCACCAAACTGTTTTGTTCAGGATTCACAGTTTGGTACCCCCTTCAACCGAACAATTCCAATCGTTGCATTTATAAAATGTAATATTTAAAAGTCTGGTTTTCCACCGTTAAAAGTTTCCCCTGAACTTGTATAGCAGAATACGGTGTAACACCGCTGCCCCTGTTTATCTTGACTCGGCAATATTAATATAGTCAGCATTTGACTTATACTAAACAGTACTGATGTTTATTTCGCTATTTATTGTATTTGTATTTATTCTTTATTTTAATAGTCAGCATTTGACTGATACTAAACAGAACTGATGTTTATTTAGCTATTTATTGTATTTTTATTTATTTTCTCAGTGCATTTCTAGAATTTGTTGACAATGTATAATAATATCAAATGTTCTTTGATAAAAAAATATTTGTTTAAGAAAGCAGCCTTCTGAGTACCTTTGCACAGTCATATCAGTGCAAAATCTGTGAAAAATCCACATAGAAAAGGTCTGTTTTCATTCCAGCTCAAAAATTAAATATATCGGCCACCATATCGGTAATCTGTGAATTTTCCCACTCTAAAATTGATATCGGCATCGGTCTCAAAAATCCCATATCGGTCAGGCTCTAGTATAGATATTAAACACATGATTAATGAGCTATCGGCTGTATTTTCTTTGACTTTCTATCTTGTTTAGAACAACAGTCTAAATCAAGCTATTCTGTGATGTGGCAACTAAAACAGCCATTTGGCTCCTAAATGTTTCCGTTTAGGAGTCAACAGCTCCTTAGTAATTTTTTTTTTTTGTTGCCTGGAGCCCTGCCTGCTGTCCCGAAACTGTACTTAACCGTGACCCCAAAACCGAGGTACGAACCAAACAGTGAATTTTGTGTACCATTGCAGCCCTAGTATTTGGTCTTTTGTATTGTTCTTAATGGTTCCATTAATGATTCTTTTAGTACTTTTTAAGGAAGAAATATTTGGAAATGCAATTCTTATTAATACAGCCGTAGGCAGCATGTTTCCAAATAACATGATTTCATATTGTAATAGAACATATTGTTATAAAAGGTATGTTGACATAGACTTTTTAAATTTGATTCATTCATTTTTATAAAACACTAATTAAACTTAAAATTGTATCTTTAACTACACAGTGTCATATCAACAAACATCCAGTAATTACTTCGAATTCTTGGTTCTTTTCAAGTGATAAATGAGTCTTGCAGTTAAAGCTACACTATGTAACTTTTGGTCCTCTAGCGGTGGAAGCATAAAACTGCGAGTTACATGCAGAGGAACACGTTATGTCAGTTGTGATTCGGCTCTGCTCTTGTGGCGGATGAATCTCCTGGTTTGAGAGAGGACTCTGCAGAAATTACCTGCAGAGCGGAGTCATGACAAGCTATTTTCATGTTGATATAATGTTATTCGCAAAAAACATTTATAACCAATACTACTTACTTTGAGGAAGATAAACAACACTCTTATATTTGAATATGATTATTGAAGTGTTTTATCCACTACACAATACACATTAATGTTTGTATTGCACTACACATATCGGGTGGAACTTGTGAAATGGCCCATATGAGTTCAATTGACTTGAAGAATGATGCTCGGTTGGTCTTGAATGAGCTTCAATTTACAATAATGTGAATCATCAGCTAGGTTTTAAAATGTTTTTCCTAGTGATGTAAAAATGACCACAAGGAATGTGTTTTAGTTCTGAAGTTGTGCATCCACGCACTGCTATAACAGTGTCAGATTATAGTCTCACTGTATCTTAAAATACTTTTAATTCCTATGGAGCCTTGACCATTACAAGTATTCACCTTTCTATGCCAGATGCCAAACAGTTGCATGTGTTAGAACAATGTCTCTGTGTGTTTGTTTCTGTCCCAGTCGACACTGCTACTAGTGGTCTTGCACTGTCTCTGGATGTCCACATGGCAAACAAACAGAGGAAGCTTGGAGGTCTCCCTTTTCCTGTCTTTGTATGTGAACTTCTCTTCAGTGAAGTCAAATGCTTGTTTGTCTTGGAATTCCATTGAACAAGTGGTTTTCCCAGTGCATGTACTATGTTGCAGCCATGGTGCCAGTTTGGATGGTTTACATTAAATTAAATCTAAAATTACATGAAATCAAATCTAAAACTGTCTGTAATGTTTCTGTATGGATTAGGGTACAGAAGATATTGCTAGGTTGATATAAAAACAAAAGTCAATAGACAGTCCTTGTAGTTATGCTAATATTGAAGTGTTTGTGTTTTAAATAAACATGCAAATAGGGAAATTTTCATTATGAATGTAGACCTAATGATTAGAAATATCTGTATCGATTTACTGATGTAGAGATAAAATGTAGACAACTGCATGCATACATTCATAATTTATTTATATGTGCTTATTGTAGCCATGTGCATAAGTACATCAATTCCCTGTGAGGTCTGTTCTCTAGATTTCAACATAGAGTAGGTAGATTACATAATTTTAGTGATAGCATCTTTGAACAGGGCTTCAAATGAATGCTTGCATATATTTTCCATATTTTGTGGAGTACACTATATCACGCGGTGGTTGCCTGCAGCACGGTCTGAGCATACAAATGTTCATGCAATTAGAAAGACTTTCCATTGTATGTGGCATACAAGATGTAGACTGTCATTTCATTGACTTCTTGCAAAGGAAAATGAACTGAACAGTTAGACCCTCACTTACTAAACCTGGAATAACAACATAACAAAAGGGTTTAGTTTTAGCAAACTGTTACTTTGGCTAATTCAGCTGTCTCACCATTTGTCTCACCTGCCAACATGTATAGTATTTTACATGAAAGAAGATGTGTTCTTAGACACAGTTCGAAGCCGAGTGTCTAAAATCCTTTTAACCGTGGTAGAATCACTGAAACGCACAGCCTTTTGTGACTTATTACTTAAATAAAATGGTGGCAACAGCAATATCATAAAAGACACCAATGTTCAATCAATATTACATTTTTTAATCATCATCATCTGAGGAAAGGATTCTTCAGCCAAGTAGACTAATGTAGTTCATTAGCTTAGCTGTTGACTGTTTACCATTGCCAAGCAACCTACCAATTTGGCTAGGGATGGGAATTCAACAATTCAGGTTTCTCTTAAAGGTGCTGTAAGCGATTTTAGCATTCTGAAGCTTTCACGTGACTGAGCTGTTTAATTAGCCTCGCTCCCTCATTCCAAAACCCCACCCTCCAAAGATAATTTTGAGACCAAAACCGAGCAAAAGAGCAGCATTTTTTTCCTCCCCTTTTACTCCCCAATTTGGCATGCCCAATTCCCATTGCACTCTTAAGTCGTCATGGTGGCGTAGTGACTCACCTCAATCCGGGTGGCGGAGGACAAATCTCAGTTGCCTCCGTCAACCCGCACATCTTATCATGTGGCTTGTTGAGCGCGTTACTGCGGAGACATTGCGTGTCAAAAGAAAGTCATAGGTTGGAACAACATGATGGTAGGGTTGCAGTGGTATACCGGTTTCACGGTATACCACGGTATGAAAATTGACTGTTTTCATACCATGTACATTTGCTTATCTATGGTATTGAGAAAAAAAATGCAAACGGACGGAGAATCTCACCTGTGCATGCACACCTCCTTTCCTCCTCGACTGCTTGTCAGACTTGTCAACTTGCGACACACACACACATGCAGCAGAGAAAATGTCAGAGAGAGGCGAGGGGATCTGACATATGTGAGTGTGTTAAAGCAGTGATTCTCAACTGGTGGGTTGCAGTCTATTCGGACTGGGTCGTGGACAGCAGGGAAAGAACAATGCCATGGTTCTCCATTGAAGATATTTCGGCGGCCGCCCAAGTGATAGCCTATTTAGGACTGCCGAGGCAGATTTAATGATAATCTCGCAATCGGCTAAAGGCTTCTCATCTGCACTTTCGCACGAGTGTAACGGAACCAGCTCACGATCATGATCTGCTCTTCTCTCTGGCGTGCGTGCGTAACAACTGGGCTTCCCTCGATATTGCAGAGTGCAGACCTCAAAACTAATGTGACCAATTTCAATTCTAGTGAGACTTTTCTAGTTTAAAGAGTTACGGAGGAAGTCAAGTCAAACCTCTCAAACAGTAGGCAGACCTGACATGCCAAACAGCACTGAGGAGGAAAAGAGCAACACTGTGTTATGCGCTAATTTGTTTTTCATTACACATCATCACCTTTACAAAATTGTTTCATGATTTTACATGAGTAAAAGTAACTGTTATATTTCAACAAAATGTTAGTTTCATATGAAATATTCTATAGGTAGAATCTATTAGACCTCATTTTATATCAACCATGGCATTTTTCAAGATGTGTTTCAGCTAGTGTTTATTTTTTCATAAATACTATAATTTATTATTATTATTATCATTATTATTATTATTTAAGACTAGCTACACTGACCTAACCAGGGTAATGAGGAGCCTTTCCTCCTGTGTAATATGTATGTTCTGATTGAATGATGTTTGTAATTGAGAAACAAACGGGATAATAATGGGCCATAATAAGTAAATATGCTCTTCAATTTTTAAAAGGGGGAGAGAAAACTTGCTGTCACTTTTGTTGTTGATGTCAACAACAAAAATAATGTCACTTGATGCATGTCCTTGTACTTGAAAACCATGAACAAAACTATGCAACATAAAAGGAATACATTAAATACAGGTTATGTTTTTACACTGATTTCCAATGTAAAATCTGGTCCTGAAGCAAAACCAGTTGAGAGTTAAAGGTACAGACAGGAGCAGTCTGTGCTGTCACGCACCTACAGTATATGTTAATTATTAATAATCATAGGACATTACTTTAAAAGCTCACACAGCTGATGATATTTTTCATTTAGTAGTTAATTTAACATGCTATGCTAACATGTAAAATAACATGCTTTAGTTATATAACATGTTATAGTTACATGCTATTTTTTTATCATGTTTATAATTCGGATTATTATTATAATTCTGTTAGCTTTCTTATTTATTTTATTTATTTTCAAAAGGGAGACTTTTTTTATACATACTTCCAAGTTTCAATTATAATAAAGCGTTTGTTCAGCCAAAAAAAAAAAAAAAACCCTTCTGTTTTCACTCCTTTAAGGGTCATTGTAACTGATAATAATAATTGTGTAATACCGTATACCGTGATATTTTCTGAGATGGTTATCGTACCGTGAAAAATCTCATACTGTTGCAACCCTACATGAGGGCGAGTAAATTATGAAATAACTTTCATTTTTGGTTGAACTATCCCTTTAACACTACATGGTATATGGGATGGTGTAACACATTATAGTGAATAAAAAAAAAAAAAAACAGTATTTTAAATGAGTATTAAAGGGAGAGATTACTGTTGCAATAGGTCCCTGTGCAGAGGCCTAGAAACAGTCAATCCCACATTCATAAGGGCTTCCCCTCCAGTACTCAGCTCTGCTCTCCATCTGCAGGACTCAAGGAAAACTAAGGCTCATTAAGCAAGTATCACTAAAGAATAAATGGCAAGCCAGAGCTGTGTGTTCTATGCCATCACTGTGTATGTATGAGAGGCCGTGAGAGATAAATGGTGCCTAGCTCCAGGCCTGCTGTCACATACCAGTTTGATTTGCTGGGGGTATGACAACTTTAAGATAATCGAATAGGCCCTAGGTGAGACATTTGACTGTGTGCTGCTACATTTTCTGCTTTGTGTGTGTGGGCTGAGGCAGTGCTCTGTTACAGTTCTTTTTACACACTAGCTTTTCACTTTTTTTCCTGCAACAAATTACTGACTGTTGGAGCCATCAGTTCATCATTTATTGGGGATGCAACAATTGATTGGCCAAAAATTGTTATTGGGTGATATTCATCTTAAAGCTGAAGTGTGTCATTTTTCAGTGTTAAAATACTTCTGCTTTAGTCAACTATAAGTAAGCCATTTTTATATTAAAGGGAAATTCTCAAATTCCCCAAAAATGAAAATTTTCTTAACATTTACTCACCCTTTTGATTTCCCAGGTGTGTATGACTTACTTTCTTCACCTGGACACATTTGAAGAAAAATTGAAAAATATCTTAGCTCAGTAGGTCTTTAAAATGCAAGTGGATGGTGATCAGACTTTTGAAGCTCCACAAATCTCAGACAGTCTGCATAAACGTCATCAATACAACTCCAGCGGTTAAAATAATGGCTTTTGGTGCAAAAATAAGGTCAGTATTTAAATACTTTTTAACTATAATCCATCGCTTCCAGAAAGCTCCATGAGAGGGTGGAGTTCATGTGGTCTCTCGTGTGATGTATTCGTGTTGGCATGTTATGGACGTAATCTCACGTTCTCATCTCGGTTGAGACATCCAGAATAAGCACACAGACGCACCATTGTGAGTAAAGAAACGGATACAAATACAGATCTAAACCAAAACCATTGAAAATTCTGTACAGCGTTTCTCCTACTCACTTGTAAACAGCGCTGCTCTTCCGGGTGTGTCGCACGTGCCTCAGTTCTCACGTGTCTCATGTGCCAACACCATTAAATCATGTGCATACCGCTGCTGACCAGAAGCAATTACTTAGAGCTGGGTATTGATACAGATTTACCAATTCAATTCAGTTCCGATTCACAGGCTCTCAGTTCGATTCAATATTGATTCATATGGGTTTATTTCAGTTATAAATGTCCCTTTTGCTTACATATAAAAGATAATTAATTATACAGGGGACCTTTTAACTAGGTACATTAGGAAAATATTAATTTTACAAAGTATATTTTATTACTTTTTCATCATTTTGGTCACATTTTGGCTTTTTAAAAATGAACATATGTATTCAATCAATAAATATGGTATTTCATATATTATTTTTGTTACATATTTATTGTTAAATTGCATAATTTGTGCTATTTACATTGATTTGTTGAACAAGTGCTAAAACCAGTACTGTCTCTTTAAAAAAAAAAAAAAAAAGAAGGGAAAAAAAAGGCATTTCTGGTATACCAAGTCAACACTAAAAAAAAAAAAAAAGCATTCGTATCAATATTAGGCAGTATTTTTGAAAGTTTGAGGGTAGACTATCACGTTTAAAATGCAATACAAGTTTCAGTCACTTGAGTGCTTGAGCTTATGTTGGAGATGCGGAACACTAGTTACCAGTTTTGCAATGTTATATGTGAAATACTTATGTAAAGGTGAGGTAGAAAGGTCTCTTTGAAAAATACTGGTTATCAATACCAGCCTCAAATTTCCTGAACAGTGAACAATGTCTTCTGACTCACATTATTTTGTTTCACATTTTTATATGTGTATACTAGAGCATATTTTATATTAGATCGATATGAAGAGCACTCTTGCGCATTAATCATCAGAAAAGCTGTTGGCAGCAGGCTGTCCTCCTCCTCCAGTACTGTCCTTCTCCACTCACCACTCTCACTCTCTTGTGCTGTTGCATAATATCTTTCAGACTCATTTCCCACACCCCTTCAGATTGCAGGCCTGGTACAGGATGCTGAGGTTCATGGCCTGCAGATAGTCTGAAGATCCTGCTATCCTCCGCCAGCTTTTTCAGCATGACATAAAGCATTGAGGATAAAAATACACTTGTGTCAGCAGGGTTAAAGATATGGCTTATTTTCAAAGCTTATACCTTGAGAGTATTTCACACTCTCACAGAATTGAAAATGCACTTTTTTAGAGAAATATATGTATGGAACCATTTCTTCAGAATTCTGTTAGACTTAAACAGTGGTGCAGGACATACTGCTCGGCAAGTTAACAGAATCACCTCTCAAATAGTTTAATAATGAAAACATTTTACAAGTGGATTGTTGAGGTAGCTGCTGCCTGCAGAATTGAGTCTTGTGCCATTCTGTTTGATGACATGTGAAACAGAAAGTTATAATGTTCAGGTAGAGCTGGTGCAGTGCAGCTCTCTGCAAATCATGTTTATTATAGATTCACTGAAGCTGTCGTTTGCGCCCCGGATTTGAGAAATTTTTCCTTCCATCCCCATCGCTGTTCAAAAGTGGATCAATCCCCCTCCCTCTTATTGTTACCCTCACTGGACTATGTCTCTAACCAAAACCACCATCAGATGTAATACACTTCTTTGTGATTTTATGGTGACAAATCCCAACTCGTTAACAGATGTAAATATCAGGATCACTTGTAGGCGTTTATGCAACTAAAATGAATGAGTTGGCCTAATGTGCAAGTTACATAATGACAATTTTGCTGACTGCATGTTTTGTCTTCTTTGTTGTTCTCCAATAATGAACATACTAGTTGCACAAATAAATGTTGTGACGTTGCATAAGGTTGTCGAAACAATGCCACGACAAATGCGTGCCATAATCAAAGTTATAGGAGGGCCAACAAAATATTAGAGTATGCAACTTTTTTTTTTGTCCAGGCAATGTATTTACTTCACCTTCACCTGGAACTTTTATTTTGATTCTGAAAGTGCAGTGTGTAGTTTACAATGTTCCCCATCTGGTGAAATGCTGTCATCCCCCCCCTTTTCTCTTATACTGTGCCACCTTTGTAGATTTGTATAATAACTTGTAGCAGTTACTAATGTTGGGAATTGCATGAATGTTTGAACCTGCAGTACTTTTCTATCACAGTGCATGTGAGCTGCTGTAAAAGCACTATGAACATGAGCCCATGAGCCCTGTGCATGCACGGAACAGTGCATCACTGGTTTATTCTGAAGCGCACACAAACCATGTTTATCTGTCTTTAATCGCAAACTTTTGCAGTTTAATAATCACATATGAACATATTGCCATAGTTATTTTGATTAATTTTGCAACCCTGAAGGATCGTTAAAAAACTCTTTATGAATCTTAATGTCCAAATAAAAAGCAAATTAAAATGATATCTATATACACAATATTGCTTTATTTTATATCATCACAAAATCAACTCGATTATATCGTGATCCTAATACAGTGTCACACTAAATGAACACAAGAAAGAATATATACTCATTTTCATTTATATGTAACAATACATTGTAATAAGCAGCAATATTGTTACATTTTTGGCATTTTGCGCCTTTTATTAGAGATGAACT
Source organism: Myxocyprinus asiaticus (assembly GCF_019703515.2). Taxonomy (NCBI): domain Eukaryota; kingdom Metazoa; phylum Chordata; class Actinopteri; order Cypriniformes; family Catostomidae; genus Myxocyprinus; species Myxocyprinus asiaticus. The sequence goes on from NC_059366.1 coordinate 9,867,815, forward strand.
TAAATGGACCATTTGAATTTACCAACTTTAGTTTTAGATTTTTTTGTGTTGTAACATTATTGACATGTCATATGACACTTAAGCATATTGTACCCCCAAATTCTCATTACCGTAACACATCTGGATGTTTCACTTCTACTGAGATTACGTAACTTTAAAAAAAATAAATTTTTACAATTATTTTTTAAATTAAAATCAGTAAAAAATGAAAGGCAGTACCAAGAGATTACTATTATGATGGATGAGTACATTACAATGTAAATAATAGTTTTTTGCACTTATGTAAAGAGAATTTGTGCAAAAATATATATTTTCTTATCAGTTTCTTTTGATTTTTGTGTAAATTTTGACAAGGACATTTTCTTGACAGGTTTCGTGAAAATCACCCTAATGGCCAAATGAAAAGTGTGTTAATGGTGCACAATTTATTTGTATTTTTTTTATAAATATAACATTGCACATACAACAAAAATGAAATATATCATAAACTGTATCACAAACAATACAGTAAGAAAGGAAAAAGACCCAACAACAAAGTACGTAAAAAATTATATATATTTTTATGTCGTCTTGAACTTACATTGACGCAAAGGGGAATACATGCAGCCACATTCAAAAACAGTAGTTTTCCGTTACCGATGCCATTGTAAAAATTCATTATTCATAATTATTCATGAGTTATTTAATTTAGTAGTTAAAGTGTCCAATAACAGGGGGGCCTGGGTAGCTCAGTGGTAAAGATGCTGGCTACCGCCCCTGGGGTTCGCTAGTTTGAATTCCAGGGCGTGCTGAGCCAGGTCTCCTAAGCAAACAAATTGACCTGGTTGCTAGGGAGGGTAGAGTCACATGGGGTAACCTCCTTGTGATCGCTATAATGTGGTTCGTTCTCGGTGGGGCGCGTGGTGAGTTGAGCATGGTTGCCGCGGTGGACGCGTGAAGCCTCCACACGCGCTATGTTTCTGTGGCAACGCGCTCAACAAGCCACGTGAAAAGATGCACGGGTTGACGATCTCAGACGCGGAGGCAACTGGGATTCGTCCTCCGCCATCCGGACTGAGGCAAATCACTACGCCACCACGAGGACTTCAAAGCACATTGGGACACAAAAAAAGTGTCCAGTAACAAGGCGGTTACTGAGATTAAGCAAGTAGTATTCCACTTGTCATTAGTGCTGTGCCAATAATCTCAAATATCTATATTTCGTGATACATTTCCTCACAATATAGTATCGATACTTTTGATCCCTGAATCAGTATTTTTATTCTACTATTTGTGTATTCATATCATGTCCAACAGTTCAATAAAGACAAAAAGGGTCATCTAAATAACTCAAAGCAGCTTTCTCAGTGCAGTCAGAGCTCTATGAGGCACAAGAGAGACTGAAACTGAATCCGTTTCTCCGCTGGTCCTCTCTCATGGATGTAACACTAGAGTCGTGCACAAATATTGATTTTCACACCAACCGCAATCTTTATTTGGTTATATCGATAGCAGTTCTTAAAATCCTAAAATTGATCTTTTACTCTATGCGCAGCACTTTACAATTAGAGTATATCACTCACATATGCGACTTAAATGTCTGCAAGTAGCCACTGCCTGATAATATTTCAGATATCACTCACCAGTTCAGCAGCGAGTTCAGCATCCTTTCACTGCGTGTTGAGAGTAAAAGTTTGGTTTACCTTGTAATGTGTGTCCAAAGATGAGATCCACGTAATGTATTTGTTATTGATGCAGTGTTTCTCCTATATGCATTCACTGTGCCGCTATTATCTATTGACATTTCACATGGTTCATTAATATCATGACGCAACAACACTTGCCAGCACCAGTCAGTTGCGCTCTTATACTGCGTGCAGTTAAATGGAACACCTGTATGAAGCAAAAGGAACCCCATCATATACATGCACGTATTCACAGTGACGTCATCGTATAGCAGCCCTTCAAAGGCTGTTCACGAGTGTGTACACACACAACAGAGAAGCAGCAGACCTGACATGATCAATTATCAGCCAGCTCAATAAACAGAGCAGTGCCAGCGCAGAGCAGTCTCACCCACGCAGCGCAAATCATTATAAACAATGCTGTGAGAAGCGTGACGCGAAACTCATTTGAATTTGACTGTGGAAAAACCCTATGAAAACCCTTAGTGTCTCTTGCCTTGGTGATTTAACGAGTTTAAACCATGTTTAAAGACACCGTTATAAACAACACAGACCAGAACATAAATTATAAGGCTGTGCAAACCACACATTACCACCCTAACAAAATTGTACCATGGATTTACTATAGTAACACTTACAGTGTTAACAATGGTATTTTGGCAGATGTGCAATGTGTTATATTCATACTAAATGTTTGTATATTATTTATATAGTCCTATTAAATAATTAATTTCTGTTACTTTTGTCAGTTTCAAAAAGTTTCTGTTTTGTTTTTATAGTCTCTAAATGTAAGTTTCTGTCATTTCATTATAAAAATGCCATAGATTGTTTTGTTGAAGTTACTTTCGTAGCAAGGAGCCATGCTTGGTAGTTACAAATATAACTTAAAACTATGGACACTAATGGAGGAACCATGGCAACTTTTCATAATTATTATGGACCAATCAATCAGTTTTTCTTCTGTGTAAAATCCGTTCTAGAATCTGCTCTTTGATTGTAGGAAAAAGTAACTGGCTTTGTTTTCCTTCAGAAATTCAAAGAGTTGACTGTACTTAATCAGTAGGATCACACGCAGAATATTTTAATTTAGCCCTATATAAGTTAGGTAGGCCTTTATATATATCTTACTGTTGCATCAAGTCAAAACCAATGCTATACTGTCTAATGTGCACTTCAGCAACAAAATAATATAAAATATATAATAATGTCACTTTTTATTTGTTTCTATCATTATTTTTATTTGTTTTTTTTAATTAAGGACAAAAAATATGTATTTTTCCACTGTTGCTACCAAATCAGGTGCTGGTGCCACCATCTGTGGAACTACTCTCATATGTTAATCTGGAGTCCTGTGGTGACATATGGGCTGTTAGATAGGTTTATATTTTCTATTGTTTTTTTTTTTTTTTTTTTTTTCAATTTGGAATGCCCAATTCCCAATGCGCTCTCTTAGTCCTCGTGGCGACATAGTGACTCACCTCAATCCGGGTGGCGGAGGACGAATCTCAGTTGCCTCCACGTCTGAGGCCGTCAATCCGTGCCAGTTTGGTTGCTTAGGAGACCTGGCTGGAGTCACTCAGCACGCCCTGTATTCGAACTCGCGACTCCAGGGGTGGAGGTCAGCGTCAGTACTCGCTGATCTACCCAGGCCCCCGCTTTCACTATTTTTATTAAACATAAACACCAAGGGGTCTGGGTAGCTCAGCGAGTATTGTCGCTGACTATCACCCCTGGAGTCGCGAGTTCGAATCCAGGGTGTGCTGAGCCAGATCTCCTAAGCAACCAAATTGGCCCGGTTGCTAGAGAGGGTGGAGTCACATGGGGTAACCTTTTCGTGGTCACTATAATGTGGTTCTCGCTCTTGGTGGGGCGAGTGGTGAGTTGTGCGTGGATGCTGCGGAGAATAGCGTGGGCCTCCACACTACGTCTCCACGGTAACGCCCTCAACAAGTCACGTGATAAGATTTGACGGGGGTTGACGGTCTCGGACGTGGAGGCAACTGAGATTCGTCCTCCGCCACCCGGATTGAGGCGAGTCACTACGCCACCACGAGGACTAAGAGAGCGCATTGGGAATTGGGCGTTCTAAATTGGGGAGAAAAAGGGAGAAAAAGAAATAGTGAAAGCGCTTCAAGTGTCAAAAGCTCCCAGTAAATAATAAACACACACATGACAAGGCAAACATGAATAACATCTATAATGATTCTGAGGTCATTGTAAGCTGTTACTCCACCGATGTGCGTAAATACGGGTCCGGCCTTGCAGGCTCGTGGACTCGCGCACAGCAGCACTGCTGCTGAAAAGAATCCTAGGGGAAACACTGTAGTGTCTCTTATAATTCCCTCTTTGGTCTTTAAAGTTAGATATTGATAAAAACAACAACAAAAATAAATATTTAATTCTAATCGGACATTCAGCGCTATTCGCGTTAAATTCCCTGTCCCTAAAGAGACTGAGACATTTGATATTTAAGATATGTAATAATATTTATTTTTGATCATCTATTCTGAACATCTAGAAACTTCTGAATTCAACAGAGGTGTTTGTACTTTAAGGTGCTGTGGGAAATCAAACTAACTGAACACCTTATTTCAATAGGGCTAATTATAATATTCATGAGTAAACCACTTTACTGATTTGGGACTGTGCTTCTATAGTAAATATGTTTGTTTCCTACTGCATAACTACTGCATAACATTTCTTAATAATTTAGGAATCATTGTGATTCTAGGAATATCTGAAGCCAAACCAGGCCAGTTTGTTTCCTAATATCAAACATCACTAGAACAGGAAAAATATTACACATGACTTATAAAGGTCCAGACTTTTATTCTACATTGTAGCCTACTTGTCCTTGTGTTTATCATTAAGACAATGGATTGCTCCTCAGTTGTTAGTTAGTTTGCAGCCAAAGGATTTAAATACAGTAAAACCCTGTATACGCGCGCACACACACACACACGCAATTCTTTAACATCATATTTATTGATGGAATAAATGAAATTTGTATATTTTTAAAAGCTAAAATGTGACCAAAGTGATGAAAAACTACTCATAAAAAAACATTAACTGAGAGAGATTTTCTTTCATTTGAAATCATTTTTATTTTATTTTATACTTATTCCTTTAGCAGTAAAACTTTTTTTAATGAGGGCAAAAAAAACAACAACAGAGTAAACCTTTAAAATCATTACGGTTTTCATGTTGTTGCCTAATTATATAGCCAGCAAAGTCATTTTGAATACATTGTGAAATATTTAATACATTGCTCAGTGCTTGTACTTAGTCATGTGATCCCAAACATAATTGCAGCACTCTTGTCAAAGCAGTACTATTTTCCTCAGGCCCATGCAGGGCACACAGTTCACAATGCAAAGGGAGACATGAAGTGCATGGTCAAGGTGAGAGGAAGGTGTTAATGAGAATCTGTTGGTCCAGAGAGCCTGCTAAATAGGAACTCTTTAAACAGTGCTTTGGTGTGAAACAGCACAGTAGGAGAGGCTCTTAGAAAGCTTCATTGGGAGGTTTCAACCTGCGGTTTGATTACTTTTCCTGCAGCCCGTCTCTTGCCTGAGAGCTGTCACTCATGCTGTTTTGTGTGTTGTTTGTGTCTCCCATTCCAGATGCCCCGCCCATTGACCGAGAAGAGTTGTTTGTGCAGAAGCTGCGGCAGTGCTGCGTGCTTTTCGACTTTGTGACTGATCCACTAAGTGATCTCAAATACAAAGAGGTGAAGCGAGCTGGCCTTAACGAAATGGTGGAGTACATTACACACAACCGCGATGTGGTCACGGAGTCCATCTACCCTGAAGCTGTCATCATGGTGAGAGAGCACAAACTCTCTTAAAGGTGCACTCAGTAATTTTGTTAATGTCGTCTTGGACTTACACTGACACCTAGGGGCGTAGATGCAACATCATTCAAACACAATAGTTTTCATTTACAGATGCCTTTGTAGAATTACGCTATTCACAGTCAGCCATCATTCATTTAATCCATGAGTGAATGTGTCTAACAAGAGGGCAGTTACTGAGATTAAGCGAGATTATTCACCCTCATGCCATTCCAAACCTGTATGACTTTCTTCTGTGGAACAAAAAAAAAAAAAAAGATGTTAAGGCCAGTTCATATTGTCAGCGACTCACAGCTACAAAGCAACAGGAGACCATTCATTTTCAATGAGAGCTGGTGACTTCCGTTGATATGAGCGACAACAACCTTTGGTAACAGGATGTGGATGTGTCAAGTGACGCAATCAAGTTAAGAAAAGTTTATCTTTATGCAAATGCAGAGCAATATTGCGCAAAGAAAACCAATAGGAGTGAATATGTTAAAGCTCACATCATCTGTCCCCTGAGAGTCGAGTGCAGGAAATACAGAGTTGTCCTTGATTTCACTGTTTTATATAATTTGTCTGTAACCACATGGATAAATGCAGTACTGTGCAAAAGTCTTAAGTGCATTATATTTTTTCAGCGATTAACCGTTTAAAGCAGTTATTTTATATATTCTGCTTTTAGTGTATCAGTAGGAAATATCAATTTCCAAATGTTGAAAGATTTCAACATTCCCTTTGCGAATAGAATGTCAATAGATGTGTCCCGAATTACGCATGATACACGATGCACTAACAATATACACTATGCACTCAGCCATGCAGTGTATGAATTTTAAAAATGTAGTATCATCCCAAATGGAACTCTTAACTTTTTATTTTATTTTATTTTTTTTATTACTACACTGAATCATTCACTGTTTTACAGCTGATGGAAGTGACGTTTCAAACTAGAGGTCGACAGATAGTGGATTTTGCCAATACCGATAACTAAGGTGGTAGAAAAGGCTGATAAACGATTAAATGCCAAAGGTTTTTAAGATTGATTTATAGAATGTAAAGTCTTTTCTTACTATGACAGGCACAGAGAAAGAGGCTACAAGAGTACAGAATGAATATAATCTCAGATGCAGTTTATTGTTCAAACAAAATGCCCATAATCTCCAGGAAAACAAATGCTGATTTGGAGCATAACGCGTGTCTATGAACAAGCCCGAAATATATTTATTTCAGGACTCTTATTTTGAAATGATGGAGACTTTGCTGTGTTATAATGCTCTATATACAGGGTTTTTCCTGGGTCAAAAATGGTCTTCGGTGGTGGCTGATGTACACAGTTTTTTTAATCCTTCTAAATTCAACAGATTTTTTGTGCTTCATGGTGCTGTGGGAAATCAAACTTAACACCTTATTTCTATAGAGCTAATATTCATTAGTAAGCCACTTTACTGATTTGGGACTGTGCTTCTTGTGGAAATGTTTGTTTCTCATAACAGACCTTGTTTTCATATGATCAGAATCTTAATGACTTGGGAATCATTTTAATTCTAGAAAAATCTGAAGCCAAATCAGACCAGTCCAGTTTGTTTCCCAATCTCAAACATCATCAGAACAGGACATTTATTAAAATATTACATGATTTATAAAGTTCTAGACTTTTATTCTACGTTGTACTTGCCCTTCTGTTTACCATAGTTCTTTCATTGTTTAACAGTTGCATTTGTAATACCATAATCAAAGTAAGACCCTGGATGGCTCATTACAGTGGTTAGTTAGTCGTTCTAAAAAATTTAACCGTTTGTTATGAAAAATGAATAGCCTAAACACATTTAAAAACGTAACTTTTTAAATACAACTGCCAGAATTGCAACGAATGATAAATGTTAGTAAGGGTGTTGATGTGTAGATGTGAAAAATCTTATAATTGATGCTGGCTCAGAGCTGTTCATTGTCAGTGCTCTAACCCGTCTTCAGTCACACCGCGCACATTCGCGTTCCACATAAGAAGCATATTTAGCGTGTATAAAGCGCGAAAGCAAGATAAATATCATACAATTTACTTTGGCCGGCAAAACATTTTCAATGCAGGAAAAACCCTGATATATTCCAGCAGATGAGGTTTTTAATTATTATTCACAAATATATGAAGTTGTAGACACAATGTATGTGCTGACAGGGCACATAATTGTATTTTTCCTTTCATGCCCTCGCTTCAATTTAGTACACTTCATTATCTAATTATAATAACCAAATTTCCATTTGTGTGGATAAAAAAAAAAATAGGGATAAATATTGTCAATCAGTGATTGATTTGTTTGAACTTCTAGAGGCCGCTGTTATACTGTAGAATCTTTCTAACTGTAGAATCCTCCAGAGCCAGCCACGGAGGAATAAAAAGAAAAAAAAAAAAACTATCTGCAACAATCTGTGTTGTTTTTTTGCCGATAACGATAGATTCAAAAAGCAACTATCGCTACTGTTTAATCAGTAAAACCGATATACCGTCTACGTCTATTTCAAATGCACGTAATGTGTTTCCGCTAGTTTTAGCGCATTGGCCAACCTTAGTTTAAAGGGGTAGTTCACCCAAAAATTAAAATTCTCTCATCATTTACTCACCCTCATGCCATCCCAGGTGTGGATGGATGACTTTCTTCAGCAGAACACAACCAATGAAGCTTGTGAACAGCGATCTCTTGTAAACAAATCGAGCTGCTCTTCCGGTTGTATCGCGTCAGTTCTCGCATGAACCAGCGCACTTATGTCACGTGAGGTTTGGACTCTCGGAAAGGACAAAACTCGGAAAGAGTCAAACCAAACTGTTACTCTCAGCATGCAGTGAAAAGATCTCTCTGCTGAACTTCGCCACTACACTACTCAAACACTGGTGAGTGAAATCTGAAAAATTACCAGCAAGTGGCAAATCATCACTGACATTTTTAATCACATACTGGCATTGTAGAGGGTTGCACATAGAATAAAAGAGCAACCTTGGGATATCTGACTGCACTGAGGAGCGCCTCTTTGAGTTTGCACTTATTTAGACGACCTGCTTCTTCTTAATTGAAATGCTGGACATGATATGAATACACAAACAGTTGAATCTAAATATCACGATACATGGATCTAAAGTATTGATACAATATCTTGAAAAAAAAGTATCGCTATATATCGATATTTGATTGTATCGACACAGCCCTAATAATAGTGCAGAAGTGTGTAATTTGGGATGCACATAATCTGAACGGAGGTTTAGGCACAATGTTAGCCTTAATCACAATTCACTTTCATTGTATTGAAAAAAGATGCAATGAGAGTGAATGGTCATCTGCCTAACATCTCTTTTTTTTTTTCAACGGAAGAAAGTAAGTTATATGGGTTGGAACAACATGAGGATGAGTAAATGATGTCAAAATAATCAACATCATTTACTCTTGATGCACCCAAGAATTTGCGCACTATTGCACTTGTGTATATGGTTGTGTGACAATAAAAGTGATTTGATTTTGATTTGAGAATAATCATGTTTGGGAGAACTATCCGTTTAAAGAACAAAAAGAGCAATAGCTAAATAAACTGTTTTAAAACTCACTAAGCAGTTTTTCGAATGATTAAGATTGTCCCTCAAATTCAGTTTCCATGGCAACATTTATCCACTCTTACCATTTAGAGATCCCTCAGAATTGCGAGCACACTAAGATAAAGCCTCAGCTGTATAGTGTGACTCACCTTTTATATAAGTCACAAGAGCTTATTCAATGTGAAGAGATGTGGAGGAATTAGGGTTATTATTGTACATGAAAATGAAGATGAAAACTATTGATTAGTAACCATACACTAAAAACTAAAAAAATGTAAACTGAAATAAAATGATCAAAACGATTAACACCAAAGTAAATTAAAATTGAACAAAACTAAAAAACCAGCTAAAATGAAATAAACTATCAAAATAAATAGTTTTTGGTAATCATGAGCTAGAGACAGTGGCCCCATTTACATGTACATGCCCTTATTTCAGGATTTTTGCATGTAAATACGCATACCATTTTCCTTAAGTATGATGTAAGAGGGAAACCACACTATTGCAGTGCAATGCCCCAGCAGATCGCAATGGAAAGTTAAAGTAATAAACAGTCACAAAATCAAAAATTATTATATTTTCATGATTGATCGTTCCTCGTGCCCAACCCTAGACACAAACCCTGCAACATCAGCATTCCACATCAACTTCCATGTCTCTCTCTCTCTCTCTCTCTCTCTCACGCTCTTCTGACATAAATACACTCACCGAGCAGTATGAGTAAACACTATGGTCCTAATAAAGTGCTTGAAGTGGTCTTCTGCTGTAGTATCCTGTTCGCCTCAGGGTTTGACGTGTTGTGCATTCTGAGATAGGGCTGGGCGATATGTAAAAAATATTTTATCGATAATCGCCTTAAATAATATTGCAACATCGGATTACATCTTCAACCGCCCTACCGAGGGCCAGTGAATATTTTTGCTTTATGGGTTTTGCTTTAAAAATTTAATTAATTTATTGAAACACGAAAAACTTAAAAGACATTTCTAAATTCAAAATGTACTCTAAACGAAACAAAAAACGATTAAAATAACGAAGTGATCAAAAAATCTTATAACCACCTCCCCAAATCCAAAATTTTACCGTCTCCAACGGCCCCATTTGCCATCATGCAAGTATAGTCAGCGACAACAGGTGAAAAATTACAAGCAGCCTACAAATTAAGAACTAAAGACAATTATTAAGGTAAAGACAATAATTATCATAATTAAGGTGAACGTGTCTTGCATTACTTTATGATTTAATCACTTCCGTCGTTGTTTCTGTAATACAAAGATATATCTTACTGAACCTGCAGAGTTGCGTTCACAATGCATGTTAACCATGAACTGCTCCGTGGAAATAAAGCAAACTAAACTCACAGCACCTCCCGAGATGATCTGAGATAATTTGCAGCATTCTCATAGATGACATTATTCTTCCAAACAGTGTTCAGACGAATGAAACCGAGAAAAAGAGGAACTCTTTACTTTCGCCTGTTCCACAAGACTCGAGCTGCACGCCTCTGAACAAACAGCGAATCAGACACGCGCATTCACTGCTTTTCTTTTGTGTGTTCTTAAAAATATAATAAAGTGTGTTTCATCAAGCCTTCAAAGTCCTTGTGACTAACAGCATTTCATGTCATGTGTCACTCCGAGATGTCTTACAGGTCGCCTGCCTGTTGTGGGTAAATGAGCAAAATTATACGTGCATGGAATACATGCATTTGGACGAGGAACTTGCGAACTGGATTCAGCCTCGTTGCATTGGACGGGTGCTACTTTCTCACCCTGGGATGCTGTTTGATAATTGGTGACTTCCCAGAGCCATGGTTTTTCCATTTCCCGATATTGTCGATCATCGTCTGTTAATGAGTGTTGCAAATCGGCATCAGGATATTTGTAAGATATCGTCGATATCCGATTACGTCGTCCTATCACCCAGCCCTATTTTGAGATGCTATTCTGCTCACTACAATTGTACGGAGCAGTCATTGTACGGAGTTACAATAGCCTTTCGCTCGAACCAGTCTGGCCATTCTCCATTGACCTCTCTCATCAACAAGGTGTTTCTGTCCGCAGAACTGACGCTCACAGGATGTTTTTTGTTTTTGGCATCATTCTGAGTAAATTCTAGAGACTGTTCTGTGTGAAAATCCTAGGAGATCAGCAGTTACAGAAATACTCAAACCAGCCCGTCTGACACCAACAATCATGCCACGATCCAAATTACTGAGATCACATTTTGAATATTATCTGAAGCTCCTTAACTTTATCTGCATGTTTTTATGCATCGCATTTCTGCCACGCGATTGGCTGATTAGATAATCGTATGAATAAGTAGGTGTAGAGGTGTTCCTAGTGAAGTGCTCAGTGAGTTCTCACCTTCACACCTTGTCCTAGCACAACAAATCATCTTTGATTTATTGACAGTAATGGCTTTTTCCTGACCAGTGCAAAGACTGCGATTACTAGCCAGGCCAGGATAAATCCCTCAAATCTGCTCAACTGTAAATGCACATCAGGGAATTGTGGGTAATTAGCCATCATAAATCAAGGACCAGACACCTGCACTTCCTCTCAGCCATTTATAATTTTGAGATCTGTTGTGCCCCAAGGGCTGGGTGATATAGCCATAAAATCTAAACATTTTTAAGCCTTATTGCTTTAAAACTCGCAAGTAATGATACAAACGAGGATTGTGAAATTTAATAGCCAAATAAAAATCGCATTACAGTCATTGCGATATTCACTGTGGTGCTTAATTTTATATACAAGATCATTGAAAAATATATTCGATATATTGCCCTGCACACAAATTTCAGGTGCATTCACATAGTTTGTCATACAACTTCATCAGATTTGCTCCTCATTTCTTCTCACTCATTAGACTCATGTCCCGCTTTCCTGTCTCAGAGTGAGGTGTTAATGGAGAATGTCTCGCCCCTCCCTCTCTCTTCCACTGTCTCGAGGAGCTGAGTCAACACTCATCGGAGACACATTGCATCATGTTGTCAGAGAGAGCTGCCCCTCTGCAGAAGTAGTAACAACACCTGTCCTTATCAGCCATTTTGGGACATGGAGAACAACCAGCATCTTATCTCTGATCAGCTCTGTTCCAAAACTTGAGCTCTCTAATGAGGCAGCTTTTTAGGGCATCATGGGCACACTTGTGCTGTGAAGATCCTTCCAAAAGACATCATCATCATTACAAATCATTCACTTTTGAGGTTTCATGTTGGTTAGGAGCTGCCATAGGCAGGAGGCAGATAGGTTTGTCCCTTAATTTTGGAACAGACCCATAGTCGCTTCAGAGGGAGTTTATATTTGGGACCATATGCGTTTAACACTGGCATCCATAATGAGTGATAATGCTGGATGACATTTCAGTGCTGTACTTCTGTGGTGTTACTGCACAACTGTGATGAGTGCGGTTTTAAAAGCAGATTTTTCAAAGCATCCTTTGTGATTCACTATTGTATGGCTTCAGGAGACTGAATATAATCAGAGGCCGTTTAGCAGAGAATGACCACTGGTATTAAAATAAATGGGAGAAATTGGAAGAGATACAGACATTGCCTGATAGTCAACTCGAGAATGTGCATGCGTATTAGCTGAACCAGCCTGAATTTTTATATATATATATATATATATATATATATATATATATATATATATATATATATATATTTTATTTTTTATTTTTATTTTTTTATACATGATCTGAACTAAAGAAGCACAATTTATGTGACCATTGTCGTCAGATGTTACTGCTGATTTCAGTTATGTTTTTTGATCATAATCTTGACCAACAGTTTTGGAGATTTCAGTCTTTACCCATTCAAGTAGACAGGAGCTGTACATTTATGCCAATTGTTACATTGAAAATAACTGCCCTAGCCTGCCTGGGAGCATTCCAAAGATTGCCACCAAGTGGACTGGCTTGCTTTGAAAGAGACTTTGATATAATGCAAGTCATACTGAAAATTTTAAAAGTCTTGGAAATTTCTATAATACAATTTTTGTCCAGTTATGCTTTTACTGAGCAGTAGAACCTTTTATTCAGATTTTTACAATTTAATAAATGTAACTATTTATGGAACATGAGTGTCTTTTATCCTGTTCCATCATTTACTAAAACAATAAGAAACGAGAGTCCATGCATTACAGTGATTTTACAGTGATACCTAATAGCCATTATAATAAGTGTGGTTTATCGAAGTATTAAGATATACTAGGGCTGTCAGTCAATAAAATTTTAAATCGAATTAATTGCATGACATGCAGATTCATTAACGCATATCAGTATTTGCTGAGGAAGACCCCCAAAGGAAGGTAATTCAATATCAGTAGGGCCTACAGAATAAGAAATGTAATAATTCAGATATTCAGATATTAATCAGATAAGATTAATAAAGCTTTGAATAGAGCTGCACGGGTAATCTTTAAAAGATCACTATGTTGATTCAGACACCCACGCGATCTCATTTCTAAATGACAACGATTCTGCAATGTATATTAACGTTCCCGTGGCATGCCTTTGTAAGGCAGTCAAATTTAAATAAAAAATTCACTTCAAAACGTGTTTTTAAATGTTGATAAACTTTATATGGCATCAACAAAACACAACGCTCCTGCACGAGATGCTGATTAAACTAAAATGCAACAGCCAAAGATGTTTGGCCAGCACAGTGCATTACAAACTGAAGGGTGCAGCCACGATTAGCCAGGAGTGTGACATAATCTCTGTTCAGTTCAATATTTTTATAGCCACCGATGCAACAAAAATACCGGCATTACCCAGATCTGACTCACTTCGCTACCTGTGAGCTGTTTGATTATAGCCGGCTGCTTTCAAACGCTCACATGCGTGTCTGCCCATGCGCTTGTGTCTTGTGATGAATGCAGTGCTCCTGCACGAGACTCTGCACTGTTCTTAATCATAATACCCATCTTTAGGTGATGTTAATGTAAACACAGCTGTTAATGAATTATGAGAGTGTAAACAGACGGGATTAAATCTGCGCTGTCTTGACGAGATATTAAAGCAAACACAGACGTTAATGTATAAGCAGATGGGACAAATTCTTAAAAATGTTAGATCTGTGCAATGTCTTAATGTATATAAACTGCATGCTGTCTGTTATAGGCATTCAGACATTCTTACTGCATCAAATCAGTATTAATGTAAATCTTATCACACAGTAAAGAATGTCAAATATTTAAGTAGTTTCATTTAGCATTAAATTACTTTTTTAATGTTTTATATTGTAATTTTTTAAATGTTTAATTACTGTTGCTGGAAAACTTAAAGTTTGAATTTAAATTAATATATTATTTTAAAAAAATTTAAGAGGTAAAATAAGTGTTTTATTGCATATTTGCAAAACTAAGTTGACAAAACTGTTAATGAAGCTTTTTTCTGCTCGTTTTACTTCTTAATTAGCATGTGAGAAACAGGCTAAATCGTTTCATTTATTTTTTTATGCACTTTTTTAACAGAATTATAATTTTTATTTATTTATTTTGCAATAACAAGGTGCTGTTTAGTTTGTAATGTATTCTTTGCACCATTTTATTATTTGATTTACAATTTTATTGCATTTTTGCATAGTTCGAAGTAGAGAACATTTTGTCAGAACCTCTAGTACATTACATGTTATTTTGTTTACTACCCTTATGTCCAGGTTTTGTAAATCACATAAGCATTTCTTCAGAATCGTGATCTTTATTCTAAGCAAAAAAAAAATCGTGCTTCTCAATTTATCCAGAATCGTGCAGCTCTAACATTGAATAGACAATAAAAAAAAGAGGCTGTTGAGGTCAGTAGATTGTTTGTTTTATTCCCATATCAATTATTGGGGTCTGAGGGTGTTTTGGGCCCTGGAGAAATTTTGACATGCCTTGACGTTTGTGCTTTTTTCAGTTGCTTAAAAACATATTAATGGCTAAAGTCTTATAACACTGTATTCAGCACAAACTGGGCTACAGTAATATATGTGTACATGTTTGTATTTTTGAGAAAATAACATTTATGTGTGGTTTTTGAAAAAACTAAAATTTCAAGTCACTAAAATAAAGCCATATAACACATACTAAACATTTGTTTACAAGACTTTTGAGAACTGGATCTTGTAGCCTAGAGTTTTTGCTACAAAATCTGCTACAATTATGATGTGAAAACCATCCTGATCACTCATTCATACAAAACAATATAGTCATTTAACTTTTGTAAGACACCTTTAGTGTTAGAAAGGCCATATGCGAGGAGGCGTGGATGATCGTGAATATTGATGTGATTCACACCTGAGACAAAGACCCCTCCCCTGAGAGAGAATGAATGTGAGGAGACTGATTGAATGTATAATCTGACTATACATTTTCTTTACATAAAGATTTACTTAAAAACTTTAGACCTACACTACCGTTTAAAAGTTTTAAATTGGTAAGATTTTTAAATGTTTTTAAAAGAAGTCTCTTCTGCTCAGCAAGGCTGCATTTATTTGATTCAAAATACAGCAAAAACTGATATTGTGAAATATTTTTACAATTTAAAATAACTGTTTTCTATTTGAATATATTGTAAAATGCAATTTATTCCTGTGATCAAAGCTGAATTTTCAGCATCATTACTGCAGTCTTCAGTGTCACATGATCCTTCAGAAATCATTCTAATATGCTGATTTTCTAATATGGGCATATTTACAGCACATTTTACACATTTACACCCAAACAGATATTTGCAAGCACAAGCTTCATTGATGATAATGAGGCAGCATAAACACTAGTTAAAATATAATCTAAACATTCATATTATTTTTATATCATATTACATATCATATTGATATCATACAGCATACAATTTAAATACCTGCTTTAGCTGAAACAACATTTAAATGTAACTAAAACTTGCCTATTAGGACATATTTCAAATTTCAATACTTTGAATACTGGCTGGCAAGTCTGGAAATAGTCCAACTAGTAAAATA
The DNA here is from genome assembly GCF_019703515.2 of Myxocyprinus asiaticus. Classification (NCBI taxonomy): domain Eukaryota; kingdom Metazoa; phylum Chordata; class Actinopteri; order Cypriniformes; family Catostomidae; genus Myxocyprinus; species Myxocyprinus asiaticus. The sequence continues at coordinate 9,883,864 of NC_059366.1, forward strand.
TGTACATGTTTATATAAAATAGCATGTCAACTAATGTATGTAAAACTAAAAGACTTACTCATCCGAAATTGTATCCTTGGCTGGATCAAGTCGCTCTTCAAAATGCAAACATTCATCGTCGGAGTCCCGCTCTTCTGAGGAAAACGTGAACTCTTCGTCACTATCCAGGAGCTTCCTCACCTGTGTAGCGTGCCATCTTCCAAACTTGCAGAAAAGCGAATGGATCTGATGATGAACTTGATGCTTTTTAAGGCATTGTTGGGGGCGTTTACCATTTGCATTGATCACCGCAGCACATTACCGTATGTATAGCGCGCACTGCTGGTGGGTGTGATCACATTAGAGATAATTAGCTGAGCCAGGAGAAACTGTACATCACTTTGTTTCATACAGATTACATTGCAGGAGAATATTTGTTTTAAATTTGAATTGTTTTATTTAATAGTTGACATTTTAAGCTTTCTTTAGACATACTGTATGTTTCATGTTTGTATGATAAATATTCGTGGAGTTTCAGTTCATTTTTGTGACGTGTTTCAGAAAGATGCTCGCGGAGACAGAGACGGCTGAAAGCGCACCCTGTTTATTTTCTTTAATAACAAGGTTTTGTTGTTATTGTGAGTGTACACAAATAAAAGTAGACCCTTATAGTCTCTAATGATGTCGTACACTTATCTGTATGCCCAAAAATTACGGAGTATTTTAAGTTGTTTCCGCTGTTATGAGGAAAAAAATCCAGCAGGACGCGCCAGCGCGTCCGTCGACCCCAGAGGGTTAAAGGGGTTTGTTTTTCATGAAACATAAACAGAATATGAAAAGCTGTTACACACGATTACTTTGAGCAAATACTCCCAATTAAAATACACTGTGATACAATGCGTAGATGCTGAGGTAATCTTCACGCTAGAGCGAGTCTGACATGCTGCTGAACGGCTGACGGGAATTCGGGCGGCTGCTCCCGGGTCCTTGTGCCTGCCGCATACACCCTCTGTCAGTGCAACTTATACACAGATGCGACCTATCTGTGTTTTTTTTTCCTCTCAACAACGCAATTTTGACTCGATGCGACTTATATTCAAGTGTGACTTTATTTCTGGAAAATACGGTAACCCACATCCACCACATTTCATCTGAAATTATTAAACTGTTCACTCAACCAGCACCATAAACTATCAAACAGTTATGACATATGAAATATTCATGAATTAAATAGTTTACTTACGGTTTTGCGGTCCAAGAGTTTTGGTACTCACTGGTTCACAAGCAGTCCACACTGATATGAGCCGAATACACAAATAGTCCATGCTGAAATGTTCTGAAAACGCAAACGTGATACAATCCATGGTGATGTTGGGTGCGTCAACTGGCTTAAACAGGCCAACCAGAGACACTGGTCTTCACATCTCACATCGTCCGTGTTTGTTTACACACAGAACGGCATGTGTTTCTCCCGGTCAGTGGCAGCAGCAGAATGAGACGTTTTTAAAAGTTGTGCTTGTAGTCCTCTTAAAACACTGCACACATCGCCGTAAATGCATCGAACCGATTTAAGACATCCGTCTAGCAGAGCATGTGAGCGGAGCGTAGCGGGAGCGGAACGATACGAATTTCACTGGAGCGAGGAGTGCGTTTCACGAAACCACGCTCAGCCCTGCTCCGGCTGCTCACAAGGTGCTCACTTTCCGCTCCCAACAGAATGCGCTACATTTCGGGTATGGCTACATTAATAGGCTATATGTGTGCTTCTACACTGACAAATATCTGGTGTTGGCGGCTGTATTAGGTCCAAGATTTTAAACAGAGTGTATTATCAGAGATGAGGCAGCGTTTAAACTCGCAAACTGCAAAAAAAGTGGCTTTAGATTAGTACGTTTGATTTATTTATGTGAATCAGTTCAAATCAAATAAATTCAAAAGTGATCAAATTTTGATTTGTTTGGGACATCAGTCAAAAATATAAACCATTTCAGAGCAAATACATAAAATATTGAATGTAGTCAAAAGGCTGAAAAATATTGAGATTAAGGCTATATCACCCAGCACTTGGGGCACAGCAGATCTCTGAATTATAAATGGCTGAGAGGAAACGCAGGTGTCTGGCCCTTGATTTATGATGGCTAATTACCCACAATTCCCTGATGTGCATTTGTGTGATTCGTGAACTGATGGTGACAGGTGCCGATTCCAACAACACTCTACAGTGAGGTGAGAGCGCAGAGGCAGCTCAAAACACTGATTAGTTTCCTGGACATACGTCTGTAATGTAAAACCATTTTATTAGGGTACTGCGGACGTCTAAGGTTTACCTTCGATTCGCATGGGATAAGCGATGTCTGTATAAATCACAGAGATGAGTGTCGACTGCATTTACACACTGCTGTCACGTGTAACTGACCCATCAGAAAATGTATGCTATTTAGCTGTGCTAATTAATTATGAAGCAAGCATTAAACATGTTCATATGTATCTGGGATTATTAGAAGGAACTGACTTGAATATCTGGCAAAATACAACAGAACTGGTTACATTAGCAAGCCAGTCATCCTACAGTACACTCTTGAATTAAAAATATAGACAATCTTTTCACATTATGTAAATTTATTTGTCCCTCCAAAAAATATATTGCGAAACGCAGGGCTCAACACAATTTTTCCCATTCACTCTGCTCAAATCACAAAATTAGCACTTGTGTCATTTTCTAATTTTCCTAATCAAAAGAAATCATGTTCGTTTTTTTCTCATGCATCAATCCAAACGCAACAGCCACCGTTAGGTAAAATTTAGATTTTCTGGTGTCTTCTCAATGACCTACATCCACTTCAGACACTTATTGAACTTTAGAAACAATGAGTTAAAGGGTTCACTGGCTGGACAGTAGAGGTCGACCGATAGTGGATTTTACCGATACCGATAACTAAGTTGGGCAGTACCTGCCGATAACCGATTAATCAACCGATAGTTTTTAAAATTAATACTGAATGAAGAAATAACACTCAAAGTAAAATAGTGCTGAACTGTATTACAAAAATAAACAATACTGACTGAACCATGAAAATGTATTGTACATTTTTAAATGAAATAAATATATAAATATGAATATATATATATATATATATATATATATATATATATATATATATATATATATATATATATATATATATATAATATACTAATATACCCCAGTTTGGGAAACACTGGCATAGAACATTCCTATCCTGGCTCTTAAAAAAAAAAAGAGCATTTCATTTTCAACTAATGTGCATAAAATAAAAATTTTTTAGTCAGTCCATATTCTCAAACGTTAAGTCAAATTTAAAATGAGGGGGGGAAACACTTCAATAGACAGTTCACATGGTGTTACACTGATTCCTACTACTCCAGACTCGAGCTTCATAATAACAGTGTAATACCACATTGTTTTTTATTCAGTACAGTTGTATGTAGAGTAGCAATATTCACAGATAGCAGTGGTATTCGGCTGAACTCGGTGGTGAAGCGGCTCAGATTATGAGCCCAGGCCAGGGGCTGTTCAATAAGACGGAACACAACAGACTGGAACTGAACACATTTCCAAGTTGAACATCTTTCCTGATAAAGCATTTAAACAACTCATTGCTTAATCTGAGAAACGCTC